>NC_140933.1:50751767-51056767 GCF_014529385.1 Adiantum capillus-veneris
GCACGCTAACTAACATGTTCTTTACAGCTTGGAACTCCCATTGATCCCGTAACACATTAAAAATATTACAATGACGGAATTTACAATACATGACCATTTTGGGGAAATGTGAAAAAGGTGTAACTCTTTACTACTTCTTTATGTTGATCTTCCGTGTGCATCCGTAAGGCTCGGCCTTTAGCAGCTTCTGTTAACTGACGTCGACTCAATTAACATTCCCCCCTTCCGATTGTAGTGCCCGTCCTCGAGCACTATTGAAAAGTGCCCATGGAGGCCGTGGAATGTTTTTGATTGGTTCTTGATGGGCTTATTTCTTCATTTGTCATTGAATTTGTTCATGAGGTTCAAGTTACAACAACATCTTCATTGGTCCGAAGTTGTTTTTGATGTGAGAGATGATTTTGCATTTGTTCGTTGTGATAGCATAACGATGATGCTGTTGTTTATTTATGAGAAGTATGTACAAGGGAAGTAGAATGATGAGGTTCTAAATTAGGGTCTAGTACGTGGATGACCAAAGGGAAAAAACCCAGTGGGAAAAAAGTGCCTTTGGGATACGCGCATTACTGGAGTACTTATTAGCATGGAAAATATTAATAAAGTACTCAAGGGATTATTTGCTAATATATATGGAATTAAAAATGGTAGCAAATATGAGAGGGTAACATGATGGAACATTGGTTTGCCTGTTGTAGTCCACTCAAGGTGCATAGGTGGAAGAAAAAAAGAGTGTCTAATGCATATTGTCCAATGGTGGGACTTCTTACATATGCATACATAGAAATGCATGGAAAACAATATGTTGTGCAAGAAAGATTTTGAGGGGTTCTTCAGAAAGATGGTGTAGCTATAAAAGCATATGACATGGTGTAGTTGCAATTGGCTTGTGGTTGACTAGTAGCCAAATCTTTGTATAACCTGTGTAGAATCCTTGTCCAAGAGGAATATTCTTTGAGATCCATCTTTGTTTTGTATCTCTTGAGAGTTGTGGTAGACTTTAGCATCTTTCAATGTGGTTCTGTTGTATACCTGTTTCTTACGTATCCTAGGATATTGTCAAGGTTGAAACCTTGTGGAACTTATTTCTTGGGAGGGACTTGACGTTACTTCATATGTCCTTACCTGAGATTTTGGTATCCATATCTATATGTTACCTCTATAGTACTCCTATTCTTATTAGATCCATTGTGATGCTATCCATCCCATGTTCTTGTCTTTCTGTGTTGATTTCCCGTCTTCAATCCATACTAGATCATTGACTTTTACTAAACTTCTTGGAACAAAAACTTTCTTGACTTTTCTTTGATTTCTTGAGTATTTGCGATGATATATATTTGCTTTCATAGGTGTCTCCTTAGAGGTTTCAGTTGGGTCACCAATTGACTTGAAGTTTTGAAAGCGTGACTTGCCTGAAGAAGCTGATCCATGAGGTTTCTTTGATGTAGAGGCATATGATGTCACACCTTCTTTGCCAATCGTTGGAAGGTCCACTTTGGCTTTTCCTTTGTCTGCAAGATTTGTCTTTGATTCTTGTGACTTCTGCAACTCTGAATCTAGCATTAACGGTACCTATAAATGTTGCTTGCTACTACTTGGAAAAGAAAGTATTAGCATTGTATCTTCTTTGTAGGCCTTGTGTTGGTCTAACCATTGATGTCCAAGGATGACATCTACAAGCATTTCCTTTGAAGGCTTCACCTGAAACTTTACCTGCTCTTCATGATTTTGGATGCTAAGGGTAGCAACCATTTCTTCTTGACATGTATGCATACCTAGCATTGTTTTGCTATCATGCTTGCATGGAGCGATCTGGAGGATACTTTGGATTTTGTCTGCAATCATATTGCACTTTGCTTCTTTATCCAGTAGAGCATTGCATCTGGCACTTGATCCATTTACACTACTGAGGACTATAGGTATTCTCATTGTTGGTTCTATCGAAGATCTCTGTTCTGCTTTTGCCATGGTCTCATCTTGATCTAACTGTGTCTTTATGGAGGGTGGATTGAGACTTTGTTTTCCAATCTGACTTTCATCAAATGATTTAGTTGGCAATGTCTAGATCTTTGGACTTCCTATTGCTTCTTGGGTATCTACATCTTGTTCTTCTTTACTTCTGTCTGTGGTGGCATTCTCTGCTCAATATCTTTCGTGGTTTCCATTTTCTTTGTTTGATCTGCACTTGCTATTGCCTAATTTGCTTTAAGCTCTTCTGAAGTTCTGCTCGATGGAGATGAATCATCTTTAATAAGATCTACTTTGATATCAATCTCCATTTTAATTGTGCTTGAGGACTTTGTGCTGTCGTCCGAGGGTGACCATTGTTGGTCTTCTTTCTTGGTTGTCTCTAAAGACTGCATCTTGTTTGTATTTTGTATCTCTAAAACCTTCTGAGATAGTGGCTTTCCCAATATGAGGCCATCAGGTACATCTTTTAATGTGATCACATGGAATTGGGCTATAATGTTATGTAAACTTACTTCAATGGTGGTGGAGATGATTCCCCAACATTTTGCTCGTTTGTTTCCTGATATGCTCATAATTTCAGGAGCATCGTCTAGCTATTATGGTTGGCCACATTTTTTCCAAGTGTGAAAAGACATCAGGTTCTTATGTAGCTAAAAATCTAGCTTTATTTTGCTTGAGAGTTTTTCTTCATTATCACCAACAGTGTTGCACTTGATCATCTCAGGATTCGTGTCTGAATTGACTGCTTTTGCTGTGGCAGTGTCCTTGGATTGAACTTTCTTTTCAACTTCTTTGCTTTGACCACCTGCTTCAATCAATGTTGACTCCATTGGCTGTAATATTGCACCTTTGAATCGCATTTCCAATTTTCTATGTACCTTGCTTGACAGTTGATGTGTCCCTGTTTTCTGGATTTCTTGAACAATCTTCAGAAAAATTTCCACCTTTTCTTCCACGATCTCAGTAATACGCCATGACTAGTGGTATTTCAACTAGCTCTGTCATGTCAAGCTCTTGCAGAGGAGCCTATGTTTTTGTGCCTGCCAAGTTATCGGCATCTTCTTTTAAAACAGTAAGCTTAGGCTATAGATTGCTCCATCTTGACCTTTGTACCGTCTTTGGCTCGGTTCTCCCATTAGACTGGCTTCTATTGGTTGATGTGTTGGATCTTTCATTTTTGGTTTTCAACTGTAGATCTGACCACTCTAATCCATGTAAAATGACCATGATTGCATATGCACCAACTGTATGTTTTGCTGGCTTGTGCAGATTTCTGGATAAACACTTGGGTTGACTTTTTGAACTTTTATCTGCACTTCATCTTTGAGCTTACAATACCTGGCTCCACTGAAGTCTGTGAAAATCTGAGAGTTCTTTAAATCTAGCTTCACTCTGATAAATAGGATCGTGGCTCCTGTGTTGCTTTTGCTACTCATAAGATATCTATGGCCTTCTAAATCTGCATATAAGACTTTATCTCCATTGTAGCCATATAGTTAAAGAAGCTTCTCTGTTGCACTTGTACTCTCAGCTCGATTTGAGTCCATGTCAGTTGGTTCTGTGAAAACTATCTCTTCGCAGATTCTAACTTTGCTTAGCATAATTTCTCCTACTCGGGTTTGATAAAACTGCTTGTGTCAAAGCAATTTTGGCAATTGGCTGCTCTTCAGACTCACTAGAGTTGATTAACTCTAACTTGACAGTGTCAAAATTGATTGTAGATTTTTGAAACGATGAAAATATGGGCTCTCAATATCCTAATCTGCAATCGAATGTGATTTGTGCCCCTATTCGTCCAATTAGAAGCTCAATTTGCAATGCAATAACTTGCACTAGAACGTTTCTGGTCGATATGATCGATTCTAGCTCCTTCACTGAATCAAGGCAACTCTTTTGAAAATTGGCTAGAGCAATAATATTCTTGGCCAAAATAAGTCAATCCCAGTTCCTAAGGATTTTTCCAAAATCTAGCCCGAAATTTTGAGCTTCGGTGAGTTTTACAAGTCTAATTTGTCGATTTTTTGCTTGATTTTGACAAATCTTGAAATTTTCTTCTACCGCTTGCGGCTTTGAGTTGGTCTTTTTGCTTGCTTTGCGGTGTGTGACTCTCTCGATGGTGTGTTTTTTGCTTTTGTGCCTCTTTCAACGACTCTCTTTTATTTCTATTAATTTTTTGTGAATTTTTTGGTATTTTTGTGAATTTTTATATAAAATTTTTTTTGAAAAGTTTTTACTTTTATGAAATTTTGTAATTTTTATGAATTTTTTTGAAGATTTTATGAATTTTTTATTTATTGTGATTTTTTATGAATTTATGTTTTTTTAATAGATTTTTTATAAGCTTTTGTGAATTTTCTTAAATTTTTGTGATTTATTTGTGTAATTTTTTATTTTTAGGAGTTTTTAGTACCGTTTTTAATATTTTTTGTAAATTTTAGATGACTTATTCTTTTTTTTTTGTAATTTGTAAAAACCTTTTTTTGAGTTTTTTAATGGAATCTAGGGCTTTTTTATTGTTTTTGTGGTTTTTAATGGTTTTTGTGATTTTTTAATTATTATTTTTAATTTATGTTGTGAAATTGACTTTTAAAAAAATAAACTTTACCTGTGAATTACTTCGAATCTGCAGACAGCGGCAACAGCGTGAAGGCAGGTGTTGGCCTGCGGCCGGGCGAGTCGCACGCGAAAAGGGGGGAGAGGGTTGCAGCTAGCCCATGCGAGGTTGTCAGTGCCGATTGCGGCAGGGAGGGTATACGAAAGGTGAGTGAGGGGAGTACCCAACAGCGGGCCTGAGCGGTGCAGACAGAAGAGAGAGAGAGGGTACGCGTCACACCTACTGACAGCGAGGAGAGAGATGAAGAAGAAGAGTATTTTAAAGTCTTAGGAAATTATCCCACGAGACATTAAAGATCTAGCCGACAAAGAGACGGAGAGAGTGAGAGGGTGTATGTGTGTGTGTGGGTGGTGTTCACGCACCATGAAGAGAGACAGAGAGCGGCGACAGCAGCTAGAGGAGGAAGAAGAAGAAGATTATTTTACGGTGTAGGAAACTATCCCAAGAGACCTTAAAGATCTATCCGATACAGAGAGAGACAAGTGGGAGAGCATTCATGCACCGAAAGGCATAGCTCGAGAAAACACAGGTTTGCTTTATCCAAAGCCGCTCGAATTTTGAAGGTCGAGTCCGCACAACTGTCGAAATTTGCCGGAGCGTATGTCCAAGCTCGAGATCAACCGGCTGGCGCTCATCAAAGCAAAATTTTCAATTTTCAATTTTCTTAATGCTTGAAAAGTCAAATTTTAGTCTGAAAATTAGCCAAAAGCATTAAAATTCACCCAAAAATCCAAAAAATCGCTAGAAAAATCCAAAAAATTCTCAGAAAATTCCAGAAATCTTAAAAATCATCATCAATCACAATCGAATATTTTTGACATGCATAAGCACACCAAAAGTAGCAGTTTTTATAGAAAACATTACGACAATATCAACAACCCGCTCCCTGAAAATAGCAAAACACTCAAAACCCAACCCAGGAGGGCACAAATGCGCTCAAAATGATGCCGTAAATACGCACACAAAACAGCTCGTCAAAATCGCAAGATATCAATTTTTTTACGGAATTAAGCAAAACATAGTCAAAAAATTTATGAAAATTCTCAAATCGAATCACAATAATCACATCAATTCAATTGCCAAATAATTTTATCAATAAAATCCAAACTAAGCAATTAAAATCGATAAAATTAGGTCAAAAATTGATGCGTTTGGAGTGCGTAAATCTTTGTTTTGAGCTAAAAAACGTAGCAATTAACCATTACACACATCAAATATGCAATCAAACAATGAATTAATCATGCACATTAAGCACTTTTTAGGCGCACACACACACACACACACACTAATAATTGACAGTTTTTACCAATTTTTAGGTGCACACACAAAAGGGTTAATCTTGTCGAAATTGCAATGTGATTTCACAAATCTTTAGTTGGGCATGACCACAACAGAAATCAATCATCACAATTGAAAAATCATTAAGCCCACATTGATTTTTAGGTGCACAAACAAGGGCAAAATAGTGCACACACACCTAAAATTATGCATACACACACTCAATTAGAGTGCGCACACACTTGATTTTAATGCACACACACTTGCAATTGACCATTCAAGCATGCAATTAGATCAATTAGGCACACAATTAGCAATGTACATTTGCCAATTAGCAATTGAACTTGTCAATTTCATACGCCTCCAAACCTGAAAATTTTTGGCATTACAACGGCATGAAAATGAACATTTCAAAAAATGTCAAAGCATAACATAGCATCGACATGGTGCTAATTAGCATAGCATATCATAACATAGGCATGGTGGTAATTAGTATACCATAACATGATCATCATGGCATCTCTACTCATCTCTACACATGTTTAGATTCTAGGGAGGTTGAGAATACCACCTTGTTTACCTTTCCAATGAAGATCGGTTGAACGGTTTGTTAGCAGCGGCTAACAGTTGCACCAATCAGGGGATATGCTATGGATGTATTTTCTATTCACATTGTATAAGGTCTTGGGCTCATTTGGGAGTTCCAAAGTTGTATATGCTAGCCAGAAAGCTCAACTTAATCCCATAGTAGGAGGGTTTGTGGTGCATGCCCTTATAAGGAACCCTTTTATGCAAAGAGGTCATTCTAGAGTGGTCCTTTTGAGAACTCTCTCCCTAGAGTAGGTCTTCATGGCCTATCCTTTGAGCTTAATGCCCATACTTAGAAGGCTAGTGCTAATCACATGTAATTTGTGTAATCCTCTCTTAATTAATCTAGTTTTCATTATGTTGTCAATCATGTTTCTCTACTTTCCTTCATTGTTTTGAAGTGTTGATCTTTTCTAATCTAACTCTTACTTATGCTAAGCTACTCCGATTAGTGGAGTCCTTATCTAACTCTCTCGACTAAGTGGAGTGGGCGTACTCGTGATTGAGGGATTGGAGTTATCCTCTAATGGTGTGCTTGTGTGTGTGTAGGTTTAAGAAGCCTTGAGCTTAATTTGATTATGTGTGACTTGATTTGGACACCATGATTGGCATGGTTGGGGTGGCCTACTTGAATGTGATCTTGTGTGCTTAATCGACAATGCATGTAATTAGAGTTGTGCTTGAGAGACTCCAAGATTAGTGTGTTTCACTTCGTTGCTTGATGTGTGTAGATGATTGCTTGTAATGATGCTTGATGTGCGATTAGCATTAGTTGATTTGGGATGATTTCTATTTGCATTGAAGGATGCACGCTCTTGAATCCTGTCAATCTTTGCATCCGATGACGCTCTCGCACATTCTTTGTGTGATGCCTCCAAGCCCTAGCCGGGTCATGCTCTCTCTCTCCGGATTGATAGATTTTGTGGGAGATTGCCTATGCTATGGCGAGCCTCCAACATTGGCGCCGTTGCCGGGGAACGGGTTGCCTACGCTAGTGGAGTTGAGGTTGCAAAAGATAAAAGTAATTTGATTACCGATTTCTTGTAATTAGGTAGGATTTGATTTGTGTGTAGTGTAATTAGGTTTAATTAGATGTGTGTAAAGTCATTTCACCCCAAAAATCCCTAAATTATCTTTTGATTTTGCTAATTTTTTACTAACCTTCACTAATTTTGCATCCCATTCATGCTAATTTTGCTAATTCCATGCTAATTTCATGCTATTTGTGCTAACCTATCCACTAATTTTGATTTGGAATGTATGCTAAATCCCCTTAATTGAGGAGGATCATTACTCTTAATTGCTCTAATCTATGCCTAATCATGTGATTGAGTGTTGATTTTGGTCAATTTTTTGATCAATTTTGGACCGAATCGGAGTTGCACACATGTGTGTGCAATGGAGTGTCTACGCGAGGAGCAAGGACTAAGCGAGCAAGCAATCAATTGTAAGTGGATTGACCTACTCCGTTCAATTTTTGATTGATTAAGTTGATCCCATTGAGTTGCTAAATCATTGCTAAAATTAGGTGTGTGTGCCTAATTGATGGAATTTATGCCTAATTTGATGAAATTGGAATGAAATTGTAATCAAATAGGACACCTAAATGCTTGTAGATTGATGATTTTGCAAGAAATGTGTGTGCAAGCATTAGGAATTGGCCTAATTTCGTTGCTAATTGAGAAAAAAAAATGGATTTGTGCACCTAATTTTTGTGTGTGTGCAATGCTAAATTGAGTTAAAATTGGATCAATTTTTGATTAAAATTGAGTTAATTTAGCATGTATATACTCGTGTATGTGTGATCAAGTGTGCAATTGATGAAATGCAATGAGTGTTTAATGAAATTTTTGCACAAATCGACAGGTCCACAGAGCCTGGCTTGTAGGAATTTATTTCCTGATCTCCATACTTGCCTAAATTTAGGTATGTCTGCCTAATTAATGGCCAATTATGCCTAAATTGTGAATGGTTAATTGGTATTTTACCAATTATGATGATTAATTTGGCCTAAAATATCGACGTGTATTTGAGTGATTGACTTTGGATGATTCAATTGATACCCAATTGAAAATTATTAATCTACATTACCATTGTGATGTGAATGCCAATTCGATTGGATATGGCAAAAAATTTCATTACATGTTGCATTTGTAAGTGCCATAATCAAAAGCGTGTAGCGATGCAATGAAACACCTAATTAGGTTTGATCGATGGTTTTGATATTGGATATGAGAAATATTTTGCAATGATTGTTACCTAATGAGTTGGGTAGTCTCCAATGAGACAATATGGTCATTAATTGTGCATACATGCCTTGTCCGATCAAAGAGTGTTAATCCGAGATACAATGCTAAATTGAGCCATTACATGAGTATCCATGAGATTTTGTCTACTTGATGAATTTTTCATAATAAGTTGCATATGTGGAAGCATTTTTTTGATTCAAGAGTGTATGCCAAGTTCAATGGTTGAACAAAAAAAGCTTGAGGAAGTGATGGAAATTGATAAGTCATCAACTTAATAAGAAATTGATCTAAATTTTGAATGTTTCCCTCACAAGAGATGCGTGTAATCAAATATGGAAATTGAAAAAATAATTGAAAGAAATTTTACACAAGTTATGAATTCTTTTTATGTATTCATCACCTCTCTCACTCTCATTGTTTGACTCCGATCGTATCCATTGCCACAACCATGGCATGGAAACACCCTCCAAGAGGAGATTTTTGAAAATAAAAAAGTTACACACACACATCCATTTTTGGCTGCCGGATATGGATTAGCCTTATTCAAAGCACCCTCACACACAACGCAGCTACTGGCCGCCACTTGCTTGGCTTATAGTGCAACATGACACACACACACACACACACACACACCTATTTTTGGGCCCTCCATGCCCAGCTTCAGCGCTGGTAGCCTTTGGCGCTACTCACACACACACAAAATCTATTCCGTGATCACCTCCTACGACTTGCCTTCAAGGGGCATCAAGCGCGTGTATCTGCAATATGAACCTATATCCTATCGAACACACCGTGCACATTGATTGAACGTGCACATCGGGCCACTACCCACACACAGTCGTATACGGAGCTGCCTACGCTCTGTTCCACTTGCAATGCCATCCTTGCTTACCCGCTACAGTCCAGCCGAGCTGCTTTTCCTTTGCAAGAAGTTAACACACCCATCCAGGCACACTTAGGTTTGTGTGATTGCAGGCCTCCTGCCTTCAAGGCCCTGCTCTTCGTAGCCTATGCCGACCTAGCCTGAGCCGCTAGCCCTGCTTTCTGAAATCATGCAGTATACCGACTATCATCCTGTCTCAACCATGGTGTAGCTCGAATCCCACACACACAGGTTGATTCTGCAGCCTTGACTATTAACAACTGCACTCTGCATGATTCTCGGACGAATTCAAGGGCTCAGACCCCACACACACACACCCCTCCATACACACACTTTCCTCTTGGCCTCGGACCGGCCTTGCAATTTCCTGCTGCTTTCTGCTACCTCGAGCTAAAAAGACTAGATCTTGGGGGAGCATCTATTTTTGGGGAGCATCTTCTGTCCGGGATGCAGTGATTTGAAAACAGCCCACAACTTCCCGGTCGTGCTCTTGTTGAGCATATCTTGCAATCCAGGGAATTATGCTGGACGCCATGATGACAATGCTTTGATCGCCATCTACGTCAAATTTGGTGTACTCTTCAGAGCGCAGTAAGTTTTTGATGAACTTTGTGTTCAGGATATCGTCTCTTGGCTCACAGAGATTGTCGGATGTGCCCCAACAAGTAACGACTTTTGAGTCACTATCTCAGCAGATGGAGGCCATAGCTGCTCGCCCACAAATACACCACAAGACTCACACATTCATGCCTTACACTGTCACCTGCATGCCCTTCCTGGGTCTCGATCTTGAGTCTTGCACTCGCTCTACATTGGATGCATGTCAAAGGTGCTAGCACAAGAAATCTAGGTCTTTACACACAAACATTTTAGTCTACGAAACAAACAAATTCTATCACACCCATCGCCCCTCGCGGCCACACTCTCTCTCACGTCGAGTCTCACATGAATGCTAATGCCATGATTCATGAAATCACAGAAAATCGAGCAGTAATCATATTTTGAAATTTAAAAAGAAAACAAAGCAGCTAAGAAAACGTTCCCACCCCTCTCTTCACCTCGAGCTCCCATTATGAATGAACTCAACTCATCCATGATGCATGATTTAAAGAGTATCCTTTAGTGTACATTATGGTTTATTTGAGTTGTTTGTATTGATGGCATTGAAAGTTTTTTTTAATGTGTATGGAAAATAAATTCATGCAGTAATGATTGCACTTTGAATGGAGGAGTGACAGTGCAAGTTGCAAAGGTCATCACAAGAAGTGAGAATTCACTTTTATATGTTGGCTATCAAGAGCCATGCAACATCAATTGAGATTAATTTTGCTATGTATGCTTTTTTCTATGAATTAGCAAAGTATGGACATTACTCTGTGTGCTTTGATTTCATAGATGCTCATAAGCTCTCTTTTCTCGCATGTTATGTATGCCATAATTTCTCTTTAAGATCAAAAGTGTGAGCATTGATACGGTGTGATGATTGTGAGCACTTCCATGCATAAATGAATCTCATTGCACCTAATTTTTGGCTTATGCATTAGGTTAGTGCCGGCCACCTTGATTGAAAACTTGGTTGAGAAAAAGGAAATTTTTTTCTTTGTGATATGTATGCAGACATGAGAGTCACATTGTTGGGTGATGAGTTGATGCATATTTGTGACTTTGTGCTTAAACTTAGCATTGCTTTTACAGTTTAGTGCTTGATTTGAATGAAAAACCCCTACATAGCACTAAAATTGAAAGTTTTTGAATGGCCATGAAGCATTAAAATTTCGGGCTTGTGATTGAGAATGCTTTTAATGCTCGTATTAAATGACCAAATGCCTAAGAGCACTAATGATTTGAGTTATTTTGAAGGGTTGTGGCAGGTGTGTGATTTCATTGATCCAAGAAGGGGTCATCATTGAAAAAAATCACAAAATTTGGCTAATTAGAGCCATTCCATTTCTTTGGAATAAAAGTTGTATACATGCTAGCTCATAGCTTGGTCTAAAAATGCAAAATTTTCATTTGAGCTAGTGTTTAGCCAACTTTTTGAGCTTTTAAAGTACAAATTTGGCTAGTAAGGGCCATTCATTTTCATTTCATCAAGTTGCAGTCATCTCTAGCTCATAGATTGCGCAAAAAAAATTCATGTGAGCTAGTTGTTAGCCAACTTTTTGGAAAGCTTTGCAATGTAAAATTCGGCTTTGAAGAGCCACTTCATTTCTTCAAGTTGCATTATTTCTTAGCTCTTGACTTGTTTTTTCCATACTTCGAGTGAGCTAGAAACTAATCTACTTTGAATCATGCATGAGAGCTTGTACAAATTGTAAAATTTGCTTTTGTAGAAGCATTTTTCCTCTCTCATCATTGTTGTGTATGCATAAATTTGCTACAAAGAGCATCATGTGCATAACCAAAGGAACTTTTTTCCCTTGGGTTTTTTCCCTTTGGCAAACTCGGGTATGCAAGACCCTAGTTTTAGGTATTCATTAATGTTTTTTGTGTGGCTTTGCAATAATTGGCTTTTGTAGCTTGTGTTTACACTTAGCTTCAAAAAGCTTCTTTTGCAAATAAAAAGATCAAAGAGGCTTCTCTACGCAAAGGGAGATGATTGCTCGAGGATGCACAAAGAGCATGAATAGGTGTAATCCTTCCATTATTTTTCTCTTTCTCATCTCTTCACTCTCTTACTTGGCTTAAGTGCAATTTTTCTTCTAAGCTATGTTTTTTTCATGTTCGAAAGCTAGGCATTGTAAAGTTTCAACACTTTTCTTTGTGAAAATATACTCATCAAAAAATTAGGTTTTATGTGTGCTAATCATAGGTAATTGGCCTTGACCTTAGGTTAATGTAGGTTCATTTCTTGCTAGTCCTAGATTCTTAGTGATAGTCTTAATATTCCATTCATTTTTGTCATGACCTAGGGCTATGATTAGGCTTTAGTCTTTTTTAGTCCAATTGCCATTAGTATCTCATAAAGGAAGCAATAAAAAAGTGCTAAAAAATGAATCATGAAGAAAAGAAGTGTCCAAAAAAGTAGCAAAAATGCTACTAAGGCACATGAAAATAAAAATTATATGTAATGTTGTGTCTATGTGAGGCCTAGCGCCTTATTGGCACTTGGCAGGTGAGGGGAATCACCTTGGCTCGCTTGGTCAAGGCCGTAAACCGATGCCCTGGGTTGATAGGGGTTAGCCGTCGCCTTGGTAAGCTAGTAGGCTTTTGGAACACCTTTTTGAGGGTTCAAGGAGCTGAGAGTTGCACCTAGACTTGCCTTGGGGTGATAGCCTTGTGATTGTGCTTTAATTTTTTCAATGAATGACTAAATCAAAACTTCCATGAGCTTCAAAAAACTTTGACAATGTACTAATAGATCTGCCCCATTTTCAACGTTTTTGACTAAGTTAGCATACCACTAGTTTTACCATGTTGTAATAAGCCCACAAACCAAATTTGGTAAAATTTGGATAATTGGATTGAAAATTGTGACCAAATTTGTAAAATACGTCTGCGAACACAAAACTGATGACCATTTGAAGATATTTTGTCCAAACTTAGTGAAACTTCGCTAGGGTGCTTGAGTTGAAGTGCTTAACAAATCTGTGTCAAGATTGGGACAAAAACTTGTAAAAAATTAGTTGAGTAAATAATCAAGATTATTTACGTCTACTTCAAAAATTGATAATCTTGTACATTTGAGTATACCACAAGGTCAAGCATATCAAGTAGACCACACAAATCAATTTTGGTGAAATTTAAATCACAAAAGTGAGACTTTACCTAGATTCTTGAGATCAGAGTCTGCGGACATGAAACAGTTGTGCTAAACGTGAATAGATTTTGTCCAAACTTAGTGAAACTTGTCCAAGGACCTTAAGAGGTTGTATACTAGGCAAACCAAGCCAAAAAGTACAAAAAACTGACAATTTACTACTGCTACAGAGAGATACCATTTTTGACTTTTGAACTTGTATAGTGTTACACCAGCATAGTAGAAGGCCACCGAGCAATTTTGGGTTCAAACGGATCCAAATTGGTACATGTTTACTCAGTTTTCATGTTGCAGATTAATCCTTTGATTTTTGCAAAAGTCGAATCTGAAAGTCTCAATGGTTGAGTGAATTAGCTCGATTTGAAGTGATAAACATAGACCAATCACAATAGTTAGCAAAAACTGTACAATCTCTGTGAAAGAATAGTTGACTTGATCAAAATTGATACGGGAATTAGGTTGCAGACAAGGAATTGGCAGCTTGACAGATATTGCAATCAAGTTAAGTGGAAAGAGTTGATAACAAATCAATTCGACGGTAAGTACTCTATCCAGGGCTTCACAAGTCTATACGAACCTGAGATCTGGCCGTATACTAGGAAACCAAGGCATATTTGGAGAAACCTCCAGTAGAGTATCTCCACTGAATAAAGTGTGAATCAAGGCAATTCCTTGTAGTCTCATATACTTTTTCAGATTCAACATCTGAAATGTCTTCCTACTCGACTCACTCAGAAATCGGAACGAAAGTGCGCTACAAACATATACTCTCATTTTATAAGACTAATCGCCCTGGAGCTCAGGTTCACCTGATCCTAATGAAGAGTATGATGTTCGCCTTGATGACCATGGTATTGAGTTTGAAGAGGAGATCAGGACAAACAAACAAGGAAAAATGTACATGGATAGAAATGGAACTGAGTATTTACAAGTTGAAAACCCTGACACGATAGACAAATGGGGGTTAGAAGTAAACACCATAATTCTAAATATGGCGGCTAAAGAAGGACCACCAACTTTAAAATTCAAGGGATATGATTAAGTTGATTTGAACCCTTTGAAAAATCTTAGTACAGAAAATCCTAGGATCGGAGTCTATTGTTGGGAGGGTAGAAACGTAAAAGATCTTCTATGGCCTTCGCATGCCAAATCAGGACAACTAACACCCATGAAGATCATCTATATCTTCAAGATCAAAGATAAGGGTTCAACAGATCTACCAACCTACCTGTTTAGGGATTGTTATAATAATAACTTTGTTATTATTATAACAAAGTTATTATGAGACTCCTGAGGAGGTAGAACAAACCAAATATCAAGGGTATTCCATAAGGGATTGGATATTGGGCCAAAGACCACAAACGATTCCAAGAGAAGAACACCGTGAGAGATCTTCTGAGAGTAATGTTAAGAAACTAAAAACCACCTCATTACAAAGAAAACTGGGTGACACTAAAGCCATTCAAGAGCTACATGAGTCACTATTTCCAATAGACTTGATTAAAGGACTCGGAACAGGACCAGCTGCTAGGAGATCGGGAGTTGAACCAAATAAACATATCAGACCAGCTGTTTTTAAAAAATGAATCAAAAAATACATTGGATCAAGGGATCCATACGACCACTTGGCAAGCTTTAAGCAAGTGCTAAGAGCAGAATACATATTTGACTTCCATACTCAATTCAAGGGGTTTGGAATGACATTAGAAGAAAAAGCATTGAAATGGTTCCAAAACATTCCACCAAGGTCAATCATGGACTTGAATACATTAGCTCAAGGATTTTTAGCTGCTTGTTTCAAAACGGGGATCAAACACAATACGGTAGCTCAAATCTACAGCTTTAAACAGAAACAAGGTGAGTCTGTTAGGGATTGTACAACTCGAATGAAACAATACATTGCCAGATGCCCAGAGCTAGAGATACCTGTAGAAGAATGACTAGTATCATTGTTTCTAGAGGGACTGCTAAACAAAGAACTTTATGCTATACTGTATAGCAAGAAGCATACAACCCTAGAAGAGTGTGTATCAGATGTTGTTGACTTAAAAGACAATTGTGATATTTTCAACGAAGAAGATGTCCCTAAGGATAACCAAAGTGAGAAAACAGCATCCACTAAACCAGTTCAAGTGGGAACGGCTACTGTAGCACCGCTTTTAGCCATAGAAGACATGCTCAAAAGGATGAATGACATGATGAATAACATGCAAAAAGCACCTATGAGAGGACTAGGACAAGGGATGCCTCAACAGGGGCAACCAATTAGGCCACAAAAATGGTGTGCAATTGAGGGTAAATAGACCAACCATGAGACCAATGAGTGCTATTACCGACCAAAGTATGATGGGAATGTTCAGTACGTGCCTATGAGGCCACAAGGACAATCCATGTACAAATATCAACCTAAGTGGCCCCAGCTCAAAGACCACCAATGGGTATGGAAAGACCTCAACCCGTGTTGGGTCAAAAACCTCCATATCCGGGACATAAGGTAGTGCCTGTAAAGTACATGCATCCAGAGGGAGTCATAGATGAACAAGCACTAGTGCCTGTGACACCCTATGCTGAGTCTAGTCCATCTATAGTAATGGTAGATGGAGATTGGTATAATTTACATCCACCACCAATGGAAGAACCTATGACTTATACTCTACTAGAGCTTGCACCAATGTATTATGTAGCTAATCAAGGTGTCAGACCTCCTATGGTAAGACCCATGATCAAGCCAAGAACGGGAAATTGTCATAACTGTGCAGATGATCATTGGAAAAATGAATGCCTAGAGCCTGACAAGAACCTCAAGCCAGTTGAAGCTTATTACATACAATGTTGCAAAAAGGGAGGACACTTCCTAGAAGATTGTCCAAAAAATCCTTCAATAAACAAGGGTAAAACAATAGTGAACATAGTTCAAGTGATACCTAGTAGCTCATCTGAGAGTGAGCCAATTGTTCCAATCAAGGTAATCACCAGAGCCCAGGCTAAGAAAAAGAAACATAACTCCTCTGATGACTCGGAGAATACAAAAATTTCCTCTCAAAAGACCAAACGAAGCAGAAACAAAAGGTATGAGATAAGAAAACAGAAACAAAGGGCTAAAATCGAGGAGAAAGCAAAGAAGTTATTCCAGGAAAAGGTGAAAGAAACTGGAAGAAAAATCAAGGAAACTACCGTGAAATCTGGGGGATCAATTTTGGTCGATAAAATTTTTGAGCCTATTCATGTAGCCTTGGAAGCCTACTAAGTGAAACTTAAGGCATACCAAAACCTGGAAAACAAATGGAAAAACTATCCTTCTCTAGCCTATCAAAACTTGGTAAGAATCGCGCAAGAGTTCCTGGAAAAACAAAAACCCAAGCTCGAAAGTATGGCAAAACCTGAGGAGCTTGTGGTAAGAGCCAATAAATAAAAATCCAAAGTGGTGGTAGAACCCCACCTTAAAACAAAAGAGCCAGAACTTATAGTGTTGGACAGCAAAGATACCTTAGATGGAATTTCATTCGTAGAAGAAGACTAGCCAGGACAGTTAAGCAAAAAAGTTAGAGAGATCAATGATGGGAGACTAACTTTGAAGTCAGCTCCTATAGAGGAGGTATAGTTAGACAATCTACCTCCTGATTGTGGATGTGAAGCTTCGGGGATGTCTAAAACATTGACCTTGAAAATATTACCCTCTTACTTGGGAGATAACGAGGATGAATCCATAGTGTGTAAGATCACTCAAGTAAAAAGAGCGTAATAAACCCTAGAAGTAGACAACATTCATTCAATCATGTCTACACCCTTCCAATTCACTCTTACCAGACAACATTCATTCAATCATGTCTACACCCTTCCAATGCACTCTTACCTTGGGAGAACTATTCAAAATCAGATCATATTTATGGAATGATCTACAAAAAATCCTAGAGAAGGTGGAAATAATATGACTAATCGCAAAAATTTTAGGAAATTGAAACAAACAAAGAGATTTGATCTGTTCCAATGAACAAAGTCAAAGAATACTATGAAGGGGAAGAAGGAAACACAACCCTTCTAATGAGGTATAATGATATAGAAACCATGGCAATATTGGATATTGGGGCAGGCATAGCCATAGCCACTTAAACAGTATGCAAATCCTGGGGACAACCAGCCATTAGAAAAACTCGAATGAAATTGCAATTGGCTGATAGACACATTGAAAGACCTTTAGGACTACTGAAAAAGTGATAGTTAATTCTTGTGGGATTGAATATCAACACACTTTTGCCATAGTAGACTTTGGAAAGAAACTCAATTACGAAATCATATTGGGAAGACCTTTCATGCGACAAGTACAACTTATTCAAGATTGGGGAAACAATTATCTATACTTGAAACAAGTGGTATCAATAACCAAGATTAAAAACAAGAATTCGATCCAGTCTCTTCGACTGAAACTAAGCTTCCAACTTGTTGAACAAAGACACTCCTATTTGGATACATGGAGCCTCACAAAATGGGAGCTTAAAATGAGAATTCGATCCAGTCTCACAAAATGGGCCCATACAAGAATTCGATCCAGTCTCTTCGGCTGAAACTAAGCTTCCAACTTGTTGAACAAAGACACTCCTATTTGGATACGTGGAGCCTCACAAAATGGGAGCTTAAAATGAGAAGAATGTATCTTAGAAAGGGATTGTACAAACGAAGCCTATGTACTTGAACCCTTTCTAACACATTTGTTTGAGCCATTTGCATGGACTCAAATTTTAGCAACAATGGATGTATTGTAAATACGTCTATGCCTACTCAATTTTGTAGTGAGGATGGCTATGACATAATTCCCATACAAACGATCTCAACCCTCCACATTGAAGACAGAATTCAGGAAACCAAGGACTTGATGAAAGTTCAACAAGTCTTTTCAGACCTCTACTATGATGCAACAGATGAGTTAGAAGAACATTCAGCTACCTCAGATGATTCGGGGTTGGAAAAAGAACATGTGAGAGCTAAGCTACTCATGAAACGAGGGGAGGAAAAGTTGTTTAACTTTCCTAACTAGAAACCAAGAAGACAAAAATGGCATAGACAAAAAAGAGACACAAGAAACGTGAAAGCTAGACCTATGTCATCAGTCTCTAGTAAAACACAGTTCCTGATGCAAATAGATGCACATGATTGTGTCAAGGACAAAATAGATGCACATGATTGTGTCAAGGACAAAATCACTAGCAGATATCCTTCAAACAAAAATCCAAAAATCTCAAAAACGTCAAGAAAAACGAGGAAGGAAACTCAAGCAAAACCAAAAAACAGGACAAGGACTGAAGCATGACACGAGTCGAACAGAAAAAGAAGTATCAAGAGTTGAAAAAAGCTCTAAAGGAGATATATACGACCAAAATGGAAACCACTGAAGAGGATAGTAAAGATGTAATGAGTGTTCCATCCCATTACAAGAAATATACTCTCCAAGATAAAAAAATCATAGTCGAACAACCTGTTAGAGAAATCAAAACAGTACGAGTTCTATGAAGGACCTGAAAATGCAAAAAAGATAGATCTCGCTGAACCAAGAGAAGAGCCTAGACTAGCCTACATTGCAAATGACCTTACAGAAGAAGAAGAAGGGATTTTGTTAAGCTTACTAAAAGAACACCGGGATATTTTTGCTTAGTATTACAAGGATCTCAACGGTGTTGATCCAGAAATCTTTCAATATACCATACACATGAGAGATGATGCAAAACCAATTAGACAAAAGCCATACACATAAAATGAAACATTACCAGAAAAATCAAAGAAGAGATTGAAAAACTAAAGGAATCCTAATTCATTTATGAAATTGAACACACAGATTGGGTGTCTCCAATTGTGATAGTACCCACGAATAATAGAAAATTACAACTGTGTGTCAACCTCAAGAAAGTGAATGCAGCTACCATTAGAGACAACTTTCCTCTTTCAATCACTGAGCATGTTTTAGAACGAGTTGCAGGAAAAGAATCTTACAGCTTCTTAGATGGCTTTTTGGGATACAATCAACTTTTGGTTGATCCGAAGGACCAGCGTTAAACTACCTTTGCAACGGAATGGGGTATTTTTTCCTATTAGGTCATGCCTTTGGGGTTAACTAATGCTCCTGTCACCTTTCAAAGACTGATGAGCCATGCTTTTAAAGATTATCTAAGGAAATTCTTGGAAGTATATATGGATGATCTATGCATATATTCATCAATCCGAGCTGATCATTTTGAACACCTTAAAAAGGTATTCAAAAAATGTAGACTTAATAGGATTTGCTTAAATCCTGAGAAGTGCACATTTATGGGTAGACGAGGAAAAATTCTTGGACATATAGTGTCTAAAAATGGCATAGCTACCGATATGGACAAAATTCATGTTATTACTGATTTTCCTAGACCGTCAATAGTCAAGGAGGTTCAAGCCTTCATGGGACATTGTGTATATTACAAACGGTTCATTTATATGTACACTATAATTGCAAAACCCAGGTATAGCTTGATTACACACTTTGAATGGACTGATGCATGTGAAGAATCCTTCATGAAGCTTAAGCAAGATCTCACTTCAGCCCCAATATTGAAAGCACCAGATTGGAATAAGATATTCCACATACATGTAGATGCTTCCAATTTTGCCATTGGGTGTATACTAGCTCAACCAGGAGAAGGGAAAATTGATTTTCCTATTTTTTTATGCTAGCCGACAGTTGAACATGGTGGAAAAGAATTAACCACCATTGAAAGGGAAGGGTTAGGAATGATCTATGCCATAAAAAAGTATAGACATTACCTATTAGCAAACAAATTTGTGTTCCTTGTGGACTGTTAAAGAATATGATGTTAAAGAATATGTCCATTGTGCTATGGGCGGCCGGACACTGACTATACTATGTTGTAACTATACTTTGGCTAATAGTTCTAAGAGAAGAAGAGTGAGAGCAGCATGTTGAATGGCTGTTGCCTGCAGGGTAACGATTGTGTGTGTGCGTGTGTTTGGATGTGTGTTGGTGTGTGTGCGTAGTCTTCTTTCCTACCTTCTCCATCACCTGCGCACTCTACAAAGTGGTACCAGAGCTCAGTTTAAGAAGCTACAGTCAATGCATAGATTTTCGCAGCTCTCACCCGAACTCGGAATACAGTGATCCAAGAGTCTATCTTTATGTTTTTGGGCATTCCGAACGCATTGGCATACTCAGATTTGCCAAAATCTACAATTTTTTGCAGCAAACAGCCAGCTCACACAAGCATAGGAGATTTTCAGTTTTGCACTCGGTAGTAGATTTACAGGTTAAAGGTGAAGAATTCAGAATTTACACAGGTTTGCCATGCACTCCGCTGCTCCCTCAGCTGTCGGTGGCAATCGATGCAGGCATTGTGGAAGTTGAACCCAAGGGCGACTCCATGCAGAAGATCTGCTTCTTGTTTACACGGAGCGATAGCTCTGAAATAGCTCTACCCACCATGGCAGGATAGGCCCCATCAATACCCACAGCTGGCACACGAGTAACCTCACTACCATCGCAGAGGGTTATAGCTTCTCTGCTTGAAGGATCGCATTTTACACAATTTATCAATTCCCTAGAATCATCTTGCGGTGCGCATACTTCTTCATTTCTAGAGACAAGAATGTCTAAATTACTGGTCACGGCTTTCATGGCCTCTTCTTGCAACTCATTGGTCACCATCTCTGCAGGCCCATCTTGCACCGAAACTCCTTGTAAGTCTTGACTTACTACCTCTGCCTCATCAGGAATTTCTTCTTGAATAGAATCTGTGCCATTTTGCATCATGTTCGCGCATCAAGGTCCTTCCTATGCAGAGAGGGAAATGTTTCCTGCAGTGCATCGGTAGCATCAGAGCAGACAATGTTTTTCGAATTTACAGCAAGCAAACTGTAGCAGTTAGTAGCTTCTTCCTGTGAAGACATAATGGCATCCACGGCATCCTGCAGTTTGATGGCCATCTTTGTTGCTTCTTTCCTCTCATTTCGAACATCAGGGATGGAACCCTACACAAACAGACAAAAAAAACAGCATAAGCTCACTGGCCAATAAAGAAACCTCCACATTCAAGAGAATCAAGGTTGACAGCATGGTGTCCTATTGAAGAATGACAGCCATGACACTCTCACTGATTCTAAGGCACTCTTTCTCTTCTGACTTCACCTTGTTCAAGAATCCAGGGTTTTCAATCACCTCATCTCTTATGCAAGCATTGCAGAAGTGGCCTCCAGGGGCGGCTCCAATTAGGAGAAGGGCAAGTTGCTAGTGCACTTCGTCTCCTCCGCCAACACCAGCTTCACCTACGTGCTGCCCAAGCCCCGCCATAGCGCCTTTCTCAAGCTATGCCTCCACAAGTACGATCCTATTTTGAGAAAGCATCTTCCCTACTGGTCTCCTGCTGCAACCAGTCTACGCCGGCACGGACTGGTTGCAGCAGGAAACCAATGGCCATTGCCGGAACGAGAATTCCTTTTTTTTCATTATTAAGTGAACCTTTTTCTACATGTTTATATCAAGTGAAAGGTTAAACACCGCCTACTGTTTAAGAACAATAACTTCATCCCATCTTTTCTCTCTCTCTCTCTCTCTCTCTCTCTCTCTCTCTCTCTCTCTCTCTCTCTCTCTCTCTCTCTCTCTCTCTCTCTCCCCCCACAGTCAACAACATCATCAACAACTAGCGTTCAGGAAAAATTATTTTTCTAAACATACAAAAATTCCCTTTCTTGAATTTTCCAAGAGAAAATCTTAGAAAACAAGGTTTATTTTTGGGGTTTTTACACTAATTATCTCTATTTTGGGGCGGAATTTCTCCTTTTCCCCTTGCCTTCAACCGACATTTTTGAAATTGGAAACGGCACGATATTAAGCTGAGACACATTTTTCCCTAACATTGTCAACAACTATCTATCTCTCTTGCTTTTGATTGTAGACAATAGCAACGATAGTGGCTTCTTTTACCAGCTTGGAGGTGGCACCTTTACCTCTCTGTGTCCGCTCCTTTGTAAAGCCCATTTTGCTTTGCACGTCTGTTATTTTAACAACTCCATGTTTGTTTTAATAGATTTTGTATTTTCACCTTCATAAACAATGTCCATGTGGATAGCTTAAGTGCGAGTATTCTCCAAAACAATACTAAGCTATCATGGTAACAAAATACAATACTAAGCTATCATGGTATCCCAATGGTAGAGGAGCCATGGCCAAGCAACTTATGGGGAGCAATATGGACAAGCCGTCAGTGCCAAACGTCAATGTGGCACTTGCTTGCATATGGATAGGGTAGAAGATGAAAGTTGCTTGCATATAGTCATGGTAGAGGACATCCTTAAAACAACAAGGGTGTTTAGTTATTCTGAGCACTTGCCACTACCTTTGTTTAGACTCATTCCATATGGACGAGTTCATGGTCTTAGATCCGATGTGTCAAGTTGGAAGGCTACATTTGCTAGAAAGGATTACATAAAGGAAAAAGTGACTTTATGGTCTCTATGCAGACATTTCAAAAGGAGATGGCATTAGTTTCAAATTTGTCTAGCAAGTAGTAACATTTTTGAAGAGACTTGCTCGTTTATTTTGTTGCTTGAAAATACTCGCTCGCCATCTCGTATAACCCACTCACTATCTTGTGATCACCATATCCCATCAAGGCTACCTAAACCCCTCCTCAATGTTGTGGACTCTCCATAGCCACACATGAGTGAGTGGGAAGGCATTCCTCATGGCCATTGAGTCGCTTCCTTCTTAGGGCTATTGGGAACCTTAGAGCTATGAGAAATCTTATATAGTTAGGAGGGGACACCATTTACAGAAAATTCAAAAATTAGGCTCATTATGTTTGGAAGGAAAAGGAAAGGGTGAGATTTTAGTGTTAATTTTAGTAGAACAAAGAGTTTTTAGAGCTTTCTCTCACATGTGGGTTGCCATGCTATTTCTATCTTTTTCTCCCTCTCTTTGTCCATGCAATGTTTTCACGGCCCATCCCCCCCCCCCCCTCTTTCTCTCTCTCTCTCTCTCTCTCTCTCTCTCTCTCTCTCTCTCTCTCTCTCACACACACACACACACACACACAGACTCACACAAGTTAGGGCTGAGCGAGCATAAAAGACGAGAGGGGAGGTCCAGGCAGATGAATTCAAAGGCCATAGGGGAGGTCCAAGAGGCGTTGTATGTGTGTGTGTTTTGGGGGGAAGGGGGGGATCTAGAATCTTAATAGGTAATTTGACTTTTTATTTAAAGTAGACCTGGTAGGAAGCCTTCCCAGCAGTGGTCTTTTTTTAATTGAAGATAAGAAGATTGTATGCAAGCACAAGCACTATTAGAAAAAACCCGGGGTCTAGTGTATTTTAATCAGGAAAACCACAATTAGATTGTATGCAAGCACAAGCACTATTAGAAAAAATCGGGGTCTAGTGTATTTTAACCGAGAAAACCACAACTTAGATTTTTAGCTTGCCTTTAAGAAAATTGAGAAATTTACACAATTTTTACTCTAATTGCCGACAAAAGCTTCAAATTTTGATCTCAAAATGGGGAGAAGTTTAAGTTTGGCCTTATTTTCACCATTTAGGGGAAAAAAATATTTTTTTAGCCCTGCCACTCAGCGTTCACGAAAAGTGTGCCTCAACTTAGCCGTGAACTAGTTGGAAGATTAAAATACCTAAGAGGGAGAAGGAGAAAATCCTTTTGAAAAAATTAAGCAAGTAGACTAATACTCCAAAAGGGAACCTAGAAATTTAGATATATCCTAAAGTAGGAACAGTGGTGCCAAATTCAAGTACTATTTTTTAAGCATAGCATAATTCACAAGGTGTGAAACCCTACCTTATCTCGTAATATCGTGGTCTTGAGCATGCATCAAGAAGTTGTTCAAACAACAAACGCAGCAATGCATTGTTCCCCAATCGTTTGGACAACAGAGGCAGCAGTTCATTGTCCAAATAGTAGAGGCAATAGCATGTCGTTCGTGGGTTTTCGTCTACGCCGTTGCAAGGTCCATCGTTGTCTATAGCACAGCAACAACATCAAAAGACTCAGGGGTGTGGACATATACCAACACCTGGTCCGTGAGGCTTGTGGACACACAACAAGGAGGGATGACTATTGCAGCTCCCCCTTAATTGACTTTGTGAAGAGTTGTGTGTGTGTGTGTGTGTGTGTGTGTGTGTTTAAGAATGATTATCTAACAATAGTTTGATTTCATAAACTATTGAATCACACAATGGGACTATGTCTACATTAGATAAGAAGTACTCTTTAAACTTGACAGAGGTAAGACTACATTTGACATATAGACTAGAACAATGACATATACAGTGTTACTTGTCAATATATGAAATTAAAAGAAGCTTATACAAGGGCTATCAATAAATTATACAAAAGCCTAGACATTGGGTAATCATATGTTATAGTTGTATTTGTCACCGAAGCACCTACCTGCATGAGGATGTTTCTTTTTCCATAATCTTTGGTGCATAGTGTTGAAGATGTGTGTACGTTTAGGCTCTCAACCAATCCACTTCCACATAGCACGAATGTTGTTTTTGAGCAAAGCCACTATTGAATATCTATGGTCAAAACTATAATGTGCAAGTGTGTATACGTGTGCGTATACACTCATGTTACAAGTGAAGTGCATGTATGATGGCCAATCCTACACCATCTTGAAAACATCTACGAGCTAGTCATGTTTGAGGAAGGTGAATCAGAATGTGCAAGCATGTCAGAGAGAAAGGGGTTTACGTGTAAGGAGAGAAATTGTCCAGCGCATGTGCGTGAGTGTGTACACATAGGGTTCTTCCATGTGAGGCTCCTCCGTGTGCATGGTGTGTATTGTGTGTGTGTGGGGATAAGAAGGCTGTGTGCCATGGTGCTACAGAAAACCTAATGCGACTGCTCAAGAGTATTGTATAGGTTTCTGCATGATATTCTTAGTAAGCCAGCACAAGCTGTCATAACACCCATGTATGGTTTGTCACCACAGCCCATGTGTATAAATTTAAATGTTGTTCAACTGCCCATTATGCCAACTCTTTCTTAGGAGATTATCCCCCCCTTTTTTATAAAAATTTCGATACATGCTAAGTTTAGTGTGTAGTATGGTCGGTTATTGAAGTTAATTGTAGCCAGAGTGAACATCCCTCGTATTTTATTCAAGATAACATAGATCATCATTGAAGGACACGTTTTTGGTATTGATAGCCGTTTTTCGGCTTTTCATAATTGCCATAGTAAGCTACCTCACCCTACCAAATTCACCCAAACACTATGGCTATCCCTACCATTTCATTGTACATAGGCGTGTGTGAGTTACGGGGCTTTTCCCATATCTTCTTAAAAACCCTCAGCTAGCTAGTCACTGGGCTAGTTGAGCCAAAAAAATAAAAAAAATAAAAAAATAAAAGTATATTATGGCCTCTTTGTGTGTAAATATTTCATTGTATATATGGCCTAAATATAGGGATTTTTTATAATTATTTTGGTATTTTATTTAAATATTTCTACTTAGGTGTGTGTTTTATTAAACCTATGTACACCTTCTTTCATCCTCTTACACCATAATTATATTTTTTGCCCATATATACATACTCTAACCTCATATTTTTCCTTTATACAAATCACTCCCACATTTTCACCCTCACCCTCGTGAAAATAAAAAATTGATTTCTACTCATTGGTTACGTTTATTATATTATTTACTTGCATACCTTTTCCTCTTTCACCCAAAATAATTCAAGGAGGGACCATATCATATGATTCCAATATCTTTCCATATCCATAACTCCTCCATATTTTTATTATTATTTTTACTCATTATTCTAACACCATGTGCTCATTGAGCTAAAGTCCATGAATAGTCCATACACTAATCCCACCATGTATATATTTCTTTATTCACCAATAATTTTCCTCCATGCATGGGTCAAGGGCAACTTGGATGCTTTGTATTATAATATGACAAAGGAGGGGCTCACTCTTGGATGCATTGTACAAATTCAACAAAGGAGGGGGCCACTAAAAGACTTTTGCAGGCATAAAAACACAGGCTTTTTGGTGAGAATTTTGGCACCTATCTCCACTCCGAATTTGGAGCGGTGGTCAAAAGAGAAAATGTAGCCCACGCTCTGAATAATCACCTCAAATTTTTTCATGATTTTTGAAGCTACCAGCGGTGAGCTATGATTTTTTGAGTGGACGCCAGTGGACCCCAGTCTGCCCACTTTTCTCACAAGTAGCCCTTAGTCTTCTCTCACCCTTCCACACACCTACTCACTCTTACACATCCCTCCCTCTCCTTCCCTCACTCAAACCTGCAATTTCCATGGCTTCTCCCACCCTCTTCACCATTACCCTTCTCTCTCATCCCTATAGTTCTTTTATGAACCTCTACATACATACACCCTCTCCATGTCTCTCTCTATTGCTTCTATGTTACAATTTCATTTACCTCTCCTAAAAATATCTAAAATTCAGCATCTTAACCATGATAACTTCTGCAAATTGAGGATTTTTCATCAAAAAATCCTCTTTTCATCGTGGTGGTCAACCGTGGCGGCGGTTTAAAGAAGCGAAGAAAAAGAAGAAGACCAACGGTCATTTTTTCCACAATCTACACAAGGGTGAGTTCAAGCTTCTTCAAAGCTTCACCATCTCAATGATTCTCTTTTAATGCACCCCTCTTCCTTCATCAAATCAACTCACTCTACCCATTGTAAATGTAGCATTAACTTTCTAGTGATTACTAACGACTAACATACTAACACAAAATAGCATTGACCTAACCATAAAAGACACCTCACCTCAAGACATGTGTATAGTAACTCTCTCTCTCTCTCTCTCTCTCTCTCTCTCTCTCTCTCTCCCTCCTTACTTACTTTCACCTTATCTACCATCAATAATGCTCTCTTTTGAGCCCACACCCATGACTCAAGCAGACAAAGAAGGCCCGCAATGTTTTGATATTCAAAAAAATCATAATCCTGATTTGTTAGCTTGTAAATTAGGATTTCAAATAATCTTTATGAGGGGTCTCCAACCTATAAATAGACCCCTCTCCTTCTTGTAAAACAATCTCCAACATCTCACATAGCACCCCAACACTCTATGCGTGAGGAGAGACTTAGGTGTAGCAACCACTTGTGAGCTTCACTCTTGGTGTGAGAGAAGCTTTCGAGCTACACATTGCAAGTGAGAGAGCGTGAGTTCCACAAATCTCAAAACCACTATTGTATATGCTCCTTCATCATCAATAAATTGAGGTTTGGTGCATCAAAGGTGTGATTCGACGTTCAAATCTTCGTCCTTCCATTTGTGCAATACGGTTTGGTGAATTCAAGGTGACTTGTGTATTTGAGTTTTTATCGGTTGATCTTGATTTTAGAAAGTGTTTTAGTGTGTTTTTCATTGCCAGTTTTGTATCCATTGTAAGAGGGTATTGTGGTGAGAGGTCTCCCACACCCTAAGACAGTGTGTGTGTATTTTGGCAATGTTTAGCAATCACTAAGCATTGAGTGAGTTTTATACAAGTTCTACGATAGCATCATAACGAACCATCTCCATTTGCAAGTCACAAATAAGGTATTACGCAAGATCCTTTTCTCTCTCTCTTCCCTTTGCTCTAGCTCTCTCTGGTCCAGTTTGTGTGTGTCTTGGTGTGAGGTTGTTTGTGTGTGTTGTGTGGTGCATCTTCTTGGTTGTGCCAAAATCTCTCTTGCGTCCTAGTTCGCATACCATAACTAGGTGGTGCCCCTATCTTGTTTGGGTTTGGCTGTGGGTTTGTTGTTGTGTTGTGCTTGTGGTTGCCCCAGCCCCAATTGAGCAGCACGGGAGCCTTGAGGGGTGTTTAGAGGTCGCCTCTCTTGTTGCCCGCCCCGGATCGCCTCATTATCTTTACTTAACGGTTACAGTGAAACCACATATGACAAACGACAATGTATACCACATACCAATAATAATTAATATTTTTCAAAGATGCAAGACATACCCATCATTGAGATGAAGAAAAGAATGCGTTAAAAATAGGCTACATCAATATATAGGTATAGTGCAGTAGTTGCAAGATTATACCTAAGTGGTTCATGGTATCTATGGTAGGACATCAATCTGTCACATTTCCCAAAGATGTGAAACTTTTGGCAAATTTGATACTTGCCAAAACTTGGTTCTTTTGCTAGGAGAAGGTCTAGCTGGCAGGAGGTAGGGCCCACCATGCGGAACCCTACCCCCAACCAAGCTTGAACAAATGAGTGACCACAATTTCTAAGTAAACAATATGAAGTGTTCAAAGAGGTATTCATCATATGTAGAAAGGTTATACCAATTGGTAAAGTGGTGCCATGAGGGCTAGTATATAAGCATAATCACTTACAGAAAAAGTCATGTAATAATGTATACTTTGTCAAGTATTGAGTAAGAGAGAATCTCTTACCTGTTGTTCATCATTGCTCAATTGATTTACATTCAATATCTTCTAGTGTTTCTATATGGAAATCGTCCAATATCCTGCAAAATACCTTACATATCATCTTAGTCTCCTGTGAAGTAATCAATGATACAAAAACATCTTCTAGATATTTGCACAATTTATCTGTATAGTTTACCAAAAGAACTGTATGCTATATGTGCTTGACCAGATTAGGATCCGTGGCCCCAACCCATCCTCTTGGATTAGGTGGGTCAAGTATAAAATATATAACTGGACGTCTAGGCCCATTGTATGGCACTAACCCGACCAAAGGTTAGCTAGAAACAAGTGTGTATGTGCGTGTTTAAGAATGATTATCTAACAATAGTTTGATTTCACAAACTATTGAACCACACAATGGGACTAGAAACCTGACAAAGTGTATATAATAGTCAAGAACTATGTCTACATTAGATAAGAAGTAGTCTTTAAACTTGACAAAGATAAGACTACATTCGACATATAGACTAGACAATGACATATACAATGCTACTTGTCAATATATGAAATTATCAAAGAAGCGTATACAAGGGATATCAATCATTTATACAAATAGTTGGACATTGGGTAATCATATGTTATTGTTGCAGTTATCGTCATAATCCCAAGGAGGAAAGCTCTTACCTGTTACCATCCGAGAAACACACAAGTTCATCAGTACTTGACATTAATTAGGAAGACAGGTGTCAACGACTTCGTCCCCTTGTTATCGGTGTCAAAAATTACAACAAAAACTAACAACATAGCATAGATCAAGTATCATATGAATCACTGAGTCCATATTTTCTACTATGTTTCCATCATTGTTTTTTTAGAAAAATTTGGACAACATCTCCTTTGTAATTTGGATCAATTTTCAAAAAAACCAATCCATTGCCATCTCATCCGAGACCCACACATGAGGATTAAGGCTCTTAAATTAGCAATAAAAGATGATATTCAAAATCCAAATATTCAAGGTTTTCATTCCCATCCATGTATACTTACCTTCGTAATGAAATAGTTCCTACACAAGCTCAAATGTTGAGAGTAGTTTAATCTTACATTTATTAGATAAGGATGATTTTTCAGTATGATTTCAAGAAAACAAAATATTCAAAGTGATCTCCCATAACTGACTCACTTACCCTCATAATGAGTGAGTTCTCGTACAAGCTCATGACGTAGAGAATAGTTTAACCTGGTAAACATAGATAAGTTCAGAAACCACTTTTGAATTTTGAGTCCCACCAGCGTATACTTAGCTTTATAAGTTAGAATAAGAACGAGACTAATTCCATCAAAGCAAGAGACAAGCTAGTATTTTTAAGTTATGATTTTTTGAGACAATATTGAAGATCCCAGATTCAAGTTTCACATTCTGCCAAGATCTTCTTAACTCTATGTTATGAAGTGTCCATGTACTCTAACGTCCCTATAAGGTAGATTGATCGAGATGTAAACAACTATCTCCGAGAGTGAAGGCCAGTATAACATCATTTATCTCAATATGTAGGCCAAGATAAAGCTACACCACAAATCATCTATTATCAACTAAAGTCAGCAAAGAGTCATTCTATATGAGCTCCAAGACATCCTGGCAATATCAACGACACCAAACCAGTTTAGTTGGGAAGTACTCCTGAACTCACGATAAAGGACTTCACACTGCATTTATAAGTAGACAACCAATCCACATGGACCATCTTTCAGGCTTATGTGCTGCAATACAACCAAAATGATTTCAAGCCAAGACAAGGTCAAATAGTTTATCTAGTTTCCATTAACATTCACTCAAACAAAAAATTATATTTACAACCCAATTTTGAAGCAATATGTAAGAGCATATCCCCAATCATATAAAAAAACCATCTATATATTAGTATCTTACGTTAATGATGTGTGAAAAAGGTATGTACTGCGTGGCACTAAGTCATTTCAAATGGTAAACATACTGAGTAGGTGCCGATGCACCTACCTAGATCATGATGTTTCTTTTTCCATTATCTTTGGTGCATAAAGCGTTGAAGATGTGTGTACTTTCAAGCTCTCAACCAATCCACTTCCACATAGCACGAATGTTGTTTTTGAGCAGAGCCACTATTGAATAGCTATGGTCAAAACTATAATAGGCCATTGTGTATGCGTGTGCGTATACACTCATGTTACAAGTGAAGTGCATGTATGATGGCCAATTCTACACCATCTTGAAAACCTCTACAAGCCAGTCATGTTTGAGCAAGGTGAATCAGAATGTGCAAGCACGTCAAAGAGAAAGGGTTTCTGTGTAAGGAGAGAAACTGTCCAGCACATGTGCGTGAGTGTGTACACACAGGGTTCCTCCATGAAAGGATCGTCTATGCGCGTGGTGTGTGTGTGGGGATGAGAAAGCTGTGCGCCATGGTGCTGTAGAAAAACTGCTACGAGTGCTCAAGAGTATTGTATAGGTTTATGCGTGATATTCTTAGTAAGCCAGCACACGGTGTCATAATACCCATGTATGGTTTGGCACATCCCATGTGTATAAATTTAAATGTTGTTCAACTGCCCATTATGCCAGCTCTTTCTTAGGAGCTTATCCCCCCCTTTTTTATAAAAAATCTGAGACATGCTAAGTTTAGTGTGTAGTATGGTCGGTTATTGAAGTCCATAGTACCCAGAGTGGACATCCCTTGTATTTTATTCAAGAGAACTTAGATTGTCATTGAAGGACACATTTTATAGGTATCTTTACTTAACGATTACAGTGAAACCACATATGACAGGTGACAATGTATACCACATACCAGTTAATAATTAATATTTTTCAAAGATGCAAGACATACCCATCATTGAGGTGAGAAAAAGAAAGCGTTAAAAATAGGCTAAATCAATATATAGGTATAGTGTGGTAGTTGTAAGATTATACCTAAGTGGTTCATGGTATCTATGGTAGGACATCAATCAGTCACATTTCCCAAAGACGTGAAACTTTTGGCAGATTGGATATTTGCCAAAACTTGGTTCTTTTGCAATATAGATCAGTAGTCAGCAGATTAGCAATGTATCATTGGATAAGGAGATCAAACTGTATCACTATGCTGTGTGGTCGGGATAACCGTGGGATCATATGTATATGAGACATCGTGCCCTTGCTTTGGGTACTGGAAGAACCACAAAGGTACAACACTATCTAGGTGAGATCGGGGTATGAAGTTGCGAAAGAGAGTGAAACAAGTATCTATGTCTCAGATAATGGGCCACTAGTTTATGTCCATGCATATGTGCGTGTGTGTGTGTGTGTGTAGGTGTGGCCCTCCCCCAACCCTAGGAGAAGACCCACATGGTAGGAGGTAGGGCCCACCATGCGGAACCCTACCCCCAACCAAGCTTGAACAAATGAGTGACCACAATTTCTAAGTAAACAATATGAAGTGTTCAAAGAGGTATTCATCATATGTAGAAAGGTTATACCAATTGGTAAAGTGGTGCCATGAGGGCTAGTATATAAGCATAATCACTTACAGAAAAAGTCATGTAATAATGTATACTTTGTCAAGTATTGAGTAAGAGAGAATCTCTTACCTGTTGTTCATCATTGCTCAATTGATTTACATTCAATATCTTCTAGTGTTTCTATATGGAAATCGTCCAATATCCTGCAAAATACCTTACATATCATCTTAGTCTCCTGTGAAGTAATCAATGATACAAAAACATCTTCTAGATATTTGCACAATTTATCTGTATAGTTTACCAAAAGAACTGTATGCTATATGTGCTTGACCAGATTAGGATCCGTGGCCCCAACCCATCCTCTTGGATTAGGTGGGTCAAGTATAAAATATATAACTGGACGTCTAGGCCCATTGTATGGCACTAACCCGACCAAAGGTTAGCTAGAAACAAGTGTGTATGTGCGTGTTTAAGAATGATTATCTAACAATAGTTTGATTTCACAAACTATTGAACCACACAATGGGACTAGAAACCTGACAAAGTGTATATAATAGTCAAGAACTATGTCTACATTAGATAAGAAGTAGTCTTTAAACTTGACAAAGATAAGACTACATTCGACATATAGACTAGACAATGACATATACAATGCTACTTGTCAATATATGAAATTATCAAAGAAGCGTATACAAGGGATATCAATCATTTATACAAATAGTTGGACATTGGGTAATCATATGTTATTGTTGCAGTTATCGTCATAATCCCAAGGAGGAAAGCTCTTACCTGTTACCATCCGAGAAACACACAAGTTCATCAGTACTTGACATTAATTAGGAAGACAGGTGTCAACGACTTCGTCCCCTTGTTATCGGTGTCAAAAATTACAACAAAAACTAACAACATAGCATAGATCAAGTATCATATGAATCACTGAGTCCATATTTTCTACTATGTTTCCATCATTGTTTTTTTAGAAAAATTTGGACAACATCTCCTTTGTAATTTGGATCAATTTTCAAAAAAACCAATCCATTGCCATCTCATCCGAGACCCACACATGAGGATTAAGGCTCTTAAATTAGCAATAAAAGATGATATTCAAAATCCAAATATTCAAGGTTTTCATTCCCATCCATGTATACTTACCTTCGTAATGAAATAGTTCCTACACAAGCTCAAATGTTGAGAGTAGTTTAATCTTACATTTATTAGATAAGGATGATTTTTCAGTATGATTTCAAGAAAACAAAATATTCAAAGTGATCTCCCATAACTGACTCACTTACCCTCATAATGAGTGAGTTCTCGTACAAGCTCATGACGTAGAGAATAGTTTAACCTGGTAAACATAGATAAGTTCAGAAACCACTTTTGAATTTTGAGTCCCACCAGCGTATACTTAGCTTTATAAGTTAGAATAAGAACGAGACTAATTCCATCAAAGCAAGAGACAAGCTAGTATTTTTAAGTTATGATTTTTTGAGACAATATTGAAGATCCCAGATTCAAGTTTCACATTCTGCCAAGATCTTCTTAACTCTATGTTATGAAGTGTCCATGTACTCTAAAGTCCCTATAAGGTAGATTTGATCGAACTGTAAACAACTATCTCCGAGAGTAAAGGCCAATATAACATCATTTATCTCAATATGTAGGCCAAGATAAAGCTACACCACAAATCCTCTATTATCAACTAAATTTAGCAAAGAGTCATTCTATATGAACTCCAGGATATCCTGGCAATGGGCCAACGACACCCAAACAGTTTAGTTGGGAAGTACTCCTGAAACCCGCGATAAAGGAGTTCACACTGTGTTTATAAGCAGACAACCAATTGACATGGACCATCTTTCACGCTTATGTATTGCAATACAGCCAAAATGATTTCAAGCCAGGACAAGATCAAATCCATAATATAGTTTATCGAGTTTCCATTAACATTCACTCAAACGAAAAATTATATCTGCTACCCAAGTTTGAAGCAATATGTAAGAGCATATCCCCAATCATACAATAAAACCATCTGCATATTAGTATCTTACCTTAATGATGTGTGAAAAAGATATGTACTGAGTGGCACTAAGTCAAAAACTAGCAGACCATCATCAAGAGACATAATATGACCCACAAAGTGCACCACAAAAAAATTTCAAATGTTAAACATACTAAGTAGGTGCCGATGCACCTAACTGCATCAGGATGTTTCCTTTTCCATAATCATTGGCGCATAAAGTGTTGAAGATGTGTGTACGTTTAGGCTCTCAAACAATCCACTTCCACATAGCACGAATGCTGTTTTTGAGTAGAGCCACTGTTGAATAGCTATGGTCGAAACTATAATGTGCCAGTGTGTATATGTGTAAATATACACTCATATTACAAGTGAAGTACATGTATGATGGCCAAATCTTACACCATCTTGAAAACATATACAAGCCAATCATGTTTGAGCAAGGTGAATCATCATGTGCAAGCACCTCAAAGAGAGAGGGGTTTATGTGTAAGGAGAGAAATTGTCTAGCGCATGTGCATGAGTGTGTACACACACGGTTCCTCCATGCGAGGCTCATCCGTGCACCTAGTGTCTGTTGTGTGTGTGGGGGGATAAGAAGGCTGTGTGCCATGGTGCTCAAGAAAACCTGATGCGAGTGCTCAAGAGTATTGTATAGGTTTATGCGTGATATTCTTAGTAAGCCAGCACACGGTGTCATAATACCCATGTATGGTTTGGCACATCCCATGTGTATAAATTTAAATGTTGTTCAACTGCCCATTATGCCAGCTCTTTCTTAGGAGCTTATCCCCCCCCTTTTTTATAAAAAATGTGAGACATGCTAAGTTTAGTGTGTAGTATGGTCGGTTATTGAAGTCCATAGTAGCCAGAGCGAACATCGCTTGTATTTTTTTCAAGAAAACTTAAATCATCATTGAAGGACACGTTTTATAGGTATCTTTACTTAACGGTTACAGTGAAACCACATATGACAGACGACAATGTATACCACATACCAGTAATAATTAATATTTTTCAAAGATGCAAGACATACCCATCATTGAGGTGAAGAAAAGAATGAGTTAAAAATAGGCTAAATCAATATATAGGTATAGTGCAATAGTTGTAAGATTATACCTAAGTGGTTCATGGTATCTATGGTAGGACATCAATCTGTCACATTTCCCAAAGATGTGAAACTTTTGGCAGATTTGATACTTGCCAAAACTTGGTTCTTTTGCAATATAGATTAGTAGCCAACAGATTAGCAATGTATCAGTGGATAAGGAGATCAAACGGTATCACTATGATGTGTGATCGAGATAACCATGGGATCATATATATACAAGACATCATGCCCTTGCTTTGGGTACTGGAAGAACCAGAAAGGTACAGTAATATCTAGGTTAGATCGCGCTATGAAGTTGAAAAAGAGAGTGAAACAAGTCACTATGTATGAGATAATGGGCCAATAGTTTATGTCCATGTGTGTGTGTGTGTGTGTGTGTGTTTGTGTGTGTGTGTGTGTGTGTGTGTGTGTGTGTGTGTGTGTGTGTGTGTTTGTGTGTGTGTGTGTGTGTGTGTGTGTGTGTGTGTGTGTGTGTGTGTGTGTGTGTGTGTGTGTGTGTGTGTGTGTGTGTGTGTGAGAGAGAGAGAGAGAGAGAGAGATGCACCTATTGTGAAAAAAAAAAAACAATCCTTCCTTGGAGGATTGGCTCTTTTTGCACAATAGATGCATCGTTGTTTTATTTTTTAAAAAATTTAAAAACGTTCTAGTCTGTGCTTAGTGATCTTATCAATCATGAAACTAGGGGGCTGGTTAAGCAGCATGAATTCCCTTCCAAATATTTGAAATTGTGTTGCTTTCCAAGCCAAGTTTTTGCAAAAAAGAGTAGGACAATTGGCACTTTTATCATGCCCTACAACGAACCAAATATGTGTGAGTTTTCGAAACTGCATTCCAAGGTGCAGTGTGATCCAAGTACTGTTAGTGGACAACCATTTGTATGGTAGAACAAAGATTTTGTGTAGAAAACATTGTTGAGCTAATTTAGTTAAGTCCTGTAGGACTGTCTTCTCTAGTCGGAGAGATTTGACAAGGTCAATTAAGCAGCTAAGTAAACCTGTTAGGGTAAGGTATGGATTTTTTGGAAAATTAGGGATGCGATTCAGTCCTTTAGCAAGTATTTTCCAGAATGTAATATCATCAATTATATTAAGATCACAAGTGCAAAAATGTTTGCCACCAAATCGCCAAAATCTTTTCAAAAAAATGTTATATCTATCACAAGCACATTCTAGGGTAGTGTTGTGATGTAGAAAATCATTATTATAGACAAGATTCTTAGTAGGTTGCTAATATTTCCAGCCAATAAGGACATTGTCAAGCATCTTATGGTTGCCAAAATGTAAGTCAAAGCACTCATAGAATATTGTTTTGGGGAGAAACCAATCCAAAAGCTCATTTTGAAAAAGATAATGCAAATAGATGTACTCCGAAATAGTGGTCTTCTTAGTGATATGCATCCTTCCACATGGACCAAAAGTAACATGCACATTATAGATGATCATAAGTCAAGGAGGTGCCGGATGGGATTATTTCTACCTCTTCATCTAGTAAAGCTATGAGACTTTCCCCTATTAAATATGGAGGAAGTATTGGGGGTTAAAAAAGATGTAAAAAAGAGTTATTGGGGGGTGGTTAGAGAGTTATTTCTTTTGAGTGAGGGAGAATCATCACCCTCAATGCAAGGTTTAAGTAAACTAGTGATGATTTTGGCACCTTTATAGTTGGCATAAGTAGTTAGATAAATCCTTGGTTCATCAGATTTGAGCTCATTAAGGATATCCATCATTAGCCCAACAAAAATATTGAAAGCAATTTGAGAAATCACTAGTCCGAAAAACATTCCAAATGGATTCAGTGAAGTCAGGATTGATTTTAGCAAACTCCATGTTGCCTATTGTACGAATGTATAACCCTGCACTAGAAGAGCACTTAGGTCATGATTGCTTTGGTTATTGATCAAGGCACCTTCAATGCAACATGTACAATTTATGAGAGAGAGAGAGAGAAACATGTGCGGAGAGAAAGCCCTGCTATCTAGTCGTAGATAGAGCATTGCCAAGGGATTAGATCGTTGCTATCTGGTGGCTATATCACATTGGTGCTTTTCAAGACTAGAATGCGTAGGCTTTCTTTGTTGTCCATGGCGAGCTGCAACAAATCAGCAAAGAAGATATATTGTATATATAATAATTTGTTCATATTATGTTCAATGTTTTTGAGTAAAAAAAGAAACGCAATTTGAACCCTTGAACTTATTTCTTAATGGAGGATGGGGATTGAGCCAAGTGGCTCAACCCCTTGGCCTTGTTCAGGAAAAGGTCCTTAGGCTCACCAAGTAACCAATGGAACCAGCTTCTATGAAGACAAAAGAAAGGAAGCAAAGGGAAACCCAAAGACACAGTTGAAACAGCATCAAAAATATCCAAAACTGAGTGAAAATGTAAATATCAACAAAAACTGAAACAAACCCTAAAAAGGTTTGGACAATGCAAATGATGATTGAAAAGGGGTCTCACATTGAAAAATGCAACATGCCTTTTCACTATAAAAAATACACCATACAAGATAGAAGAATTGTAGTTCAGCAACCAATGCCCCTCAAAGGACTGGGGGCATCTTATAATGTACTTGAGAATTCCAAGAAGATTGCTTTAGCTGAACTAGGCAAAGAACCGAAGCGGGCTTATATAGCCACAATCCTCATTGAGGAGGAAGATTACTTCTACTAACTACTCTCAAGCATCATAGAGATGTGTTTGCATGGCCTTATAAGGATTTTAAGGAAGTTGATCCAAGCGTTTGCCAGCATATAAACCCCCTTAAGAGTGATGCTAAACTCCTTAGACAACTTACTTATATGTACAATGAAACATTCACCAAAAAGATTAAAGAGGAGATAGATAAAATTAAAGAAGCATAGTTTATCTATGAGATTGAACCCACAGATTGGGTGTCACCCATTGTGTAGTACCAAAGGAGAACAAAAAATTGTGAGTTTGTATAACTCTCAAATAGGTAAATGCTACCACCATCAGAGATAACTATCCCTTACCCATTACAGATCATGTGGTTGAGAGAGGAAGCTTATAGCTTTCTTGATGGCTTCTTAGGCTATAATCAGCTTGCCATAAATCCAGACAGCTAGCATAAGATGAACTTTGCAATAGAATGGGGTATATTTTCTTATTGAGTGATGCCATTTGGTTTGACCAATGCACCTACCACATTCCAAAGGTTGATGAGACACATTCAAAGAGTATCTAAGGCGATTCTTAGAAATTTACATGGATGACTTATGCGTGCATTCTCAACTAAAGAACAAACACATAGAGCATTTGAACAAGATCTTTGAAAAGTGCAAGGCTTATCATATTTTGCTTGAATCCAGAGAAATGTGTCTTCATGGTAAGACAAGGAAAGATTTTGGGACACATAGTGTCCAAAATGGCATTTCCATAGATCTTGAGAAGATACAAGTCATTGTTTCTTTTTCAAGACCTACAAAATTTAGAGCCTTTATGGGCCATTGTGGTTAATACAGAAGGTTTATTTACATGTGTGCAGTCTTTGCAAAACCCTTGGGGGGTTCACCGTTCAATAGCCCCCTATATAATGTGTGTTCGTGGTATATTTAAAAAAGCCCTCTTCTAACTTTGTCAGAATGAATAAAATGACCCCTTATTTTAGGAAATTTTTCCAAAATTGAATATAAAAATCCCTTATTTTAATGTATCTAAATTGCCTAAATTTTTGTATTTTAAAACCCCTCCTTTCGAACTCACGTTATACATTAACATGATTACATAGTGCACCCCCCAAGGCAAAACCTCTCTATACTCTCATGACAAAGTTCAAGTGGACTGAAGAGTGTGAGAAAGCATTTTAGCAATTAAAGCAGAGAGTGATTTTTGCTCCAATTTTGAAAGTTGTTTATTGGGATAAGATATTTCATTTCCACATTGAGCACTTATGCTAATAGTGGGAAGGCTATACAAGAATGGGAATGATGGAATACTTAGGCTTTGTATAGAGCCAATAGAAAAAGGTGCGTACTTGAGACAAACTCATATGGAGACGACTATAATTCACAATGGAAAAATGCAAACATTTCAATGATTGATGAGACTTGAAGTGTATTGGCCTAATATGCATCAAAGTGTTTGTGACTATGTTAGTTCATGTGACATTTGTGTAATACAGGCACCTATAGAACATGCAACACTCTTGAGAGTAGCACTTACACCCGTGGAATAAGTACATTGTGGAAGACCTAGAAAAGGTGTCTTGCCAAAAAAGATGAGTCAATCTAGATGTAAGTCAATTTAGACGGAATCTCAAAACTATGTGTTCATAGAAAACCTCCTTTACAAGTGGGGAAGTGATACCCACTTGTGCATTTGTATTAGGAAAAGTGAGTACATACCAATTCTTGAGCAAGCTCATGCCGCACGACTCAGAGATGTTGCAACCATCTATGCACAAAAGAGGCAAATGAAAGAGTAACTTCATGATCACCATGTCATCAACAAGGAGTTTCAAAAGGGGAGTATGTATAGGTCTACACCTTGAAGCAACACTCCAAAAAGTTGAAAAGGAAAGGTAATGGCCCATTTGTGATCAACGACATATCACCTAGTGAATCCGCAAAACTTGCAATATTAAAGCGAGAGGAGATGCCGAACTAGATCAATGGTTGCAGATTAAAGAGATCATTTATTGCTAATTGCTGACATGCTAGACAAAATTCATCAAGCAACAAAAAAGAAAGAAAATTTCACAAGCCAGTAAAGCCCACGCCAAGAAGGAAACAAAGTGGCAGACTCTCAAGCACAAAGAACAACAAGCCACATCCTAGATTCAACAATTGGAAACCACATTCCTCCTATTGAAGTAATTCAAATAGATCCAGATTGACTTGGAGGTATGGGTGTACAATGTTTAGCTAGAAAATGTATCAATGGAAAGAGAACTTGTGGATATTGGTGTGTGTGTCAATGCCATGAAGTATTAAACTTACCTAAAGTTGTCCCAAGAGATATTGACGCCCATCAAGATCAAGCTCATAGCAACAAATAAAGGCACAATGGTCAGCTTAGGTCAAGTAATGTGTCAGTCAACATCGACGGCCATCATTACCCACATCAATTCCATATAATGGAAGACACTGATCTTAATGAAGTAATTATCTTAGGAGTCTCGTGGGTGGATGCAAACATACAAAGAAGTTCTAGATTAGCAAAATGACACCCTGAAGTTCAACCTTAGGGGCACCTTGTATGTCACTCCCTTGGCTCAATAGATCACATTTGGAATATACCGCCAGTTCAACCAAAATTTCAACTTGCATTACAACCTAAACTAGCTTTACAAACCCATGGAAAATAAATCAAGCAAGTATGGGTAAAGAAATCAATCATGGCAACCGAACTAAAAGAGATATTGCTACCCAAGACACAAACTGCCAATCTACCTTCCAGATTAATCTAGCCACAACTTGCAATAAACCACACAACTCAGAAGAAAAGGAAGTGAATCCAACAAACCAACCCATTATCCACCAACCTTAAGTACAAAGGGGTTTCCAAGAACAAACATTAGAAGAAACTAACCGCCAACCAACTAACTTGGCAATGGACACCCAAGCAAATAAAATGACAACCCTATTCGCAGTCTCCACAACTAAAATACAAGTGGTAACCAAAATCCAAACAAAGCCAAATAATCATTCTACCACATGTACTCCAAACACCAAAAATCAAGGAAAGGTCATGCCATCGTCAACAGCTAATATTCAAAAAATGTTGTTTAGATGGAACTTTGCCAATGAAAACCACTGAGCAGTTGGTTCAATACCAGCATATTGCACAACATATTGTTACCCAATGCATCTCTTCCATTGGCATAATAGGGCCACATTGCATAGCCTTGCATAGACACTTTGTTCGTGCCTAGGCACATTGCACAAATCTTCATTTGAAATGACTCATAATGGGAAGGGGGGAGTAACAATACCTTAGGTAAGTTATTGAAAAATCTAAAGCTGCAAGATGTTGAAAAACTATATATATATATATATATATTGTACACAGCATGTTTGCCGCTTTAATTTTGCCTTTTTTTCCTTTTAGTAGGATTCAAGGCTTATCAGGAATAACAATGAGCTATAAGGATAAATTTTGACAGACATGATACATGGAGTAAGACTATGTACATATAAGTGTATGGAATAATTTTGGCTAAAATTTTGGCATGATAATAGCAATTTTGAATAATTTTCTTTCTTTTTTAATCTAATAAGGATTAAAAATTAATAAACTGAGCCAAAAAGTTTGGAATCAAGTTTTGAAAGCAAACGTTTGGGAGGATTTGGCACGAGTCAAATTTTGGGCCAACTTACGCGCGACGAACCAAAATTGCAAAATCAAGGGCAATTGACGATCGAACATCCAAGTGATGAGCTGTCTAAGTTGCAGGTGGTATGCTATGAGAAATTTGAGCAAACAAAGTAAGTATACACTCAACACTCCAGGTAGGTCGGGCACATATAGAAGCCACGGGGGGAGAGAGAGAGAGAGAGAGAGAGAGAGAGAGAGAGAGAGAGAGAGAGAGAGAGAGAGAGAGAGAGAGAGAGAGAGACAGAGTAGTTGTAACCTAGAGTGAGCTACGAACACCCAGGGGCTTCTTAGAGAGAGAGAGAGAGAGAGAGAGAGAGAGAGAGAGAGAGAGAGAGAGAGAGAGAGAGAGAGAGAGAGAGACTACTTGTAACCTAGAGTGAGCTACGAACACCCAGGGGCTTCTTACTGCACTAGATTTCATAGGTATGATCCTTAACCAAGCAAGAGCAAATGTGTATAGCCCACAATGCACAAAAACACCAAAACAATCCCACAGATCAAATCCAAGACAGGGAGTCTGCATACTATCAGGGGTCCATTAGGGCATCAAACACAATCCATATTCAAAAATATATCACATAAGAGCTCCACATATTGGACAAAAATTAGCCATGCAATCCCAATCCAAAAAGGGGTTGGAACCTGGATCATGATCCCATGTTCTCCACCTCCAAATCCAAAGATTTTTGGGGCAGATGACTCCCCACAAAAGCGCCTGCAAGTTGGTGTAATCGTCACAGGTCCCAAATGTTGCCCAACATGGATCGCAATCTATGTACCCTATAGTGCCAGAAGGATGAAAAATGTAGGCCTACAAGTAGATATCGCCTAAGGGGTATCACCCTAAAAATATGAACGAAAATGGACACAAATTGATCCCAAATCTAATCAAATTGGAAAATCAGTCTGCAAATGGTAATTTTGACCCAAGAGATGCAAAAATGATCCAAATTCAAAACTGTGATGATCGATAGCTCAGGCAACATATCAAGACTCTTCCCACCAAATTTGATCAGATTTGGCCACAAACATGAATTGCGATCCATGTACCTTTAGAGTAGTTTTACTGAAATTGGGCAAACAATGCTTGTACATGTTAAGTATAGAAGAATATGGCAGTTTCTCAATATTTTATGCACAAAATGGTTAAAATTGTAGTGATTGAGAAGTTTTAGAGTGCCAAACTTGTTAATCACGAATTGTTTGCAAAGCTAATGGAAGGAAAAGTTGATATGCTCAAACGTGTCACAATATGGAGAAAACATGCTTCTCAAAATGGACAAATGTTGCCAACAAGGCCAGGGTGGTCAAAAAATATCCCAAATGCTCTAAAATCTGACAGATATCTAGTAGGAGTAAATTCAACTTCCAATCATCAAAACTTCAAAACTCAAATCAGTCTAGCCATAGGAATCAATCAAAGCTAGCAACAAAATTCCAATATGGCAAAGTCGCACCAAACTACGCCATATAGTTAGTGCTAGGATAGGGTATAGGGACATACATGCCAAGTTTCACCTCAAAATTCTCACTTTTCTAGGCCAAAATCTCATCATCAGCTCCTAAATACCAAATAAAGTCTAACCCTAAAAATAATCAAACCATTTGGACACCAAAATCTTAGTAAAATTGCCAAAATTCTCTAAGCTTACAAAAAATTCCCAAAATTTGGCATAATTCCCAAACCAGTGATCCAAATTACAAAAGTTTTGAACCATAGCATCACCATTACATACTTTGTCAGATGGTACAAGCAAAATTTTCAAATGTGTTCCAACATGGATCGCAATTCATGTACCTCAAACCCAAAATTGACTTATAACCACATGACCTAGTGCCCATTGTTGTCTTAGTTGCACTGGTGAAGTTTGGTCAAGTTTGGAGTTGTTTTGATCAAGTTATGCTCATTTTTTATTTTATGGCCAGTTTGCATCTTTTGGCTTTCTCCACCAGTTTCTAGAGCTTAAAATTTGATATTTTGATACCAAAATGCCTAGACACAAAGCTCAAAAGGAGTAGGAAGCTTCACCACATAAAGTTATGGACATAACATCAAAGGAAAAGACTCACATAATGATATTTTTTATAAAGAAATTTCAAGTAGTTGATGGGACCAAAGTTAGAATAATTATATTCCCAAGAGAGTTGTGGGCACTCCACCAACAGAGAGAAGTGATAGACGGGTCAAGGTGCCTACAACTTGATAGCTTCTTCAAACTACCACCATGGGGAACGGACTTTTAGAGAGAACATGAGCTTATGAGCTCTATCTAGTAAAATGGAGAGGTGACATTGATAGATAAATATGGTGCCACAGTCAAAGTGTCGATCACCAATGATCTTATCAACCAAACACTTCATCTCCCCATCAGCAAACCGGAACCTGTTTCACAAAACCAAATCAATTGATAATGACAAAGCTTTTATCAAGCAACATGGACACAAGTTCACCTACAAGGACTTAATCTACTCAGAGATAGAGTTTCCACTACAACTCATCTCCCAACATCTCAAGGTACAAAAGCCACCACGCTACACCAAGCCCAATTAACACATTGTGATGATCATGGCTATGGGGCTAGCTGAGAGAAGAATAATTAGAAGTGATTTGAGGAACTATATCCTTAATAATTTGGTAGAATCTACCCTCAAGGGTAGCAAAAGGAATAAGACCTATACAAATGCAGGGCCAATCCTCACTCAGATTCCCTATCAGGTCTTGGGGATGATTGAACAGCTACCAACAACTGAGTCATGATTAGATTTACTACGTAAAGCAAAGCATGTTTTCTGTTATGTGGGTAGTTCCTCTACTACACCCATAAAGAGAAGGACTAGAGGACAAAGGTCAAGGGCCAAGACACCTGACACCTGACAATGAGCATAGCAAGGAGATAACACCCAAAAATTAAGATACCCCATCAAAATATCATTCAATAGAAGAAGAAGAATTTGATATTACAATCCCATTGATCCACAAAAGGCCGTAACTAACTACAAAAACCTCAAAGACACAATTCCAAAGATCTATGGAGGAAGATCAATGATTGAGGGAAGAACGGTTGGCAAAGCTAGTAGCCAAAAAGAAGAAAGTAGAAGAAGCCGACTCGGACGAAGATGAAGAAGATGATATCAAGCTGGACAAGAAGCTCAAAAAGATCAAAGCCAAGTAGCTAAAAAGATTAAGAGACATCACCGCAAGAAGCTAGAAGAAGAAGCGGAGCTACCTGGCTCTTTCTAGCAACACATACATGATGTACTAAAGCAAGAAGGAGAGCAAAGAGAAGACCAAGATTGCATGAGACAAAAGACCAATGATTTGGAATATTCAATGGATTCACCAAGGAGTCAACACTCTACACATGAGGATTGCCAAAAGACTAGACTGCCACTAAGCAATAGCAAGAGATAGGAATGGACAAAAAAGCAATAGGTCTCCCCAAAACTAGCAACCTTAAGTAGCTCTAAAATATACACAAATGGACCAAAGAAATATACCCAAGAGACCAACAGAAGAGACAGGAGGAGAAAAGAGAGTCAGTGCCAAAATGGTCTCGGTAACGAGATGCTCTAGTGCTAGAGAAAATCCCACCCATCTCAAGAAAAATAGTTGAGAAAGCCAACAAGTTCATTTGTGAGTTTGAGCTAGAGGATCATTTGGAAATGATAAGGCTCCAATTTGGATGCGCGAGAGTTGTATCTCAATTGAGGGAATTGGATGCTCAAGATGCAAAAAAAGAGACAAAAATTCTTGAGATGCAAAAGAAGAGACAAATACGTCCATCAAAGCAAATTCCCAAATATGCCAGTAGTCAAATGTCTCAAAGAGGATAAAGAGAATCTCTGAGCTGCCCTAGAACATGAAAAGCAAGATGTGACCAACCTCTTCCAGGATCTTTAGAAGAAAATTGATGCTAACAATGAGCTTCAAGTTGAACATCAAGCCCTAAAAGAAAAGCTGGCAAGAGAACAGTAAAAATACACAAAGCTATGTGAGTATTATGATGTCGTTAAACTTACGTTGTCAAATCTCCTCACCATGCAAAATGTACCCGCTCTAGCCTCAACCTCTTAGACTCCTAATGCTATATTCGAGGAGATCAAATCTCTCAGGGTGGAGTTAGCACAAGAGAAATATCAAAGATAGATTATGGTAGCTAGGAAAATGGCTACACAAACCAAAATGGACCAAGAGATCAAAGAATTGCAAGAGTAGATGGAAAAAGCAAAGGTAGATTTGGCTACCCAAGCCAAGAAGCATGCTTAAGAAATACGAAGCAAAGATATGGAAATCAATGCCTTGAAATAAAAAGTTGTAGTGCCAGCCCACCAAACCGCATCACCGGTGGTCAAGTTTGAAAGAATAGACCTACCTCTCATGGACATACCAAGCATATCTATAGGGGGTGAGCTACATAATTTTTAAGAAGAGACAAAGTAGGTAGATGCCAAGGAGGAACTCAAGAGGTGGTGTTACCATATACATGTGGTAGTGATGTGTGTGAACACACTAGGACCGCTGGGGCATTTTTTCCCTCTTTAGGAGGTTTTTTCCCCCGTGCATTGTATATACGCCCATCACTCTAGGGCTATCTATCTTTCCATTGCAGACTACGTAACACACTCTCTATTGTGTGCCTTGAGCTTCCTTCGTCTTCTCCAAGCTGCGTGTGTTTCTCTGCAACCCTAATTCCAACAATTGGTATCAGAGCAGGTCACATCCTCCCGGGCTTAGTCGCCAGCTGCTCTACACACGCCTGCTCACTTTCTCCGATTTCAGTGAGCTTTGGCAAGCGTTCGCAGGTCGACAAATATTTTGGGAGAACTCGTAGAGCCTGGTCTGCTCAGAATTTCAATTTGGGCTCATTTCGGCCTCCGTTTCCACTACAGGCAATACTGCACAGGCTATTTTGTCATTTTGTGCAGAATTTCTGTTAGTGTCGTTTTCTGCATAACAAGTGCCTTATAGTCCTCTACGGTTTGTGATATATAGCACAGGTTGTTCCCGCTCCGTTTCTCCTATTTTCGAGCAGTTTTCACATCAGGTGCAGCATTTACCATGGCTGACAACAACAACACAGATGTGTTCAAGATGTTTTCTATTAAGGACGGGCTGGATGGGGACAACTACCCTATGTGGGCTTATATGATGCAACATGTTCTTGTGTCAAAGGGTGTCTAGAACATTGTGCAGGGCATTGATATACGTCCTGGTTCTGATCATGTAGGCGATGTTGAGGATGTTGCAGGTCTTGCTGCAAGGATTGCTGCTGTTAGAGTTGTTTTGCCTACGGCAGAACAAGATCGTTGGGATGTTAAGCATGCGCAGGCTCATGCATTGATTGCGTTGTCTATAAAGCGCACCATTGTTCCTCACATCCGTTCAGCAAAATCTGCAAAACAAGCTTGGGATATTCTAGCAGGTCTTTATGCAAGCCGCAATGAGGCTAAAATTGCTTTGCTGCGTAAAGAGCTGGAGTCGAAGATTATGCATGAGGAAGATGATATGGACACTTTCCTTGCTAGTGTCAAGGATATCAATGAGCAACTTATTTCTGCACGTGAAGTTATTTCAGACAGTTCCCTTGTGCAGACTGTTCTTGATGCCTTTCCAGATTCTTACCAGACTTTTGCTAGTACTCGGAGACTTATGACCCAAGGAAATCCAGAAGTTGTCAAGTTTGATGCATTATGCACATTGCTGTTGCAAGAGTCACTTTCTAGAAAAAACAGGACTAGACAGCGTGCAGTTGAACAGGCTTTTATTGCTTCTCAAAGAAAGGGTGGTAACAGCAATGCAGCCACTTCTTATGGTTCTGCTGCGAGTGGCAAAACTTATGTTCCTAATGCTTCTGCTGGCAGCACTTCGTCTGGAAATTCTGGTGATAAGGGAAAAAAGAAGATGTGTTGCCATTATTGTAAAGCCAATCATCACTTGATCAAGTCGTGTCCTAAGTTGAAGGCCAAAGAGGCTAAGAAGAAAGAGGGTGGTTCCACTGCAAATGCTGGTTCCACTACAAATGCAGCCATTGTTGAGTCTTCTGTGAAAGGAGACTGTGTTGCTGATGTTGATGCAGAATGGGCTTTTAGCGCAGAGTGCACTTACAATCCTGCTGTCCATGATGCATGCTTGTCAGTTGCTGCAGATTCACAGGTGTGGTATTTCGACAGTGGTGCTACAAAGCACATTACCTCACATCGTGAATTGTTTACCTCTCTCGAGTCTGTCCCTCATGGGAATTCAGTCACTTGTGCCAACAATGCCTCTTATCCAGTTCAGGGATTTGGAAAGATTGTGCTCACTGCTGCTAATGGCAGTTCCTTCACACTTGTTGATGCACTTTATGTACCTGGGATCAAGAAGAATCTCTTGTCTGTATCCGCACTTGCTAGACTTGGACTTGTAGTCAAATTTGTGGATGACAGATGTACAGTTCATGATCTCAGTTTTGGTGATGAAATTGTTGCATCTGGGCTTTTGTGCCGTGGGCTGTATAAGCTCACTTTGTATGACAAGTGTGGACAAAACTTTGCAAATGCTGTTGCAGATTCAAGGGCTATTTCAGATGCAAAACTTTGGCATGCAATTTTTGGTCATCTGAATTTTGCCAGTTTGCAGAAATCTGACATGGTTGCTTCTTTGCCACCTCTTGAAGCACTTGTAAAACATGTTTGTGAAGGTTGTATTTTGGGTAAGATGCAGCGTTCTAAATTTCCAAAGGATGGTTCAGTTTGGGCCACATGCAGGTTGCAGCTTGTGCATAGTGATGTTTGTGGGCCCATGCAAACTCCATCCTTGGGAAATTACCTGTACTTCGTGACTTTGATTGATGATTACTCCAGGCATGCATGGGTATTTCCGCTTAAAGCGAAGTCCGAAGTTTTTATGTGCTTCAAACAATTTCTGGCTATGGCTGAAAATGTCTCAAAATGTACTATGGACACCCTCCGTTCCGATCGAGGGGGGGAGTATATGTCTCATGAATTTAATGCATTTCTGGCTAGTCGTGGGATAAAACACCAATGTATAGTGCCTTACACACCTCAGAAAAATGGTGTTGCTGAGAGGAAAAACAGGTCACTGACGAAAATGGCACGATGTATGGTCAAAAGTCAAGCTTTACCGCATTCTTTTTGGCTTGAGGCCATCATGTGTGCCACTTATGTACTTAACAAGTGTCCTACGAAAGCTTTGCAGTCTATTACTCCATATGAAGCATGGCATGATAGAAAGCCTTCTATTGAGCACATGCGTATTTTTGGTTGTTTGGCATATGCTTTGGTGCCACAAGTGCATCGCAGAAAATTGGATGATAAGGCTCTCAAATGTATTTTTGTTGGTTATAGTGCTGAAAGCAAAGGTTACACATTGTATCATCCGCAAATGAAACGTATTCGGGTTTCTCGAGATGTAGTGTTTGTGGAAGATTCTGTTCAGCCCTTGCTATCATATACTAGAGACATGTAAGCTCACAGGACATTTATGACACTTTGTTGCCTCTTTTCAGTGGTGGAAATACGAATGTAAGTTCCAATGAGGCAAATGTACAGCCTATGGGGGTTTCTAAAAATGTTTTAGATCAGCCTATTACTGATGCAGATGTACATGATGTACTTGATGAGGAAAGGGCTGACAATGAGCAGGCTAGAGGTATGCCAAAATGGCTGGTACACACTTTGCGTGACAGTAAATTGGATGCACCTTTGTCTAGTCGTACTCGTTCAAGCTCTCGCCATGCATCTTATGCATCAGATTGTTATGCTTTGGCTGTGTCTAGTTTACATGATGTTGAGGAGCCTCTGTCTTTTGATGAAGCACAGAATTCAAAAAATTGGATGGCTGCCATGCAATCAAAATATGATGCACTTATAGAAAATGACACATGGACTTTATGTGATTTGCCTCCTGGCAAAAAGGCCATTGGTACGAAGTGGGTTTACAAGTTGAAACGCAAGCCGGATGGTGAGATCGATCGCCATAAGGCTCGACTTGTTGTAAAAGGTTATGCACAGCAAAAAGGCATAGATTATGAAGAGACTTTTGCTCCCACTTGTCGTATAACTACTGTGCATTTTCTATGTGCATTGGCAGCTCATTTTGGTTGGGATGTACATCAATCAGACATTGTTACTGCTTTCTTGAATGGTGATATATTTGAGGAAGTTTATGTAATGCAGCCTCGCAGTTTTGTCATAAAAGGACAAGAGGACAAAGTGTGCAGATGTAAGAAGGCTTTGTATGGGTTGAAGCAATCTCCTCGTGCTTGGTATGAGAAAGTTGACACTCATTTGGTTAAACGAGGCTTTTGTAACAGTCCAACAGAAAGCACATTGTATGTAAAGCGTGAGGATGATGTATTTCTCATTGTGGTTCTTTATGTCGATGATTTGCTGATCACTGGACCAAATGAGAGACATATTGCTGAATTTAAAGCTGGTTTGAATGCTACTTTCAAGATGAAAGATTTGGGACTATTGCATCATTACTTGGGTATACAGTTTAAGCAGTGTGATGGTGGTATTGCCTTGTGTCAGACAAGTTACATAGAGACATTGCTATGTAAGTTTGGACTTGAGGATTGCAAACCTATTGCCACTCCCATGGAAACAGGTTTGAAGTTGAGTCTACATGATGCTGGCGATCCTGTTGATGTCACTCTTTACCAAACTGTTGTTGGTTGCCTCATTTATGTATGCAACATGAGGCCAGATATTCAGTTTGCAGTCTCACAGGTCAGCAGATTTATGCATAGCCCAGGGTCTAAGCATTGGCAGGCTGTCAAGAGGATTTTCCGCTACCTTAGTGGAAATTTACATCTTGGCTTGTTTTATCCCAAGGGGGGATCATTGCCGCCAGACTTACATGCTTTTTCGGACTCATATTGGGCTGGTTGTTTTGACACGCGAGTGTCCACAAGTGGTTTTTGTTTCATGCTTGGCAGTTCGTGTATATCATGGTTGAGCAAGAAGCAACCTACTGTGGCCACTTCGAGTTGTGAGGCTGAGTTCAGGGCAGTCTTCAGAGCTACGGTTGAGTGTGTATGGCTCAGACGCCTTATGGCTGATTTGGATGTTGGACAGAACACTGCCAACACTATCTACACTTACAGTCAGAGCGCATTGGCAGTTGCGAGGAACCCAGTTTTTCATGCTCGCACAAAGCACATTGAGGGCATTACCACTATGTGAGGGAGAGGCTCTCAGCAGAAGAGATCAACTTGGCTTATGTGCCAACACAGGACAACCTTGCAGATCTTTTCACAAAGGCATTGTCTCCTGAGAAGCTTGAAGCTTTCCACAAAGCTTTGGGCTTACTCCCCTTTGTGGATTGATCATGTCCTCAGGGCATGGCACTTCCCTTTACTCATGTGCCAGCTCTCGTTCACCGCATCACTCCAAGGGGGATTTGTTACCATATACATGTGGTAGTGATGTGTGTGAACACACTAGGACCGCCGGGGCATTTTTTCCCTCTTTAGGAGGTTTTTTCCCCCGTGCATTGTATATACGCCCATCACTCTAGGGCTATCTATCTTTCCATTGCACACTAAGTAACACACTCTCTATTCTGTGCCTTGAGCTTCCTTCGTCTTCTCCGAGCTGTGTGTGTTTCTCTGCAACCCTAATTCCAACAGGTGGATCAAAGATATCCTCGATGACTCGCACAAGGAATATATGCTCAAAGATATGGCAATCAATGCCTTGAAAGAAAAAGCTATAGTGCCGACCTAGCAAACCGCATCACCGATGGTCAAGTTTGAAAGAGTACACCTACCTCCCATGGACATACCAAGCATATCTATAGAGGGTGAGCTAAATGATTTGGAAGAAGAGATAAAGTAGGTAGATGCCAGGGAGGAACTCAGGAGATGGATCAAAGATATCCTCGACAAATTGCACAAGGAATATATGCTTTACGAACTTGAAGTGCTAGAGTCAACGGCCCTCCTGATGCTAAAACCAAATGAAGTGGTCAAGAACTTTGTCCATGAAATGATTCCCTTGTTGTTGATGGAGCAAGAGGAACTCCTTTGGAAAAACAATCTCTTGCCCTATCTTGAGTTGAATGCTAAAGGAGATTATGAATATGTACCCATCACAATAGATCAAGTGCTTTTCATTGTAGAAAGCCAACCCCTATGGAGGAAAAATTGGTTTAAAAAGCGACCATAGGATGAAACCACTTACAAGAACGTACCACAGCATCTCAGGATTGACCTAACTTATTTCTTGATTCCTTGATGGTGACCCAGGGATAGCTACTATACATGGAAGAGTCATCGGCCATCGGTGCTTATATACCCAACGCTTTCAAAGCCCATGAACAACTACAAAGAAATTGAATCTTACATGGTGCATACAATGCAAGCAGTCATCACTCAAATGCGAGATGTCCCAGATTTGACATGCCAAATACTCACAAAGGTTGCAAATATGATTATCGCATGCATTCATGCATTTGAGGAAATTGAAGTTGTAGAGCACCCATGGAAAGTATTCCTAGAAGGCACAAAGGGAATAGCTTGGAATCTAGAAATTCAAGTCGCAAACAGAACATCCTTATGGGAATGTATGCACGGATCATGTTTCTACCTAAGTTGCATTACATGCAAACGCTTGAAGAGGCATTCATGACTGGGTTTTTTCAAATGGACTCTACCATTTTCAGCCCTTTCACAAAAGATCTTCAAGCACACCACATCGCCTATCAGAGTGCAATCCTCGATAAGCCATTCAAGGACATATCAATTCAAGTTACATCATAGATCGGGCTTCCAAGTTCCAATGAATCCCAAAGACACTCAAGAAAAGGTAGTTTAACTATTTAAGCCAACACCAAATCTTGCACAAGGATGTGCAACAATTAGGAAGTTGGGGATGGATGTTGGCAAAAATACCTAACGGGCGTCCTCCTGGTCGGCTACACCACCACAAAGCCCATGATTTTGATGTAATCACGTCATTTTTTCAAAAATAAATGGTATAAAACAGAAGTCATCTTTGGTGAGCTGCATTTTGTACACTCCGAGTTGTAATTCTTTTTTCAAGAACCCAAAAGCCTTGTAAGTAGGCCATTGGAAAAATCAGAATCATTGCACTATTATCTAAAGTTTTGGAAGAGCTCTTTATGTACAACTGAGAGTGCCAACTCATTAGCAACTTGTAGTCAGTATTTCTCAATCTCTAGTAATCAGAATTCAATAGTGCATCATGTTCCTCGTCTCTTGTCCTTTCATTTAAGTGTAATCATTCTTGATTTTGCTATGGTTTGTGACTACATCTTTTTGAGCTAAATTTGCAATTTTGAGTGCAAAAATGGTTGGTTTTTAACGTTTTGACCATAGATCAATCCTAGACCATAGGACGACCCTTCTAGATAGTTTTGTTGCACTTTTCAAGTCCTGGATCATGGTGGATTGTGATTTTGGTAGCATGTTGGATGATCTCTAGACATTTTAGGAGAGTTCCCATAGGGCTATTATACCTCCTCCTATAGTTTTGTTGCATTACGAGCTCATTTGATCAACCAAATGTCATGATAATCGAGAGTGATGAGATAGGACATATGTAGATTTCCCAAAGTAAAGAGTGATGAATTAACATGTGTTGACATAGCTTAGTTGCATGGGTTCACTTCTTGAGGTTGACACCCTCAAAGAGTCTATGTGCCCCATCCTAGTCACTTCTCTGAGTATTGACAATATGTTAGTGCCAGACAGCTATGATGTAGACGTCCGATCGCGGAGACCCACCAACACCAATGTATTATGTTTGGGAGGTATCTAGTGGGTTGAACTTTATACATTACACCACCCATATTGCTCCCAATTACAAAACCATGTTCTTCTCAAAAAGAGGAAACCGTACTCACCCTTATATGCTTTAGCCTATCCCCTTGTCATTGATAAAAACTATCGTAGCCATTAGGCTTAGCTCCTACCTTCTCCAATGTAAGATAGGGTGTTGGGGCAATGAAGAATAAGAAAATCAACTCTACAAATTATGTCCATCATGGCAGGCTTGAGAGTCTGAGTACCACACATTGCTAGAGTGCCCGGGGCGGTCACTTTTTAGAATGTGTATGATATCCGTGAGTTAACCGCAGAGGATTATTAAAAGACCAAAATGTATAAAAATGTATAGATACAGAGGGGGTGGGGGTTTTTTAAATAGGCTCACAGTGTAAGTATAGTATGTATATTGGGGTATTATTAATTACCTCTTGAACGCACGTGATATAGGGGTCTTTTGATAAGTGACTGCCCCGGGCTAGAGTGCTCAGTTTTTTTTTACATCCAAACTTGCTTCTCTCACATTTTTAGTTTCCATGACTTAGACCTGCACACTTTCTCTCCTAGCCATAGTGTGGGCTCTCCATTGTGACTCTCCTCACCACAATTTTGGAGCATTGGGGATAACTTATCAACCCCATACATAGTACATCACATGTATCTTTCATCCCATAGGTCATATTTGACCTTCAGTGATGATTATATAATCTCTCTCTCTCTCTTTCTCTCTCTCTCTCTCTCTCTCTCTCACACACACACACACACACACACACACACACACACACACAATGCAAAATGTGAAGATGTATGCAACTGTTGATGCCTCTTCATAATAATCATTGCGTCTACTTTTAATGCAAGTGCACATGATTGGTTGATTGAAGGACTCATTGCGGCCTTTACTGAATACAGTGATGTGTGCAAGTAGTCTAATGCATGAGACGACTCATGATGTTAACCCTCACGGACACCCTATCACCTTCGACGGTTGCATATTATTTATTTGATTGAGTCATGGACCGGCATTGTCGGTCCATTATGTGTGTAGGTGATCACCGATGAGAGGTGCACCACTTATCTTATTTTTATAGTCGTTTTGCAATGACCGGCCACTGTGGACGCTCATGTGTGAATGGGTCAAACTCTTATAAAAGGTCCATTTGACCTAAAAATCCTCATTCTCTGATGTGTAAGCTAAGAAGTTCTCTTGTTCCATCTCTGTCTCCTTCTCCTTCGTGTGCTCAGAGGTGTGTGTGTGTGTGTGTGTGTATGCTTGAGAGAGAGAGAGAGAGAGAGAGAGAGAGAGAGAGAGTGTGTGCGTGATCGAGCATTGGGGGGCATTGGTGGAGGCTCCTTCTTCTTTGCAGCACAAGATCTTTCATGATGAAAGCATTGAGCGATGGGTAACACACCCCTGCCCCTTTGAGCTTGCTAGGCTCTTCTAGTTGTGTCTTTGCAGCCTTTCGAGGCTCGCACATAGTGCACGGTCAAGTTCCCAGCTTTGACACGTATCGAAAAGCGTACATTTTTGGCATCGTTGCCTAAGAATGCCTTGCATTAAGCTTGAGGAGCGCTCATTGCTACCTATGGAAGCCTTTCTTTCATCTCTTTTTTGTTTTTAGCTGTGTTGTATGAGAACTGTTAAGTGGCTGTAATGGGAAGATTAGCAAGGTTTTGTTAACTACTGTTAAGTGATTGTAAAGGGAAGATGAACAGGTTTTTGTTAGCTTCTGTTAAGTGGTTGTAATCTCTATTAATGTTGCATTGTACTATTTTTGTTAGTTTTGCAAGATCTGTAATGTACAGGTGTTAGTAGATCTGTTAGTGAGTGAAGACAGTGAAAAGTATAGACAATGAGCAGTAGAGTTGATTGTCTGCGAGTGTGCAATGTACTGTGTTAGCAGAGGTAGTTAATGTTAACTAGTTGCAAGGAGGTTAGATAGATCTCCTAGGAGTTGTTATGTGCGCGTGGGAGCTCGTCAACGTCCACGCAATCACATTATCCTCAGAAAAAAAAAATTTGAAAAAGTTTTTCAAAAAAAATAAAAATAAATAAAAAACGCTCAAAAATATTGATACCAAAATCCAAAACAAAAAAGAAAATAAAAAATATTATTTTAAAAAGAAGGGATCAGGATTGAGATCTTTTCTCATGTCCAAGCCCTAGTCCAAGCCAGTATACGATTCATAAAGGTATAGTTCCAAGCTTGAGCACTAAAATGAGTTAAAACATTGAGAATATGGCTCTCAAAAAGTAAGCATAGAGTAGGGGTGAAGCTGGCACTGCGCACTGAGGTTGTGGAGGACCAACTAGCCACATGAGATCTACCTCACTATCAACATTATCAGATGCACCAGATTCTTATCACCAACCTTGTGCACACGCAGCCTCATGCATCTACATGATATGTGCACAAACATCCATGCTGCTGCTTATTTCTCTACATATCTCATTTGAGCTCTTCATGCATATCATTGAGGTCGTGATAAAATGCCTTGTTTTTAAATGCCCAAAAGTTTTTTCTGCGTTTTTTTGTGGTTTATTAGAACAAGAATTCTCACACAAGCTTGTATTTCACAGAACCAAAGAACATAGGATATCATTAAGGCTGGTCATGAACACACGTCTAAAAGGTGTCTTTTGTGGTTATCAGAACAAGGATTTTTCACGCAAGTTTGTTTCCGTTAGTAGCAGCGAGCGAAAGCGGATTAGGCAAAGAAAGGGGAAGGGGCCTTCTCTATTATTGTTACTCGAGTTTGATTGGTTAAACTGAAGTGGATAGTTGTTATTTGTTATAGCCACAAAAGTGGCTTGAGTTCACATATCCCTAGTGTTAAGTGGCATCTCTATACCCTATCAATCCATGTGTTGTAGGCATTTCACTTGTTGGCTGTGATATATATGTATTCGCTAAAAGTAGCTAGGTTTCCTTCACCTATGGTGGGTTTCCTTCACCTTCTGGCATCCATAGTTCCATGGTGGTTCAGTATTATTCTGAATTTAGTGCTGATGTATGTGATCAACTATTATCTCTCCGCTCCGTCTCGTGCGTGTGCAAAGCGTATGTACAGTGTTCCCTACACCAAAATCCCAAATTACATCCATCTCAAAAAACAATTTTAGCATGAAATTGTCACCAGCTAGAATCCAAAACTACATTCGAGCTCGTTTTGAAGAGCTTTAAAAAATTCACACATTAAAATTAAATTTGGTTTGTGAGTATGTGATCTCATCATGGACCTCCCTTGAGATCACAAACTCAGGCTCATTGTTGCAAGCAAGCAGTCCCATAAATTTGGATAAAAGTCCTCGAAAAACTATTCTTGTACCATTTTCAATGTGGATCTTTCTTTAAGTGCCTTAGACAAGAAACTTTGAAACTTTCACCAATGAGCTCACAAATGGTAACAATCATGTCTATATATAATGAATAATTGCATCTTTTATGCTTACATTACTATTAAAAATCACGATTTTATCACTTTCAATAACCAATCTTCTTAGAAAAGCTAACAAAAGCCTTTCGAGGTTTGCAAAATCGACAACGTGTACTTGGGGTGGTAGTGCCAATGTATATAAGTTTCCTGGGCACAATGGCAATTTCCCCTCCCAAGTTTTGACACTAAACAAAATTTCCAGTTTGATGTGTGAGCACGTGCAACAGTTTAAGAACATGTCCACAAACCATCAAGGTCGTGCATCGTGGGGCAGTTAAGCACCACCATCCATCTATTGACATTTTTGAAGTGGAATTCTCACTTATGACCGTTAGATGCACGACAGCTCAGCACGCACAATTATTTACACAATCAACCAATTGTTTCTTAGAACTCAGCAAGCGGAGGATCATTGAGATTGTCACCTACGCTCTCGGTTAGAGCCGGGTTTCGCCCGTGTCAATGGGGGGGAGTGGGGGGAGGGGTTTCAGAGGGTCGTACCCACTTTCGTTTCAGCGCAGAGAAGACAAACGCAGAAAAGGTGGCTGCACTTGCCTTGCTCTCATTGGCTCTTGCAACCCTGCGATGACGGAGGAAGCAGATCTCCCGCAACCTTCGCTTACCACCCACCCACCCCCCCCCCCCCCCCCCCCCCCCCCCTTTTCCAAAGTGGTAGTAGGGTTATTGGCACCTTTTGGGTTTCTTTCAAATTTTTTTGGGTTTTCTTAAAATGGTAAACATCCTCCCGCCACCCCCCTGGCATGTCCCATTGGGTGCGATCTAGCTCGTACTCCAGCTCCTACCCATGTCAAACACTCCAATGCATGGCCCCCCCTCCCACCATGGCTCCTGGTATCCATTGGTTTCCATGTGGTCGCCCTTTCTTTTATAGAATGGTCGTTCCCTACATCGGCCATTGCTAAATATTGACTGTGCATCCCAGTCAGCAGGACCAAAGTGGTCCAAGTCAGTGCCAACGAGGCAATGTGCACGCACACTTTTCATCGCACGCTCTTTACCTTGCCTATTTTACAATGGGCCCATCACGCCTCGTCTCCCTCTCTTCCTTGAATTCAAATGAGCGTGCCCGCTCTCTCTCTTCAATTTTAATGCTCCTTAGGGGTTGCCTTTAGAAGCATGCAAGCCATGCATTTAACCTTAGAAAGCTTCCAACCCTTTCATTTGAACCTCAAGGGTCCAAGTGGAGTTTGCTTAAAAGACTTTACTTGCATCCAAGCCATGCATTTAAATTTAGAAAGCTTCCAAACCTTTTATTTAAACCTCAAGGGTCCAAGTGGAGTTTGCTTAAAAGACTTTACCTCACTCTCACGCACACTTGTGAAGTCCTTATAAGGTAGGTGATTTAAAACAAAAAACATATATATATATATATTCTCAAATTGCCTCTCCACACACACACACAAAATGAAAAAAAGGTGTCCACACAATGCTTTTCCAAAAAATCAACAGTTGTGAAAGTGGCTACAAAAAAAAAACACACACACACACACAATGGATTTTCCCTCAATGCTTAACCACCAATTAAGCTAATGGTATTGAAAGGTGACACACACACACACACACACACACAAAATGGATCTCTTCTCTATGAGCATTTTCACATATCCACATAATGCTTGCCTAAAAGCTTATGTTGATAGTATGGAAGAGAGAAACACACACACACAATGGGTCTCTTCTTTGAGCTTTTCTTGATGCATGTTGATGGAGCTAATAAGCTAGCCGCCATTTTCCAAGATACACCATGGATCTCCAAATTCCTAGCTTCGGGTTTTTTAATTCATATTCATTTCAGTGGTTGCACATACGTATTGATCAATCTAGATACAAGATTGTCCATGAAGCACGAATTCCGTGGTCGCATGTGGGCGATTTCATTGTTGGGGAGGCCAAATCCATCCATTATCCAACGACCTTCAAGACATACACACACCATCGGCGTACGCTTTCACAACTCAAGCTCACAACATGCGACACTTGGATAGAGAGAATTTAGTGTGAGTTTAATTTACTTCTCTATTGTCTTAATCCCAATTTGGTTGCAATTTTGGTGTGCAAATTCAATGCATTTTTTGGTGTGTGATTTTAGGTTCTGATGTGCATATGGCCCAAAAGACTCATCGCAGACAACACCACACCATCCAAGTGAGGTTGAAGGAGAAGACCACATTGGGGATTCGTCAAGCTCAGTGCCCGTTACTACAAGGAAGAGGCGTGCCCCGCTCTCTAAAGGACTACTCTTCAAAGGTTGCCAGTGCCATTTGAGTCTTAAGCAATTGGCTAAGGAGCCAAATGCATCTTCAAAGTTCTCCTCTTGGATTTCATTGCACAAAAAAATATGGGTATCAAGTATGCTTTATCGTGGTTTTTCTCCCTAGCAAGCCATGGAGAAGCATATACAAGCACTACACACCCAAAAGGAAAAGGATCCTAATTACACATTTCTGAGGGATGACTTCTTGTGCATACGTGATATCATGAATATAGGTAGCAAGCTCTCCATTGAGCAATATCAAATGCATGATAATGATGCCGAAAGTGTGCGGCGTTGGTGCAATGAAAATACGCTCAACATATTCATATATCAATCACAAGATCCAATGCACAATGTGGAGTTTATGCTAGGAATCCAAACTCCATGGCAAAGAGATATTTGCTACAAGTCTGGAAATGGAAATCTTCTAGCAATGGATGCAACCTTCGGAACAAATAAGTACAAGGTGGGTGTTATTGGCATTTTCATATTATGATTGATAAAGTTCGCTATGGAGTTTGTTGCATTTCTACTGACAAGCACTTTTATGACGTTGTTTTATCTCTACACTATACTAGTCTTTGATAGTCATCGCAATGGCGTTCCCATTGCATGTATCTTGACTTTTTCGGGCACATTTGAAACGACATGTACATGGCTCACAAGCTTTCGAAACCATATGTTAGATCACTTTAAGTCTTGCGAGCCTGGAGCTTTCGTGGTTGACAATACTGAAACAAAAATTGGTGCTTTACAATAGAGTCCACCTTTTATGTCACAATCAATGTAAATGACCACAATTGCATTATAAGGCTCACGTATGCACATGCTTTTTGTAGGAATGTATTCCACGTACCTATTTTGTTATGTTTATGGCATGTCAAAGGTGTTGGCTAAAGCATCTCATCAAGAAGGTGAAGGATTGGCCAACAAGGGCAGATATGTTCAGTGCATTGGGATTGATTATGAATATGTATGCTCAACCTACCTTATCAGAGGATGCCACAAAGGGGGATGCAAAGCTTTTGTTGGAGTCCTTCTACTCAAAGTACAAGGAAGAGGAGGAGTTCACCTTGTACTTCAAAAGATATTGGGAGTCAAAGAAAGGTACACAATAAAATTCCTCTCATTTGTTCTTTGGTAATGTCATTGTATCTTTCTCATAAGATTCATGATTTTTCACATAGGCATGTGGATACGTGCAACACGCAATTTCCCACATGCAGGGCAAGACACTAACGGTGCTATTGAGGCATACCATGGCCATCCCAAGTACACGTTTTTAGGCTCATCAAAGAGATTATTGGCATGCAGAGTTGATTGGTTTCGACACAAGCTAACTACATTGTGCCTACCCTTTTATTGGTTCATGCAAAAAGTGAAAGAAAATGGCTTCAAGCGCAAGAACGCAATAGAGAATGTCATTGAGAACTCCTACCAACGAGCATTAGGAATCCCCAAAGGATATGTCAAGCATATGGATTCTTATTTAGGTGTTGCATTGGTGCAAAGTATTTCAACACAAGGGCATTTCCACACGGTGTACAATGCCGATTGTGATTGGGCATGTTGTACTTGTCGGTGGGCTGAACACGGAAACATTTGCAAGCACCAAATCAAGTTAATGCTTATGAAAGGAAATTCCCATTCATCACTAATAGCACAATGCTTGCTTATGTATAGCGGTTCAAACATGTCCTCAAGACCGAGACAAAACCTGGCCATACTTACAAGGATAGAAATGGTCATGAGGCATCAAGTCCTGCCATGGATTGCAACGTCTTGGAAGGGGAGCCTAGTATGGTGGAATCGTCAACACACGCCACAAGCATTCAACCACTTCAACACATTTTTGAGGAGTTGATTGACCTAGTGGGAGAGGACAAGGTGCTCATAAAGGAAGCATGTGAAGGACTAAAGTGGACCTTAGGTCATGTGCACCTGGTGAAGGCACACAAAAAGATGGACGATGAAGCTAATGTGGACTTCATCACTATAAAGGATGGTTTTGGAAACACAATCAATCGTGCACAACCATTTTTTGAGAGGAAGTATGGAAAGAAGCACCAAGAGCCCACTCTCCAACCCTTCATGAAGCGAAAAAAGCAACACAAGGTCACTATGCAATCAAAATTGGATACAAAAGTCAAGAAGCTCACCAGAAATGTAGAGTCAACTTGAGGTCTTGGCTTGTGTGGAAATCTCCTAATATTTGTGTATCTAAACTGGCCTTGTATCTTTTGTTCAAGTTTTGCAATTAATTCATTGTGCCCTTTCTCTCCAACATTTTGTGTATGTAAATTCACCTTTGTAACACCCCCCCCCCCAAAAAACACACACACACACACATTGTGTTACTTTAGTACTCTTGGTCTTTTTTAGCTTAAAAAAATAGAGGAACACACATAAACCTAGCCCTTAGATCGGGACCCGTTAAGGATAGTTTTGTTATGGCAATAATAAATTACACACACACACATACTACATACTGGGTTATTAATTTGGTGCTTGACCTTTTTTTTTTAATTATTTTTTTTAAGAGAGCTTCAAAATATGTTCTTTAAACCTCCACTATGAGATGTAAAACCCCCTTTTTTTTAAAAAAAAGCCTGAAAAGGCGTTGGGCTAGATAAACTACACACACTCCACCTCACTTGAGGGAGTTCTCGTGCTTGCCTCCTAGGTCTTTTAGAAAATACCACCTCCTATAGGTGCTACTACCGGGTATAGCCCGTCTCAACACTTGAGTTGCTTTGCCTTGGGTAAAAACCCTGCCGTGAATACTCTTGGTTACCTCATCATTGCACCGCACAGGCGCCTCATTTCTGCTTGAAACTAGTTATTGCGTGTCTGATGCAAAACATGGAGCTCTCTACTCAAGTTATTTAGGTCGGTCACTGTTTTTTTCTTGCTTTACTTATTGCATACTTAGGATTCTATCCGCATGGTTTAAACACTTTGTAAAGAAGATGCTTTGTTGGATAATATGGTGGTCTCCTCCTGTAAACTTTATGGGGAATAGTCTACGTCGTGTGATTACCAAAAGACGCACTAAAAAAAACTGTTTTTTCCACTCTATGGCCGGTGGTCAGAGCATATGGATGATTAGGTGTTTTCTTCTACACAAGTAACCAATACAAATGGGGATATTTACTGCTTGTCTTGCTTAATAATCTCTACTCTGCAGATGATAAGACGATTTTGTGCCTTGATGGAGTATTACTTTGTGCCAGGAATTTCACTAAAAAACCCTCGATGTTTTTTTTAAAATGGGGGTGTGTGGTGCTCTACCCTCCATACACCAGTTTATTGAATATTCTGGCCGAATTGTTTACTGTCACGATTTCGGACCTGGCTCATAATGGCCGCAATGGCGTAGTCATAACTCAGTGGCTTTGGCAATATGGTGGTTATTATGGAAAGGTGTTTTGGTTGCATATCATATTTTTCGTTGGTATCTTTTGGTTGCATATGATATTTTTTTGCTGAGCACTTAAAAATATGGGGTGCTGCTGTGTGCGTTTTTTGTGACTGGTTAAAAAAAAAAAAACAGAAATGGGTATATATTACTTCACCTTGGTAAGGTAAGCTGCCTTAAATACATTCGGTGATGACTTTCTGTAACTGTTCTCTGACTCGGGCAAATATATTGGTTTTTTAAGCATCTTGGTAAGAAATTCACCCTATAAGTTTTGGAAGGTTCAGCTTCTTCTTGGTATCGAGGTTACACACTATGGTTGTTCATGGTCTTTTCTTTATAAAGGAAGGGATATACATTACTATTATTTTGCATATTCTGAGGAGGATGTTACTCATGTGATTACTTTGGATATTATTATGGAATTAGCATTTTAAACATAGTTTAAACCTTTTTCTCTAAAGACTTCAAGGTTCGGAGTATGGCTGGGTTTATTTTATTTTATATAGTAGCACTCCTTGTTACTTGGACTGATCAAAGAGATGTATATGGTAAAGGATGGAAGTTTTGGAATCCATTTCACTATGATAGGTACTAACCTAAAAACGAGTTTTAAACGAGCTTGTTATTTGAAATTTTTCATTTGGTAATACTTTCAGAACTGACAAAACTGATAAAAATAAATGAAGGGGGGATTCAGACACTTGGATTAGAAGGGGTGATGGCCTTCTAATCAAAATGATACTCTTTTACTAAAATCTTTGGGATTCTTTAAAAATAAGTGAAATCACAATTTTTTGGATTAAGCTTGTAAAGGTTTTAAAAAAAGTTTGTAAGATGGACATGGATAACAACTGGTATAGTCCATCGATACCTGTAAAACACATCTAAGGCTAACTGAATTGTTGTCTTGTTTGGATATATGCAAGTAAGGACTCTATCTTATCTTGAAAGTTTTTTTTTTTAACTTTGTCAAGCGGTGCTACACTCGATGGAACACCCACTTATGATTTGGGAAGTTCTTTTACTATCTGCATAATACTGAAAGGGGATCTCTTTCCTACAAACATTGTACTTAAATGATTCTAATACTGAGTTGTTTTTGTACTTATCTATTCTTTGTTCCATTGTTAGTTGTCTTTTGAATGTAAAAGTTCAATTATGTCTTATTATCTAAGATTTAATAGCTACACACACATCCTATACATAAGGTTTTTCTTTTTTGAAAAACCAGGATACTGGCTTTGGAAATTTTCTTCGAAATCGAGTTCTAAGTTGGACCCATAGTCCGTAATTCCGTGACTGGTTGACTGGTGTTAGGTGGTCCTTCATACACTCTATTTCTGGTCCCCTGCTCACGGCTACTTTAGTCTTTAACTTTGCCGGTTGAAGGTTTGCAGGCCCAAAAATTAAAGTTATTGTTTCTACTTTTATTTATGTTTATACTGTTCCCTTTTCAGGACTGCTTACCCTATAGAAAGACAGCCTACATGAGCACTAATCACAACCCTGAGAATCATGCAAAGATTCTCGAACAGATTAAGCTATACCTTAAAGGCCGTAAACCAAAGAATGCTTTGGCAGTTAGAAATAGACCCTTCCTCTTTAGGAAGGCCAAAGATTGTGTTACTTACTATGGTAAGTATAAGTGAACCTCACCACACTTTTTTGAAAAATTGCAGACTCTTGCTCTCTCACAAGGATTGGAATTGTTCTCGGAACCCCTCTCAGTGGCAACTTATCTTGTACTCAGATGTATTAGCAGCTTGGATGCTTCTCAACTAATATATGATTCGGCTTTTACCTTTGACAAAAAATTATCTGTCTTACATATGCTGTCTTTTAATGATTGGGTCAAAATTTTGGCAACTCTAGATGAAGACTCCATGGAAGGGGTGAATTTAATTACCCATTACATAGCCCAACTTCCCCTACTATCCTCACAATACCAACAAGAGCTTGCCCTATTTTCCTCCTCTGGTCCTGATCTGTCTAACTTTCTAAGGAAGTTATGTGGTCTCAATCCCTCTTTTGTCTATGCACCGGCTACTCCAATTATTCCACAAACAGGTGGAATCTTTTGTTGGGATAGTGCAGCCCTTGAAGCAGTTAAGGAATTTCAGAGTAATCTTTTCTCCCTCAATGACTCTAACCTCCTCGAGATGGTGCCTAAAATATCCAAAGTTTTTCCTGTCTTACCTGTTAGACAATTTGAAATTGAATCCCTTGGAGTTGACCATAATGTTTGGGTCCTGCCCAACAAAGCTTTCTTAGCACCCATTTTGAGTGAAACTTGGGTTTACCTTGCCAACCTCCCTGCCTCTGCTATGGAAGATTGCAGACTCAAGATTCTAAAAGGAGGGCAATTTTTGGACAAAGGGGAGCTTATCAAAGCACTCTTCAGTCTCAATCTCATTGACCACTCCAAATGCCCGTACAATGCTGACCTCTACATTCGTACCGAAGGAAACATGAAATTTGCCAAGAGTAATTCGGATTTTTACATTGAATCCATATGGAATGTCTTTCGACCTTATGTAAAATGTGCCTGCAGATTTATTGACCCCAAAGCCTCTTGTGAATCTAAAATTATGTGGTTCGATCATACCATTTGGTTTATTCTCAACCACCTGGACTTACTCTTCCCAGAAAAACATGTGAATTTTCTTCTCTCCCTCATTTGCTCTTAGTTAGGCGGCCAAGCTAAGAAAATTGTAATTGCGTAGATTGCCTTTAACATCTTTCGTGGACTAATGTTGGATATCTTGAAGGAGTTAAAATCTGATGAACCCAGAATTTACTTAACTACTTATGCTAACTTTAAAGGTGTTAAGATCATCACTAGTTTAGTTAAACCTTGTATTGATGAGGATGATTCCCCTGCTCTCAAAAGATCTAATTCTTGATTACCCCAAACTCCTTCACTTAATTATTAACACTTAGTTCATCCTCCAACCGGGAAAAAGTTCATAGCTATACAAGGGGTAGAGGTAGGTTTCCCCCCATCAAGAACTTCCCTGAATTTTAACCTTGGTGATACTTCAGGTTACTATAAGCCCTTGCGGAAGAAGAACTTTCAACAAAGTAGATCCGGAGAATGGATTCATCTACATACACTGTCTCTTTCACAATATACTCCTTGATTGGATTCAACCAAAAAATCTTTTTTGTGAGTGCTTTGATCTATTTTTTGGCAATCACAAATTACTCGACAATATACTCATAGGTTGGAAGTATCAACATCCCATAAAGAGGTTAATTTACAGTAATGACTTTCTTCGGCAGGATTCTGTTCTCCATTGTACATGCTTTCAATTCTCCTCCTTTTGCAGGAATTTTGAGGTTTATGGTGGCCATGTTTGCACTTGTGATTTTAGCATTATTGAAAATACTAAAATACGTAAAATTTTGGCCAAAGGGTTCAATCATATACCTAACTTTTCCAAAAACCCCTACCTTGCTCTATCAGCTATAAAAAGCTGCCTCACTGACCTTGTCAGTGCTCTCCGACTGGAGATGACAGTCCTACCGGACTTAAGGGAAGCTGTAAAGGAATGCTTCCTTCAAAAAGTATCACAACTACCTAGAAAATGGTTATCCTCTGATGATTCCTAGCTTACATCTCAACTAACTTTTGTTTTTTTAAAATATCTGATCAATGGTTTGTTGTCGGGCTTGACAAAAGCTCTAACTATCCCACTATTATATGCAAATACCTTGCCTGGAAGGCCAGTATCTTGTAAGGAATTTTGTAATATTAAATCTCCACTATAGACAATTACTAATAGAATTGCTAAACACTTAGGGAATCTAGGCTACTCTGTTCTTAACACTAAGCTACCTGTATTATTTCCCACTTATAAGATTCATAAGCATAAGTTTAGATGGATATCTGATGCTTCCAATAGTATTTTTACTGATATCACCAAGGATATTACTTTTTGCCTTGACCTTATACTATCCGAATTTGAGCTTATTTGTACCACTAAACAGAAAATCTGCTAGGACTTCTTACATATTCAATATAATCCCTTTTGGCTTACAAAAAACTCTACAAAAGTCTCGCTTAATCTTCCTCAACATCCTTACACTTTAATGAAGCTAAACTTTGCTCTTACATCTCCTGGCTGCTCTGTAACTGCACTATAGTTTCATGCGGTCTTTGCTTTACCCAATGCTGAGGCATCCCCATGGGATTCTCATGCTCTCCACATATCTGTAATATTTACCTTGATTTTTTTGAATACAAGTGGTGTCTCAAAACTATGGAATCATACAAAAATAAGCTTTCACAGTTCATACATACCTATAGATATATGGATAACTTTCTTAGTGTCAAAAATAGAAACTTCCTCAAAGAAATTTGTCTGATTTACCCTCACTGCCTTAAAATTAAACCCACTTCTCTCCATGAGATCATCACACCCAATGGGGCTTTTTGCACATCAGTCCAATTCCTTAACCTTTCTATCTCCCTTCATATTCCATCTGTTGGTGGGTATGACCTAAGGTTTGTGTGGAAAAGGGATCTCCTGAAACTACCACGTATAGTTTTCATAAAAAAGAATAGTAATAGGCCTCACAACGCTGCTATTAGCTCATATATCAGCCTGCTACACTTGATTTGCTACTCTTCCTCTAACTCTTTTCTTGCTTGGGAGGAGGTTTATCTACTAATCAGAAAGTATTGCCTTAACGGGTTTATTAGAAACCAGATCTATAACACTATTATACAGGCTCTCACCCAGCATATGTGGCCTGGGTTACACTTTAAACAAGAGAATCTCATTTCTCTAATTAGGTAGTAGGTCTGTACACAATGGGCCTACTACCAACCCATTGTGTATGGTGCCTGGGTTAGGGCGGGTACACACACACACACACACACACACACACACACACACACACACACACACACACACAGTGTTACTTTAGTACTCTTGGTCTTTTTTAGCTTAAAAAACTGGAGGAACACACATAAACCTAGCCCTTAGATTGAGACCTGTTAGGGGTAGTTTTGTTATGGCAATAATAAATTACACACACACACACACACACACACACACACACACACACACACACACACACACACACACACTGGGTTACTAATTTGGTGCTTGACCTATTTTTATTTTTTCTTAAAGAGAATAAGCTCTTTAAACCTCCACTATGAGATGTAACCCCCCCCCCCCCCCCCCCCTCCCCTTTTTTTTAAAGCTTGAAAAGGCGTTGGGCTAGATAAACTACACACACTCCATTACACTGCACAGGCGGCCTCATTTTCTCTGCTGGAGATCTCCTAACGCATGGGTATCTGCGCGATTTGGAGTTATGGTGACCTCCCTCCCTGCTCTATTTAAAGGTGAGGGCGCATCTCTGACCCTCACTTAGTTCTGGTTGTGCTCTGTCTGAAACTAGTTATTGCGTGTCTGATGCAAAACATGGAGCTCTCTACTTAAGTTACTCAGGTCGATCACTGTTTTTTCTTGCTTTACTTATTGCATACTTAGGATTCTATCCGCATGGTTTAAACACTCTGTAAAGAAGATGCTTTGTTGGATAATATGGTGGTCTCCTCCTGCAAACTGTATGGGGGATAGTCTGCGTCGTGTGATTACCAAAAGATGCACTAAAAAAAATTGTTTTTTCCACCCTATGGTCGGTGGTCAGAGCATATGGATGATTAGGTGTTTTTTTCTACCCTAGTAACCAATAAAAATGGGGATATTTATTGCTTGTCTTGCTTACTAATCTCTGCTGCAGATGATAAGGCGATTTTGTGCCTTAATGAAGTATTACTCTTTGCCGGGAATTTCACTAAAAAACCCTTGATGTTTTTAAAAACATGGGGGTGTGTGGTGCTCTACCCTCCATACACCAGTTTATTGAATATTCTGGCCGAACTGTTTACTGTCACGATTTCGGACCTGGCTCATAATGGACGCAATGGCGTAGTCATAACTGAGTGGCTTTGGCAATATGGTGGTTATTATGGAAAGGTGTTTTGGTTGCATATCATATTTTTCGTTGGTATCTTCTGGTTGCATATGATTTTTTTTGCTGAGCACTTAAAAATATGGGGTGCTACTGTCTGCGATTTTGTGACTGGTTTTAAAAAAAAAAACAGAAATGGGTATATATTACTCACCTTCGTAAGGTAAGCTGCCTTAAATACATTCGGTGACGACTTTTTGTAACTGTTCTCAGACTCGGGCAAATATATTGGTTTTTTTAGCATCTTGGTAAGAAATTCACCCTATAAGTTTTGGAAGGTTCAGCTTCTTCTTGGTATCGAGGTTACACACTATGGTTGTTCATGGTCTTTTCTTTAGAAAGGAAGGGATATACATTACTATTATTTTGCATATTCTGAGAGGATGTTACTCATGTGATTACTTTGGATATTATTATGGAATTAGCATTTTAAACATAGTTTAAACCTTTTTCTCTACAGACTTCAAGGTTCGGAGTATGGCTGGGTTTATTTTGTTTTATATAGTAGCACTCCTTGTTACTTGGACTACTCAAAGAGATGTATATGATAAAGGATGGATGTTTTGGAATCCATTTCACTATGATAGGTACTAACCTAAAAACGAGTTTTAAACGAGCTTGTTATTTGAAATTTTTCATTTGGTGATACTTTCAGAACTGACAAAACTGATAAAAATAAATGAAGGGGGGATTCAGACACTTGGATTAGAAGGGGTGATGGCCTTTTAATCAAAATGATACTCTTTTACTAAAATCTTTGGGATTCTTTCAAAATAAGTGAAATCACAATTTTTTGGACTAAGCTTGTAAAGGTTTTAAAAAAAGTTTGTAAGATGGACATGGATAACAACTGGTATAGTCCATCGATATCTATAAAACACATCCAAGGCTAACTGAATTGTTTTCTTGTTTGGATGGATGCAAGTAAGGACTCTATCTTATCTTGGAAGGTTTTTTTTTTTAAACTTTGGCAAGCCGTCCTACTCTGGATTGAACACCCACTTATGATTTGGGAGGTTCTTTTACTATCTACATAATACTGAAAGGGGATCTCTTTCCTACAAACATTGTACTTAAATGATTCTAATACTAAGTTGTTTTTGTACTTATATATTCTTTGTTCGATTGCCAGCTAACTTTTGAATGTAAAAGTTCAATTATGTCTTATTATCTAAGATTTAATAGCTACACACACACACACACACACACACACACACACACACTCACAATTTGATAATCGAAAGAGCAAGGGAACCATACTTGAACTCCTTTTGAAATTTAATTTAGGAACCATACATAAAATAGGAGTTACAATGGCTTTGAATTCAAAAGAAGAATAACAAGGTTGGTGGACGTAGAAGAGAAACTTTAAGCTATATTGCAATAAATGTCTTTGAGTCTAGTAGATCTCCTATGAGGCACTGTGCTGTTGCTATCCTGAAACATTTTGCATTTCCTCTTGGAGTTGTCACGTTATGTGGTTTCACCTATTACATGATTTCCTTAGACCTCAATGCTTGCAACTTGGTCGTGGTCCTCCTTACCAAATTTGTCCGTCGTATCCATGGGAAGAGGTTTATCTAAGTCATCCTCAACACATACACCTTTTGTGGAAAGAGGAGTCACCAAGTCCACTATCACCATACAAAAAGAACCATCAACAATATATGCCATAACTTTAAAAGAGAAGCCTTTATATATATACCATAAATTTAAAAGAGAATAGTTTACAAATAGTCACAACATAGAAAGAAAGGGGGTTTACCTTCAAGCCTTGGACCTTCAACTTGCTTCTCCTTTGTACACTCTACATTTCCCGCCACGAAGAATCGAGAAAATTTAGAGTGAATAGGAAGACTTGAATCATACATGCGAAGAGCATTTTAAGCTCGTTGTACGTGCAAATTGTTCTCTCTTCTAGACCACTTTCCTGCACAGCGAATATAAGGAATTGACACCCCTTTATTGTGTCCTTGAGCAAAGTAGCATACCATGCCTGCTTTGCCAATGATGCCTTGGAGCCCAACTTTTTTAGCCTTACACTCAACACGCTTGCAATAAAAAAGAAAATTTATTTCTTGATTTGTACACGATTTCCTTGTATTGCATGGACACAATAAAATGCATCCTTCACTTATTGGGAAGCTACTGAGTAATGTATGGTTTACATAATGTGTAAGCATGCATGAGCACTTATTAAAACTCCATGAAGATGATGCTCGGGTTATATACGCACACAAAAACTTGAACCACAAAATCAACCCCACGCCAATGCACCTTCCCTTAATGGCAAAAAGAAAGTCAACACTACAACATTCTCACCATTGATAACAAAGTCTTCTTTTAAGCTATTACAAAAAGCATAAGATTGTGCTGCACAGGAAAGAGTCTAGTAAAATAATCATAACATCATGCAAGATTGTGCAAAGAGTCTAGTAAAATAATCATAACATCATGCAAGATTTAGGGTGTTTGTTTCTACTTCCATAAAACATTAGAACAATTCAATCAACTCAAAGCTCCAATGACAAGCAAATTCAAAAGAGTCTTGACAAATTTTATGTGACTGCTTCAAATTAGGGCCAAAACTTGGACCAATTGCACTTTTAGCATGCTCCCCCCCCCCCCTTCTCACCCACCGACCCCTCTCTCTCTCTCTCTCTCTCTCTCTCTCTCTCTCTCTCACACACACACACACACACACACACACACACACACACACACACACACACACACGTACACATATCTAGTTGACAATTCCTTGACTAACCCTTGGTTGATCTCTTTCCTCTTTGGTAATCTCGTTGTCGCTATTTGGTTCACACACACACACACACACACATACACACATTTAAACATGTAAATCCTTCAAAATTTTCCCCACACTACATATAAATATCTTCTAAGCTGATGATTTGCTCAACTGCTTGGAAATATACATTTTAATATTAATTGGCCTTATCTCAAGATTAAGGAGATTCCTTTTGTCGATCTCTCTGTACTTTTTTGGTGCTCATGCCTTGGAGCTAGCTTTTTATCTTCTTGACTGCGAGATACAATCCATACTAACCCAGTTGGATTTTCTATATGAGCTCCTCGGATGATCGGGTGCATACTAGGATGCTCCCCAGCTGTTCTCACAATCTCTGACTATTGCAAGTTGAATTTTTTTTCTTCTTAAAATTGGCTTTGAAAGTCAAGGTCCAAAACATAATCAAAGGGTCACATTTTTTATGGATTGGCAATTCCAAGTGGGTGTAGCTGTGCCCCATGTGATAACATGTATAATAGAGGAAAACATAGGTTCACCATACATGCACTTAACTTGCAGTGGATGTATCATTGAACTTGCAACACTGCGCATGAGCAAAGTATCGAGCAAGGGATAGATACGAATAAACCCAAGCTTCGGTAAAAATAGGCAACTAAGGATGTGGGGTTATTTGGATCCCTATGGCCTTTTGTCGCATACTTCAATGTGGTCCAACTTTTGCCAGCTCGGCCCATCTTTTGCTCGTCTTATCTTCACCAGCCGAGTCCACCCGTACATGGCGAGGGTATGGTTTCTAGGCAACCCTTCACGTTTTAGCTTGTTCGATAGCCCCTTTGGGATGCACACCGTTCTTTAGCTATAACGGCTTCACCTCACAGAATACCAGTTGCACCTTGCATTTGTTGCTCCATGGAGCGACCTACACACTGGAGTCCCCCTCATGCAATCATCCGCATACCTTTGTGAGAGAATAATTTCCCAACTCAGATCTCCCCCCCCCCCCCCCCCCCCCCCCCCCCCCCCCCCACACACACACACACACACACACGTTCTATCCTTCTCGCTCAGCTCGCATGCCATGCTGGAAATGGTATGTACCAGACAATCCTATGGATTGACTTTGCATTTTTCGCTTGGCAAGGGAAATTCGACACACACACACACACACACACACACACACACACACACACACACACACGCATGCACGCACACACACATGCATGCACACACACACACACACACACACACACACACAAGCTCACACACACACACATGCATAAATACCGTGAAAATAGAATGTCACAGATGCACATTTTCTGTCTCCCTTATCTCGCACCCATAGGTGATGCCACACCTTTGCTGTTGTGCCTTTTGGCATGGTCTCAGATTTGCTGATGTGTCTCTTGGCATGATATTGACTTCCTTGTAGCAAGATAAACTTATCATGGCATTGCACAGTCAGGTATCAACGCTTCCTCAGGTCATAATACATATCGATTCTCAATCTGTTCCTTCATGGCTTGCGATACACATTCGCACACAGACGTGTACATGCACTTTGTGACTCTGACAAAGGTAGGCAATTGGAGCAATCACATTGGCTCAGTAAAAAAATCAAGAATGCATATGGAAGCTGATGGAAGCACACATGGAACGTGATCTCATCACAACCTGATTTTGAAGAAAGTAGTCTACTATATGCGACTCTGATTCTCAAAATGTCCATCAGGTAGGTGCACATGTACCTACTTAGAACAAGTTGTGCTAGTTCTCATGTATTCAAAATTATATGTTCATTTGGTGTTTATTCTCCCCCCACCCCCCCCCCCCCCCCCCCCCCCCTCTCTCTCTCTCTCTCTCTCTCTCTCTCTCTCTCTCCCTCTCTCTCTCTCTTACACACACACACACAAACAAACAAACAAAACCTAATGGCTAATTTCACGACACCCCTTTGAAAATCCCTTTTCTCTCTCTCATAGCCCTTTGAAGATCCCCTTTCTTTTCTACAAAAAATGGACCGGCAGACAACTACATTTTTGAATGTCCTACAATCCCACACATACCCAATTCCAACACACACACACACACACACACACACACACATATTTTGATGCGTGCATTTCCTACCCTACCCCTCACACACGCTTAACACTCAATCGATCGGACTGTGCCCGAATAAAAAAAGAAGGAAGTACACACCTCTTCGTTCTCCCTACGAACTTGTAATTCGCCCCGAAGACATGCCACCTCAAGTGGATCCGAATTTGCCCTGAAGCCTTGCGACGAACTTTGAATTTTCCCTCAAAGCCATGCTTGGTTGCTCACGCTTGGATCTTTGCCTCTTTCTCGTTGAGCATTGGCGTAACCACAATGGGTTCTTCGCAATTCCGATGCCCGCTTTGCTCATTCACATCAATAGTCGTAGTTTCCATTTTGCGAGAGCTTTCTCCAAAATGGCTAAATTGTGCCTTGGAATTCTCCTTGATGGCCAACGTGGCTTCTTTCCACATCAACCATTCTATATGGCTAGGATGCATGATGCCATCTATATATATATATATATATATATATATATATATAGAGAGAGAGAGAGAGAGAGAGAGAGAGAGAGAGAGAGAGAAGGGAGAGGTTAGGAGGAGCGCCCTTTCGACTCCACAGTTCACCCTTTTACTCACAGCGGCTCAGAAAAAATTCAGCTTTCCAGGTCATCACTCCAAGCCAGCATGGATGCCACCTAGGATGCAGAGGCCAATATCTATCTCATGCCCCCTACACCATATCACTCTTCCACCTTATCATGTGCCTTGTAAGTCCTTGCCATGCTTGACGTTGCTTGTCGTCATATTATAGCTGGAAAGATAGAAGCAAAGCATGAGAAAAGCCCTTGGAATGCCCAAGCCTCGGCATCCAAACTCTCTCTCTCTCTCTCTCTCTCTCTCTCTCTTTCAATGGTTGGCATTGTTTCATGTAGTGACTTTCCTCGAGAACTATGTGAACTTCCTCACCATAGATATTCACAACAAGTGCTAGTGTCCTCCATGCAGCTAGCAGTAGAGTGAGACATTGCAGGTATTCCTAGATGAGCACTTGGGTGAGCTTGCATAATACGCATATTGATAGACTAACCCCATTTGGATTCATCATCCGGTTGAGCTATATGGATAGCCAACTATCACATGGATTTCATAGAACTATAGATTAGAGTTGCATCGCAACACACTAGTTGAGGGTAGAGATAGGTAGATACCATGGGGGATACCACTGGCATCTAGTTTGGCGATGGGCGCATATGCATTACACAGAATGTCAACTGCCCATATGATCTTCACATCGCCAATTGGTGCAGAGACTAAGTTGTGATGCGCATAGCCAATCATCAATTGATTGCAACCCCTGCCCATTCATGGACAAGGGGGTATTCATTGCCCAGTTCCTTGTCAACCCTTGGAGCCAATCGCAATCTGCCTCTTGGATTTCATGCACGCTCACGCACCTCCTGCCAAAGTTTGGGCATCCGGTGTATAAGAAGCCTAAGAGAGAGGTGGCAAGATATGTTTTGCGTTCTCTCTCTTGGAGCTCCAAAGACGCCAAGCAACCATCCTACAAAAAAAGTTCCCCACCAGCCCCTCAAGACTATCTAACACGGGTGAAGGGGGATGGGATCAACACTTAAAAAAGCTGGGTAATGGAGGGCCATTGATTTTATGGGTAGCCGTTTAGGAGCGTTTTTTTGACGAAGGAAAATGGGCGTTGTCCCTGGGTTCACGCGAAGTAGGCAGCGAGAGAGAGATTACTTTTTTAACCCGAGATTACTTTTTTCACTCGAGATTACATTTTTCGCATTTCGTTAAAATTCAACGATCCTCCTTTGCATATGCATGTGTTATCTGATTCTTACCCTTGATCCCATCCCCCTTGCCCGTGTTAGTTAGTCTTGAGGCCACCAACCACGGCCCACTACCATCACCGTTTCATTTTTATCCTACAGGAGAGTACGGGTGGTGCTGCTGACACCACTCCTGTTTCATCAACTTCGATACAAAAAAATCATTAGGGGCCTTCAACTTCAAGAGGTATTTACCTTGAATAGAGCAGTAGCGAGACGATTATATTGAGCATCCAAGAGGAGATTCATGCACCCACATTTCAGACACATCATAATAATGATCATTGAGTGCCTGCATCGATGGCAAATGCGGCCACATCTGTAGATCGACGAGGCAATGATTGCACAAGAGACATTATTTCGCATCCACAAGTTGCCCAACTCCTGCTACTCATATTGCCAAACTGAGGAGAGTGTTCGCACGAGGCTGGAAGTCTCCATGTGGTAGAGCCGGTGATCCTCTACTGCTGCCTGTGAACGAATGGCGCACACACACATTTTTTTTTTGGTAAAATTTGTTTTGATTAATTTACACGTGGGAAATCACAAAGCGAGGAAAATGCACCAAAAAGATCAAATACAAAGGGAGGAATACAGAAATGTTCTCTATGATGTGAAAGCGCTAAAAGCAAACATAGAAGAGTTGCAAGATTTCCAGGGATATGACCCCAATATCAAAATGTAATGATTGCCTCACTGAAATCTTGAACAAGGAAAAAGAATCCGCCTCATGCCGATGAACCAAGCAAAAATTGCGATGGCACCACAAAGACCATAGCGACCAAAATGTGACCCATGTGAAGAAGATCGCAAATCATTGAAGGGAAGTAGGAAGAATGCCAAAAACCCAGAATCGTTTGTGGAAAACTGTTGAGGGAAATTGAATGTGCATACAAATAGAAACACGATCAAGGAAAGCCTTGGTGAAGCGATAATGCCAAAGCAGATGCCTGACATTCTCATCACCAACGGAGCAACTGACACAACGAGAGGAGTTGATGCGACGCTCCGCAAGGAGAGTGCCAACCGGAAGAACTCCCAACAAACAGCGCCAAAGAAACAGATGCTCCTTAAGAGGAAAGTGGGACTTCCAGATTGTCAATAAGAGCCTTTCTCCACCATTGATCAAATTTGTGTAAAGACCAAAGCGCATTACAGTGATCAGCCAGCCAAGAGTCTTGCATAAGAGAAGCATAGATATTGCGAGCGAAAATCGCATAAAAAAGAGTGTCTCATAAATTCCAAACATGCATACGACATCCACTGGCGAGTGGCGGAATGGGGAGGAAAATAGCTAGCTTATACTCAAGCACGCTCCAAATTTGACGATAATGCAGGCCCAATAGCGTGCTACTGCCTGAGAAAAAGCAAGCAAATTTCCAAATGAATCCACCACATCATCCACCGTGTGTATGCCTCGGCTAGAGAGGAAGTAATCTTGGTGAGGCGCCTGATCAACCAAAGTACAAGAGAGCACTCTACTCCAAGGAATGCTTTCCAAACGCAAAAAATTCCCATCTGTTTGCTGCCTGCCATGCCAAGTGAGATGATCCATAAAAACTTTCCAACCAAAGAGCAAACTAGAGGTGATCAGGCAACCAAGAATATGACCGACCATCTTGCCAAACACAATCTCCCAAAGGGAAGTCTGCTAATGACCAAAGGCGGGAGTGGTAACATGCTGACATAGATCAGGCCTTTCTTATGAGAACTAGTTCATGCGTGCGCAATCAGACATAAGCAACAAGAGGCGAGAGTGATGCCAATGTAACAACGACAAGTAATGTTGAACATATGCCATCATGATACTTTGGACAATACAAAGTCGAACATGTAACGGCCTTGTCGACAGTTTTCGATAGTGCAATTTGACATTTAATCGTTGCATGACGCAATCAACTTGCTGATTATTAGTTACCTGCCAGCCAATACGATATCCTAAGTGTCTGACAACCACATGTGCACCCAGAATTTTGCCATGCCACAAAAGATGATGCTAGTCACAAACACCAAGAGACAAGCATTTGGATTTTCGAAAGTTAACCCTAAGGCTTGCTGCTAGACCAAATATATCCAATGCTTACATAATCTCTCGCACATCATCCTAGTTATTGTGTGGCATGAACAACAAATGATCAGCATAGGCCTGTCCTATAAAGTCATTGCCATTGGGTAATTTTAGCTCGTGAAGACGACCAAGCGAAGTCAAGTGATCCAAATGCAATAACAAGGGGTGAGTGGCAATGCCATACAACAAGGTGTTGAGTGGGCAACCCTATTTGACAGAGCATCCAAGAGGCTAGCACACACTCTCACACACACACATAGAGAGAGAGAGAGAGAGAGAGAGAGAGAGAGAGAGAGAGAGAGAGAGAGAGAGAGAGAGAGAGAGAGGACATTAATGTCTGTGTGCATACATGCGTGCGTGTGTGCATCCTCTTCAATACGAGGTGGACCTTTGCTTGGAGCATTGCCCAGTTAACGAGGGCTTGAAAGAGTTGTCAACCATTTTCCGCAGAGTCGAGAAAGTGGAGTCTTGTTTTGCCCCTAAAGTCCAACCCATGCAAATCTGCATCAGAGTTTGTAGACTAGGGTGAAGTGTAGGCCATGCAAATCCGCTAGATAATACTTTGTAAGTTTGAACTATGGATACCATTTTCATATAAACAAATCACTTGACCTTTGCTTGCAGTGTTGCCCAGTTAACGAGGACTAGAAAGAGTTGTCTACCATTTTCTGCAAAGTGGGGAAAGTGGAGTCTTCTTTCAATGTTGCCCCTCAACTCCAACCCATGCAAATCTACATCAGAGTTTGTAGACTGGGGGACTGGGGTCAATTCTAGCCCATGCAAATCCGCTCTAATACTTTGTATGTTTGAACTATGGATACCATTTTCATATAGGCAGCTCACTTCAATCTTTAGCTTTAGGCTTACTTCTTTGCTTCTCTGAAATGAGAGTTTTCCTTCATTGTATATACTAGTTTGGTCTCATAGGTCACATTGGCATTTTATAGACGTTAATAGACTATGAATACCATTTTTATGTAGGTATTCTTTGCTTCTTTGAAATGAGAGATTTCGTTCATTGTACATATTAGTTTGGGCTCATAGACCAGTTGGCATTTTAGAGACGTTAATAGACACACACACACTCTCTCTCTCTCTCTCTCTCTCTCACTCACTCTCTCACTCACTCTCACACACACACACACACACACACACACACCGAGTTGGATGACTGTAGGATAAGAAGATCCCTAGGATACTAGTAGGAGCTTGGCACCAACGAGCGCAAAGTTGATGAAGCAATAAAAAGGCTACGTATATCAAGTTGGCACGTGTGAAGAGTGCATGATGCAAAGAGATCTTGCCTATGGAGGCAAAAGAAGACTAAACTCCAATACCAAAGTCCCAAAAATATAGTACAACCCTTTTTGAGCTAACAAATCCCATTGACTTTAATGGGAAAGAAGACTAAACTCCCATACAAAAGCCCCAAAAATATAGTACAACACATTTTGAGCTAACAAATCCCATTGACTTTAATGGATAAGATTGGCTCCCAAGGATTCACTAGGAGTGCGAATGAGACAAAACTGATTTTTTAACCCCTTTGAAGTAACCCTCCTTCGTAAAATCTACCTATTTTTCCTTATGAAATCTCCCCATTGTACACTCACTTGCTACCATAAGGTAAACCTTGTTGAATATCCTAGGAGATGGTCCTCTCCCCAATGTACAAGAATCCAAGATCACAATACCCTCTATAGGAGTGGTACAAGAGGAGCCATTGTAGGTGGAGTATATTGCCATGTGATTCAACTCTATGCTAGGGTGAAAAGTATGGTGGTATGAAGCCACCATCCCAAACAAAAGAAAACGAGGATGCTCCTCTACTACCCTAGAAGATCTTGTTGATGTGCGAGCTAACAAATCTCAATAACTTTAATTTGAAAGATGGGCCTCTCTCTAATGTAGAAGAATCCTAGATCACAATGCCCTATGTAGGAGCTGTGCAAGGAGCCATTACATAGTGCCATGTGATCCAAATTTATACCAGGGTGAAAAATGTGGTGGTACGACATCATTGTCGCACCCCCACCCCCACCCCCACCCCCACCCCCGATGATGCTCCTCTGCTACCCTAGGAGAGCTTGTTGATGTGTCCCACTAGCTTCAGAGAGTTTACAATCTCTGATCATACTAGTATATCCATTGATGTGGAAGGCTCTTAATTGAGAACATGCATACATCTAGCCTTCCATGTCATCCTTAAGGCAATAGAAACCAATAAGGCAACAATCTCTCAAGGATGCAAGGTGGAAGAATGGATAGGTATGGTTAGCACTTCCAAGGTGCCACACTTGTATCCAAGCTCCACCACTATAAACACACGGTTCACACCCTCTTCCTATAAGAAAGGTGGAATCCTAGAGATTGAAGCAACCATATGACTATGATTGATGGCCAACACCACTCCCTTGAGTACCATTTCAACTCAAGGTAGTGGCAGACACTCCCTTGAGTACCATTACAACTCAAGACAGCGGCAAAGCTCCCATATCTAGAGTCTCCATTGATTAATATACTGTGCAATGACTGAGATGACTTGGAGTGGTTTAGAAGGAAGCAAACGCTCCCATATCTAGAGTCTCTACTGATTAATACATTGTGCAATGACTAAGACGACTTGGAGTGGTTTAGTAGGAAGCTCTTCTTTATAAGCTAAGGAGACTTGCAAATGTACGTTTCATCTACCCTATGGAGGATTGAATGTGGGCGTCTCCTATAGTGGTGAACTCAAAGAAGAATGGCACATGGAAGGGTTATAAGCCGTTGAATGCTGCAACAAAGAGGGATCACCTCTCTTTCTCTTTCTACGATGAAATTCTTAATGAGGACGCACATCAAGAAATTTGTGCAATGACTATGTAGGCCATTTTCAAACCAAGATTATAGGGAGAGACTGAAGGAAAAAACTTGCAAAAGACCATGGGGATCTTTTGCTTATAAAATAATGTTGTTTGTTCCAACTCATGCACCAAAAATTCTCAAAAGATTTGTAACTCATGTGCTTCAACCTTTTTCTAGGAAAATGAATAGGGTTCTCTATTGATGATTTTAGTAACCATAGCTCATATGCAGAGCATCTTGAAAAAGTATAAAAAGGATTTTTTAAGGCTACACTCAATAGGTGGATAGTTAAATGTGGAGAGATTCACATTTTTAAGTATCAATCAACTTTTCTTAGTCATGTTGTATCTGCAAGGGGTCTCCTCTATCCAGAGTGAAAGATATCTAAACAAAATTATACATCTCCCTCAAGGATTGTACTTCATTTACAACTCCTCTTCAAAAAGCCCTCTTCAGACGGTGTCAGGAGTTTTTTGGAGCAAGGGATTGTGCATATGTACATAGACATGCATGGTGCATCAAATAAAGGATTGCCCATTTTCCAGAGCCAGGTGGTTATGTGGGGCCCACATGTGTACAGGTAGGGCAAGGTGTACATAGTGCATCATTTTTCACTATCACCAGTACTAGTGTGTTTTCTATAATAATGAGGAGTTAGTAGCACGTAAAACTTCTTGAGGAAGCTATCCGCGGTCCGACAACATGTGGTAAGTAGGTGCGTCCGATGGCATCTAGTGGCGTCAGGGGGTCGAATGGGGTCAATATTTGCACGTGGATGAGTACGGACACAATGTGGATGTTTTCTTGTGATAATTATGCAAAAAGGTCATCATGAGGACCATCTTTTGGGGCCAGTTGACGTGGTTGTGAGACGCATTATTGGAAAAAGCTGAGTGCCAGGTCTGCGGATGATGCAAAAAGGTGACAACTATGCACTGCAGGGTTTTGGCCTATTCGGGGTCCGTTTGAGGTCATCTAAAAGGCCAAGGGTGCCCAAATAAAAAAGTGAAGTGTGGGAACTAAAAAAATAGAGATAAGACTAGAAAAAACATGGAGAAGAGAGGAGGAACAGTCGCAGGTGTGTTTTTGCTCATTTTGCAGCCTGTTTTGGCCGTAAACTGCTCATCCGAGGTCGGATTTGAGCACTTTGACATTGTAGACTGGGGTTTTGGACCGTTCCGGACACGATGGCGCTGTCCATTTTTCCGAATTCCTCACTCTTTTTCTTCTGTTTTTGCTGTGTAAGTCTCTCCTATGAGCGAAGCTTCTGCTCCAATTTGTGATTGTATCTGGTATCTTTTACCCATATTGTGTGAGCTGTTTGCCCCATTGGTGTTGGCCCAAGCTCTATTGTATCTAAACATCAGAGATTCTCCTCTTTTGAGCTGAGTTTTTTGGGTGTGTGTGTGGGTGTCTCTCCATGTGGAGTGGGCAAGTGGATAATCTCTCTCCTCTCACTCCATTGGTGTGTTCCCTATCTCGGCCAGGTGGATTGTGTAAGCCGAGTGGTGCCCCATAGTGTGTGTGTGTGTCTTCCCAAGAGTGTGTTTCGGGTTGTTATAGAGGCGTTTTGTGTGTTTCCATCCCGCTCACATTCTTTTGGTGCCCCCACGGAGGATCTTCTCCGAGTACCTTCAGCTTCGAGCTTCAAGCTTCGAGATTCAGGAGTACAGGTTACAGGTTACAGGTTACACGTACAGGTACAGGTGATTCACACAAGTACAGGTAGCTGGAGTACAGTGATATACTAGAAGTGATGTCACTTGCAGTTGTTGTGGGTATGCATCATTTGGCGCCTGTTTTAGCGCATTGTTTGTTGGATTGTATGTTACTTGTGGATACTGCCATTGTACGCATTTGTGGAGCCATACTTGGTTTTATTTGGCAGTCCCAGCCATTTCTGAGACTTGGTCTGGAAGATAGTCATTTCTGAGACTTGACTATACGTGATTTGCATTAGCCTTCGTGTGAGGGTCGATAGTGTGAGGTTTTATTGAGCTAGGGGATTCTTAAATGTAGAGATCCTTTCGGTGATACAGGTAGCTGGAGCACCATTTTTGTGACCTCGCCATAGGCTATGTACTAGTGAGTCCTATTTGATGCTCGGGTTCTATTGTTGACAGTTTATGCATACATATACAGTCTATATTTTGGGTTCCTACTGCTCTACTTTTAGGGAAACTCTGTCAAAATTTTTCCAAGTTATGATGAAACATTTAATGGCCTAATAACTTGTGTGTAGCAGAAATGAGCATGAACAGAGTGGGCATTTCATTAGAATAGATTCCTAATGAGAATTACAAGAGTGCTTGGGTGGAGAGATCAACAAAAAGCATAACACCTAGTTAGATAGCATCGACAATACTTTCAAACGAGAGCGAAATTAAGCTAATGACAACAGTTGAGGACCGGATTTGCATGGAGCCGGTCCCCCCTCCAAAAGGCTTTGTATTATGGTTTCTCCCATCAAGAGAGAGATCGTACAATACGATTCTTTGTGTTCCTTCAAGACTAGCTAGTGCAATGAAGATGAAAGCTTCATGCACTAAGCAAAACACTTAGCAAACACAACTTGAATTATCCCCGTTCTCAGACCCAAGACCTCACACACCTTCAAAGATGGTGAGAGCTAGCAGGGTATGAGAGTAGATTGAGAGAAAGAAGGAGTATCTTACGAGAAAGATGTACATCTCCTCACATAATCACTCATATTAGCATAGCTTAGCTTAGTAATTAGCTTGGTAGAGGAGATGAGCATGCATTGAAGCTTGGCTCTTGGTTGAATTTGCATCCACATGCCAAGAGTGTGTTGATGTAGGCTTCTATCTCACAAGCTTGGAGTAGGTGATGAGCTCTCCATTAAAGCTTGGGAAGAGATAGTCTTCTCTTTCTTCCACATGAGATTGTGTGAGTGTGTGTGTGATAATGCCTTGCAAAAATCAGCCCCCTCTCTCTCTTGGGCGAGCCCCCTTTCTATTTGCTCTTGTAGGCTCCTTATTGGACAATGCCAAGCTCAACCAATGGCTATTAAGCAACATAAGTGATATCCTTCTGACATGTGTCCCCCTTTCCCCTTTTGTGAGAGCTTAATCAATTAAACTTAATAATTGATTTAAATGAATTAAATCCCCATTGGACCTTTCCCCCTTCTGACCAATAGGAATGAAGTAGCCCATTGGGCTGCTCAATTCCTATTGGACCCATTCTCAGGCTGTCCAATAATCATCCAGGAGACTTAATTTTCATTGGTTCTTTTTATTAAGTGTTTTAAAATTAATTAGGCTAAATTTACTCTAGCCTAATTTTCATTGGTCCACTTCAAGGGTCATCCAATAGAAATTGGGCATACCTTGTGGGCATCTGGCCGTGTGTCCCTCATTCCCTTTGTGTAAAGGGGGCTTGTGTGTGTGTGTGTGTGTGTGTGTGGATTTCTCTCTCATCCCCTACCTTTCGGGCTCGCCCCCTCATGTGTAGGGATGTGTGTTGACTTTGGAGAGCACACAAAGCATCCAATTCCCCCTAAGCTTTAACCCTTTGGACACAACCTTTGAATTTTGGAACCTTAGCATTTTGGAAGTCTTAATGGGCTGAACCTTAGGGTCTTTTTAGCCCATTGTTGCACATGGCTCTTTTGCAGATGGCCCCCCCTTTGGATCCCTATTTTCCCTCCTTTGGATCCCTACTATGGCCAGTCTGCTAGCTTAACCTATATTCTAGCTTTTTCTCCCCTGGCAGTTCTCCACATTAAATGATCAGTTTAATATGAGAAAATCATTTAGGAGAATTAGGTATTGATTATTATGACATTACCTCTCTCTTGAAATCATAGTCGTCCTCGACTATGGTGTAGAGAAGATAAAGCATATTCATGAGTCCTTTTCTTAGCGGGTAGAGGATCCCTATGTTACCCTACGACATCATTCCACAATGGATGACTAGTCCATTTGGTGCTTGAGAGCCTTAGGTTTCCGCAAGCATGTCTACATATTAGTCCTATCAGTCTTCCATAATAGAGTGACAAGCTCTACTTGGTGTTTGGGAGACGTCGTCTCCGCAAACTTGATCTAAGCATGCATACTACTTCATTTTTGTGCACAATAAAGAAAAAGAAAGTCTTATAAGACAAAAACTTTGTTCATTTTTAACATTTTGTACATTTTCTTACTCATTGGGAAGCATTGTAAGCATTGAAAAGGTTTAGGTTATCCTTTAATTGTATGCCTTGCACCCATCTAGCATCTTCAAAGGATAATTCTTAAACTTAATAAGATATCGTCGGATAGTCTTACCGCCTCTTAGCACCTTGTCTTCATGTCGGAGAATGGACTCAGGCTGCAGCACCTCCTCTTGGTCCTCGATCTCCGGCGGGTCTTCAATAGTTGGTTCTTGAGGTGGCTCTCTTAATAGGCTCACATGGAAAGCATTGTGTATGAGCCAATGATTGGGCAACTTGATTTGATAGGCCATTTCATTGATTGGCCTAAGAATCTGGAAGGGACCATAGTACCTTTTTGCTAGTTTAGCATAGTACTTTTGGTGGCCCGTAGGATTCTTGCCCGTCGTGTGCCTTAATCGAGCCTTGGGAAACTTTAACAAGACCCAATCGTATTGTTTAAAGGCTTGGGATCTTCTGTGCTTGTTGTTGAGAGAGAAGGAGAGAGCACAGAAGTAGAACCCCAAAGTGTGTAGAATACACACATGAGATGATGTATATATAGAGGGGACCTGGGTGCCATATATAGAGAAGCCATATATTGAGTAGCTTCACATATAAGCTCAACACCCCCGCTCAAATAAGGGTCCCTAACTGTGGATGAAAAAACCCTTGGGGGATCAAGGGAAAAACCCACAGCTCTATATACGCCCACTGTTATATTATAAAAATCATTGAATATACAAATGTTTACGAGGAGCTACATCACTCCTTTTACAATGAATGTTTTGGAGTTACATTACTCCTATCCTATCAAATACAATAATGAATACAAAGGTTCAATAAAGAGGTGTAAAAGCTATCGATTAGCTTGTAATCAAAAGTGTCTCCGTGAATCGGCTGTGTAGCTTGTCATCAATATCGCATCACCAAACATGTCTTCATGTTGTCATCAATATGGCATCACCAAACATATCTTCATAAATCTTTTATTATCACCAAGTTTGTCTTCATAAAATCAATTCTTTGATCAATCCTACATAGATCATAGACTCCAAAAAAAAACATGTCATGAAAATTATTAGTATCGTTAATGAAATAATTACGTTCACAATGCCATAAGAGATGGTTCGCGACGCCACTCTTTTGACGACATATATACGCACGACAACATATGGTACATAAAGTATAAACGTAAAAGTACAAAATGTGTGATTACGTGATACAAATGATATGTGTATATACTACATAAAACAACATTTATCAATGTAGTGATCAATGAATACCATCAAAGTATTAACAAAATATCATCATTATATCAATAAAAATGAATAAATGATCATGGTATCAACGAAAAGCATCATGATATCACCGAGAATAATCATTGTATCAATGACACAACATCATGGCATCACCGAGAATAACCATGGTATCAAGGAAACATCATCATGGCATCACCGAGAATAACCATGGTATCAACGAAACAACATCATGGTATCACCGAGAATAACCATGGTATCAACAAAACATCATCATGGTATCAACAAAAATCACCATGGAATCAACGAAATATCATCATGGAATCACCGAGAATAACCATGGTATCAACGAAATATCATCATGGCACCACCGAGAATAACCATGGTATCAATGACATATCATCATGGTATCAACGAAAATCACCATGACCAAAGTATTAACAAAACATCATCATGGTACCATCAAAATCACTATGGTATCAATGAGAAATTATCAATAAAACGACGTAAACTATATCTCTAAAAGAATAATTATACGAGAATCAATGAACGAGTATATCATATAACAAAAGATCATGTACCAACAGTAGCTCGATAGAATTTGGACGATCATCAACTGCTCGACTGAATCGGAACGATGTGTAACTGGCTTCTGCAGCAAAGTTACGTCAGTAACAAATATATGATTGATGAAGAAAAATATAATTGAGAAGTTTTCAATTATGAGAAAAATCAAAAGCAAAAAGTAAAATTTTGATTTTCAAACATATTCGCAGTCCGAGACGATAACCCAAAATCGGTGCAGAATTTAGAGAAACTTTCTTCTGCAAAGTTATAGACCACATCGATTCCAATCCCCATCGCGGGTAGTTTCTTCTGCAAAGTTGTAGACCACATCGATTCCGGTCTCTCACGCGGGTAGTTTCTGCAAAATCGTTTTCAATAAGCAGAAAAATAAAAAACAAAAAACGGAAATTGCTTTTTAGGTATGTACGCAGTCCGCGAACGATAACTCAAAATCGGTGAAGAATTTGAAAACACTTTCTTCTGCAAAGTTGTAGACCACATCGATTCCAGTCTCACTCTAGGCTAGTTTCTGCAAAATCGTTTTCAATAAGCAGAAAAATCAAAAACAAAAAGCGAAAATTACTTTTCAGGTATGTACGCAGTCCGCGAACGATAACTCAAAATCGGTGCAAAATTTGAAATCACTTTTTTCTGCAAATTTGTAGACCACATCGATTCCGGTCTCTCATGAGAGTTGTTTCTGCAAAATCGTTTTCAATTAGTAGAAAAATCAAAAACAAAAAGCGAAAGTTGCTTTTCAGGTATGTACGCAGTCCGCGAACGATAACTCAAAATCGGTGCATAATTTGAAAACACTTCCTTCTGCAAAGTTGTAGACCACATCGATTCCGGTCTTCCGAGTGAGTAGTTTCTTCAAAATCGTTTCTAATTAGCAAAAAAATCAAAAACAAAAAGCGGAAGTTGCTTTTCAGGTATATACGCAGCCCGCGAACGATAACTCAAAATCGGTGCAAAATTTGAAAAAACTTCTTTCTGCAAAGTTGTAGACCACATTGATTCCAATCTCCCTCAGTGGGTAGTTTCTGCAAAATCGTTTTCAATTAGCAGAAAAATCAAAAACAAAACGCGGAAGCTGTTTTTCAGGTATGTACTCAGTCCGCGAATGATAACTCAAAATCGGTGCAGCTTCCTTCTGCAAAGTTGTAGACCACATCGATTCCGGTCTCTTGCGCGAGTAGTTTCTGCAAAATCGATTTTGATCAGGAGAAAAATCGAAAACAAAAACGTACTGCTCTGATACCATGTTGAGAGAGAAGGAGAGAGCACAGAAGTAGAACCCCAAAGTGTGTAGAATACACACATGAGATGATGTATATATAGAGAGGACCTGGGTGCCATATATAGAGAAGCCATATATTGAGTAGCTTCACATATAAGCTCAACATTGTTGAGCTTATATGTGAAGCTACTCAATATATGGCTTCTCTATATATGGCACCCAGGTCCCCTCTATATATACATCATCTCATGTGTAGAATAAGCTTCACATATAAGCTCAACACTTGTCAGCAGCAGCCTTTTGCCTTTGCTGTGAGATAGAGATAGCATCCTTAATCTTTTGGAAAGATTCTTGTAGGTCTCGGCTATACTCATCTGCAGCGAAGATCTTCCCATGTACCTTAAGTAGCAAGGTACTTTTTGATCTTCCCTCAATTACCTCGAAAGGTGCTTTTACCGTGGAAGTATGTACATTGTTATTGTAAGCATATTCCACTAAGGGTAAGTACTTCTCCCATTGGGATCTTTGATCTACTTCCGTTACATAGGCTTTTAGTAGATCGAGAATGGTTAGGTTAGCTATTTCACTTTGGCCATCTGTTTGTGGATGATAGGCCGAAGAGAAGTTTAGCCTTGTCCCTAAATTCTCAAAGAGACCCTTCCAAAAATTAATGGTCATTCTAGGATCTCTATCCCACACTATGGACATTGGCAAGCCATGGTACTTGAAAATTTGTGAAATGAAGAGGGTTGCCATTTGATAGGCTTTGATAGTCTTTTAGACAGGTATAAAATGAGCTAGCAATATGAAAATGAAATTGCGAAAGGAAATTTGCCCACCTCATTTGTTTGTCGAAGAGCTTGGTCTGCGTCATGAAGTACTTAAGACTTTGGTGATCCGTTCGTAGAATGAAAAGAGTCCCCAATAAATAGTGCTTCCATGAGTCTAAGGCATGTAGAACTGCAAGGAGTTCCTTTTCATATATGCCTAGAGCTTGCTCAACAGGGTCGAGCCTTCGACTCTCATAGCCTATGGCATACCCTTCTTGGAGTAAAACAGCTCCAAGGCAATCACCACAAGCATCACATTGGACCTCAAATGATTTTGAGAGATCCGGTAGTGTAAGCACAGGTTGAGAGATAAGCTTTTCTTTAAGCTTTTCGAAAGCATTGTTCTCCTTAGCAGACCATGTATACCTAACAATTTTCTTTGTTAGGTCATGCAATGGTCGCACAATTTGTGAGAACTTTTCTATGAAGCGTCTATAGTATGCACACATACCTATAAAGCTTCTTAGTTCATGAAGATTCCTTGGTTTAGGCCATCCTTTTATTACCTCTAACTTAGATGGATCCATTTGGATGCCATCTTGAGAGATAATATGACCTAAATACTGAATCTCTTGCAAGAAAAATTCACTTTTCTTTCGATTAACATAAAGTTTATTCTCTCTTAAAACTTGAAATATTACCTGGAGGTGTTGCTTGTGTTCCTTCAATGAATTAGAGTAGATGATAATATCATCAAAGAACACTCCAGTGAAGGTTCGATGAGGCCTGAACAGCTTCTCCATCAAGCAATTGAATGTGGCTGGTGCATTGGTCAAGCCAAAAGTCATGACAATGTATTCGTAAAGACCAAATGTGGTGCGAAATGCGGTCTTTACAATGTCTTGATCAACTATCCTTATTTGATGATAGCCACTTTTTAGGTCAATCCTACTGAAGTAGGTCGATCCTTGTAGCTTATCAAATAGGTCTTCTACCCGTGGAACGGGAAACCTATTCTTGATAGTGATCCTATTTAGTGCTCTATAGTCGACACACATACGATATGTGCCATATTTCTTTTGCACTAATAGCACAGGTGAGCAAAATGGAGATGAGCTTGGCCTAACCATACCCTTCTCAACTAACTCATGCACTTGCCGCATAATCTCCTCTTGTTGAGCTTGAGAAACTCTATAAGGAGGTTTGTTAGGCGGTGAACTTCCTGGAAGAAGTTCGATTGCATGGTCATCATTACCTTGTTTAGGAGGTAGCTCACAAGGGATGTCGTCAATAAAAACATCTTGAAACCCCTTGAGAAAATTGGATAACTCTAATTCTTTTTGGTTGCTTTAGTATTTTCTTTTGCTAAAGCATTAGGTTCATGTTGAGAGTCTTTAACAAAAATCATGTACACGGAAATAGAGCTCTTTATTGACTTGTTGAAAGCTGGTGTATGTACAATGGGGATAGTGTTACCCATTTACTTAGCATCTATAAACATGTCTTTTTCTCTGAACTTAAAGGAGATTCTCCTTTCAGGAAATTTAACATCGGCAGCCAGGTGGTTAAACCATGGTGCCCCTAGGATTACATCCTCATGCTTGAGAGGAGAGATAAAGAAGTCCTCTTTGTCCACATAGCCTTGGACATGAAGCCTCAATTTCCCAATTAAGGGAGTGACTGAAGCTTCTTGCCCCTTGAAGGCACTGTCTGCGGGTAGGACATCTCCCATCTCGTAGGATTGTATGCCTAGCATGGTGGCTAACTCCATAGATATAACATTGTGAGTAGAACCAGGGTCAAAGAGAATAAAAGCATCGTGTTCTCTTACCTTTCCCCAAGCATGGCATAGAGGAGATCCTTTGTGGTGAGTTTGGTGAGTCTCCTCCTCTTGGATTTCAACCAAGGAAGCTCTAGGAGGATCTTGGCGGTTGTTCTTTTGGGGAAAAGCGCGGTACACATGCCCTTGTTCGACGCACTTGAAACACCGGTTATCCTTACGATAACGCTCAAGCTCTTCAGGAGAGAGTTTATTCTTACCTTTGTAAACTCCCTTCTCTTTAGCTTTGTTGGAGTTGCCCTTAGGAGACTTTTGGACATTGTCCTTCCCCTTAGGCTCATTGGAACCCTTGTTTTCCGGGGGCTTATTATTTCTTTTAGCCCCCATTTGGAAATTGATTCTAGAGGCCACCATAGTATGGTGTATTACCGCCGATATGGTACGTGTCCTTTGGGAGTTGACATACTCCGCCATTTCTTCGGTTAAGCCCGCACAAAATTGTTGCTTTTGCTCTCCAAAATCCAACCTTTTGAAGACAGTGGCTTTGAGTTGTAGGTCCCAAAACTTGTCTACATTTTTGTGGATGGATTCATTGGGAGAGAGCATTAAGCTTCGCCATTCGGTGAGTACTTTGTCTTTTGCATCGGTGGCCAAAAACTGCTTCATAATGGAAGCTCTTAAAGCTTTCCATGTTCGTGGAGCTTCATCGCTGGCTCATAGGCTAGACCACCATTGCCTGGCGGACTTTTGAAAGTGCATAGCTACATGGCATAGCTTAGAGGACTCCGTGAAGCACTCATCTCCAAACTCCGCATCGAACTGTTGGATAAAGGCCAAGACTTTGTCCGTAGCACCAAAGGTACCATCATAGGTAAGGAAAGAGATGCTATTCCCTCCCTCTTTGAATTTCTTCAGCTTGGAAGACCTCTTCCATGCGGCATAGGATTTCCTATGGCCTCTTCTTTTTGATGGTTCAAATGTTGCACCATCACTTTCTTCAGAAGGTGAAGAATTTGAAGAAGGTGGAGAAGAGGGTGACCTCTTTCTCGCCTTTTTCTTGTCTTGATCTTTGTCGTCTTCACCATCGCTTTCATAAGAGGAAGAGGATGAAGAAGATGGAGAAGAGGGTGTCCTCTTTCTCTCCTTTTTCTTCTCTTTCTTTTTATCATCCCTCTTTGAATTGTGGTGAGAAGAAGAATACGATGGTCTTCTCCGCTTTGGTGGTGATGGAGAGCGTTTAGCCTGCCGTCTTCGTGGAGCCATCTCCGCCGAGGTGGCGGGAGACTCGCTTCTTTCTCGTTCCTTCGGTGGAGGCTCTTGAGTTCTCCTTTGGAAAGGAGATGCATCATCAAGAAGTAAATTCTTGAGCCCTTCATATGGATTCTGTTCTTCTTCCCGAATCGGAGAGAGACCTCTTTTGGTAGTCTCACGAGGAGGCTTCCTAGGTTTTCTCTCGTCATGGTGATGAGCTTGGAGAATCCCATGAGCATGGAGCTGCCGTTGCACTTCACTTTGGAGAGATGGATTGCCCATGGCTTGTTGAAGCCTAGAAACAAGATAGTTAACAAGCATTGAAGCATCATTAGTAGCATGCTCATGAGCAAAATCAAAGTTATCAACATTAATTTCACTTTGTTTTCTATTGTCAGCCATTCTAACAACTTTTAGGTGTACTTTGGCACTTCAAGCCCTAGTTGCTACTCCTCTTTACCCCTTTGAAAAAGCACTCAAGCTACTGTACCCGTGGCTCGAATACCATTAATTGCAAGGAATAGAAGAGAGAGTCTTTCGACACCAAAAACAACACCGGCTCCTGTCAAGCTTCTAATAGCTCAATAGTGGTTAAGCCGTAGGCAAGCCCCATAGGCCTCCACAATTAAGACCATAGCTCTCGACGGTGATGCCCCGTTAACTGCACGAAGGCAGGCGCACTGCAAGGCTGAAAAATCCCTATTCTACCTACTCACAAGAAATTAATAATACCAACCATTTGTAGCTAGCTTGAGGACCTCCCTTCTTGAGCAAGAAAAGAGAAACCTTGTGCTCTGATACCAATGTAACATTTAATGGACTAATAACTTGTGTGTAGCAGAAATGAGCATGAACATAGTGGGCATTTCATTAGAATAGATTCCTAATGAGAATTACAAGAGTGCTTGGGTGGAGAGATCAACAAAAAGCATAACACCTAGTTAGATAGCATCGACAATACTTTCAAAAGAGAGAGAAATTAAGCTAATGACAACAGTTGAGGAACAGATTTGCATGGAGCCGGTCCCCCCTCCAAAAGGTTTTGTATTATGGTTTCTCCCATCAAGAGAGACATTGTACAATACGACTCTTTGTGTTCCTTCAAGACTAGCTAGTGCAATGAAGATGAAAGCTTCATGCACTAAGCAAAACACTTAGCAAACACAACTTGAATTATCCCCATTCTCAGACCCAAGACCTCACACACCTTCGAAGATGGTGAGAGCTAGCAAGGTATGAGAGTAGATTGAGAGGAAGAAGGAGTATCTTACGAGAAAGATGTACATCTCGTCACATAATCACTCATATTAGCATAGCTTAGCTTAGTGATTAGCTTGGTAGAGGAGATGAGCATGCATTGAAGCTTGGCTCTTGGTTGGATTTGCATCCACATGCCAAGAGTGTGTTGATGTAGGCTTCTATCTCACAAGCTTGGAGTAGGTGATGAGCTCTCCATTAAAGCTTGGGAAGAGATAGTCTTCTCTTTATTCCACATGAGATTGTGTGAGTGTGTGTGTGATAATGCCTTGCAAAAATCAGCCCCCTCTCTCTCTTGGGCGAGCCCCCTTGCTATTTGCTCTTGCAGGCTCCCTATTGGACAATGCCAAGCTCAGCCAATGGCTATTAAGCAGCATAAGTGATAGCCTTCTGACATGTGTCCCCCTTTACCCTTTTGTGAGAGATTAATCAATTAAACTTAATTGATTTAAATGAATTAAATCCACATTGGACGTTTCCCCCTTCTGACCAATAGGAATTAAGTAGCCCATTGGGTTGCTCAATTCCTATTGGACCCCTTCTCAGGGTGTCCAATAATCATCCAGGAGACTTAATTTTCATTGGTTATTTTTATTAAGTGTTTTAAAATTAATTAGGCTAAATTTACTCTAGCCTAATTCTCATTGGTCCACTTCAAGGGTCATCCAATAGAAATTGGGCATACCTTGTGGACATCTGGCCTAGGGAGCTGACATGTGTCCCTCATTCCGTTTGTGTAAAGGGGGCTTGTGTGTGTGTGTGTGGCTTTCTCTCTCATCCCCTACCTTTAGGGCTCGCCCCCTCATGTGTAGGGATGTGTGTTGACTTTGGAGAGCACACAAAGCATCCAATTCCCCCTAAGCTTTAACCCTTTGGACACAACCTTTGAATTTTGGAACCTTAGCATTTTGGAAGTCTTAATGGGATGAACCTTAGGGTCTTTTTAGCCCATTATTGCACATGGCTCTTTTGCAGATGCCCCCCCCTTTGGATCCCTATTTTCCCTCCTGTGGATCCCTACTGTGGCCGGTCTGCTAGCTTAACCAATATTCTAGCTTTTTCTCCCCTGGCACTTCCCCACATTAAATGATCAGTTTAATATGAGAAAACCATTTAGGAGAATTAGATATTGATTATTATGACATATGATGGCTGGTTTTTGGTCTTTTGAGCCATTTATGCTTTTATGCTGCTAAAATTTTGGCAAAATCAGAAGATAAGACAAGTGTGCTTTCTTGGGAGCTGCATGGTTGACTTTAATGGATGATCAAAATGGGCCTCAATTCACTCCTTTTCATTTAACTCAAAGAATCTAGATAAATGTTCATGTGTCCAGGGAGATTTTTTTCCAGAAGCACATAGTCTTTATGTTCGGGCCAAGAAGATTAGGAGAGATCCTATGAAAACTCATTTGATGTGCATGTGTTTGTCCTTATCTAAAGCTGAGGTCCATTGAAGTTTCTGGGGATTGGGTAGTGAAAAGTTTTGGGTTCTTGCACGTGTGTTCGAAGGGGTTCTCAAAGCATTGAAACTTGGGTAGCCATGGCTTTCTCTTATCCGGAGTTTCATGGAAGAAGTGATGAAGATGTGGAAGAATTTTTAGAAAAGATGTGGAAGAATTTTTTTAGCAACCAAATCCAAGACCCGGCGCAGATGTTACGTCTTCTCCAAATCTGTTTGAAAAGTGATGCACGAGTTTGATCTAAAGCATTTGAAGAGGAGTTGCGTGTGGCTGATCCACCTGTAAGATTGAGTTGGGACAATCTAAGGCATGGATTGGAAGTGGAGTTTGTGAAGATAGAAGATCCTGACAAAGTGTGGCAAGAAGTATAGGCTTTAGTGCAAAAGGAAGGTGAGCCGGTAGATGCGTACATACGAAAGTTTTCATTGGCATGGGAGCGAATGTGCAAGGCCTTAGCACCACAGGTACCCACGCCTGACATGATGAAGAAGGACAGGTTCTTGGCTGGTCTTTGGGAGAATATACATTGGAGAGTGGAGCTAAAGAAGCCTAGGACATATGAAGATGCACTAGAGGTAGCAAGGAACAAAGAGTGGAAGCTGAGGAAAATGAACCAGCTAGGAGTAGAGTCTTTGCCCATGAGGTCTGAATTTCAGCCTATGGACTCTTTACAAGGTCGTATGCCAGCGGTTCATCATGAACCAGTAGTTGTTGTTACTCCTGCGGTTATGCCAGCAGTGGTCACTACAGCAGTGCAAGATGATGGGTTAAGGCAAGACATGAGGCAAGTGCTATATTTGATGAAGAATCTCAGCCTAAACATGCTAGGTCAAGTGGGAAAGAATCGAGGTCGAGGGAGGTTTGCAAATCAGCCGGGAGGTGAAGAAAGGCCTAGGAATGGTGTTGGCCAAAGCAATGGTAGGTTTTGGAGGCAGACGCCCACATGTTATAATTGTGGAGAGTGGGGTCACATCAGCCCGCAATGTGATAAGCCACCAAGGATGGGGGGAGACATGTATCCATTGCCAAGACAGGTGTTAACTAGGTCAAATGATTATGGAATTGAAATTAAGGGAGACGAAGGAACTAGTGGATTAACCCAAGAGGAAAAGGGAAAGACAAAAGTGCTAAGTGTAGTCACCTTGGAGAAGGCATCAAAGCTAGAGGATACATTGGTGATTCCTATTGGGAAGAGGACGACAGAGGACAAGGAAGGAAGAAGTGCCCCAGGTCCTAGTAAGAAGAAAGAAAAGATCCATGAAGGCGAGGATGTCAAGGCCAAGAGGAAAAGGAGAGCTCGTCGAAAGTTTCATGTTTTAGATTTTCCACTAGGGAATGGGCAATTAAGCTATGACTTGAAGAAGGATCTGACAAGCAGGAAAGCCGATGTTACTTTTGGGCAGCTTATAGAGATGGTGCCTAAGCTAAAGCGACAGTGGAAGAGGATGGTTAACCCAATGGAGAAGGAGCCAGAGAGAGGTTCAGTGAAGGTGTTGGCAATGGATGAGCTACCAGATATTTGTCCAATAGTAGATGTGTGGCACAAAAGAAAATTTTTGGGACAAGGTTATGTGGATGGTGGAGCCCAAATATGCGTCATAACACACTCATGCGTTGAGAAGATGGGTCTTACAGTGAGTGGGGTGTCAGGCTTTAGGATCAGATTGGCAAACCATCGAAAAGTAAAATGTTTGGGTGTTGTAAAGAGCTTAGAAGTGGAAGCATATGATGAAAAGGTAGTGGTTGATTTTCATGTGATGCCAGCGGGGTTGGGAGCATATCCTATTATACTGGGCAGACCATGGTTACGTGCAGTGGGAGCTGTTCAAGATTGGAGACGTGGTACAATTAGCCTCTATGGAAAGACATGTGCCAAGAAGATTTATAACATGGACACAAGGAAACGATTGGAGGAGCTTTATGAAGATGAAAATGAGTTTAGTGATCAAGACTATTCCACAGTGAGACTGATGAGGATAGTGATAGCACTACCAACAGTGATGAGGATGCTGATGTTGCATTTCTTTTGATGGACAAAGGAATCCAGGAGTCTGGTGTAGTCGCATTTTCAAATGAGGTTGAAGATGAAAGTGAAGGGCCTTATGAAGTGATTGAAGGGCTGATGCAAACCAAGGTCAAATTGTCAAAAAATCAAGAATTGATGACACAAATGATCAGTGGAGACCTCTCAACTATGGAGAAGGAGATATATTTGCACATGCTGGCTAGTTTTCCTGATTTGTTCATTACTTCATATGAAGAGATCAGAGGATTCAAGGGCGAAGAGATGCATATAGAGCTGAAAGAAGGTGCTAAGCCAGTGCGGCAAAGGCTAAGAAGGATGGCTCAAGAGAAAATGGAAGCCTTGCGGGAAGAGGTGGACAAGCTATTGAAGGCATGGTTCATAGTCCCAGTGGAGACCACAGAATGGGTGAGTCCAGTAGTAGTCAGTCCAAAGAAGGATGGAAAGTAGAGGATTTGTGTAGATTTTAAACCCTTAAATGCAGCCACTAAAAAGAACCCATATCCTCTTCCATTCATCGATCAAATCTTGGATTCAGTGTGGCAAGTTATGAGAGGTACAGTGTGTGTGATGGTTTTTCATGCTATTTTCAATTGAAGATTGCTCTTAAAGACCGCACAAAGACAACTTTTATTATGCTATGGGGCTGTTATTGCTACACGGTATTGCCATTTGGGTTGTCAAATGGACCATCTTTCTATCAAGAGAGAGAAAATTGGGTGTTGGAACCATTCATTGGTAGCTGTGTTAAAGCTTTTATGGACGACTTCTGTGTCTACAGCAGTAGGGCTGAACACCATAAGAAGCTGCAGATGGTATTGGCTCGATATGATGAATGTGGAGGACAACTAAACCCAAAGAAATGTCATTTAGCACAGCCAAGGGTGAAGTTATTGGGCCACATGGTGTCAGAAAATGGCATTGAGGCTGATCCAGACAAGGTTAAGTCTATTATGCTTCTTCCATCACCTACGAGTACGAAGCAATTGGAAACCTTTATACACAAAGTGAAGTATATGGTGCGGTTTATTCCATTGTCTTTGCAACTCCTTTATCCATTACAACAAGTGGCAAAGCATGATCCATTGCAATGGGATGACAAGTGTGAAGAGGTGTTTCAAGAGGTCAAAGAGGTGTTAGGGGGGTTGTCAGCCATGCAGGCTCCTGATTGGGAGAAAGAATTTTATGTAAATCCATCAGTAGGGGATGATGCCATTGGAGCCATGCTATTGCAAAAGGGGAAGGGCATCCATTATATGAGGCCAGTGTATTGTGCAAGCAGAGAGAAAATTCTCCGAAGTAGAGCTAGTGATGGCCAGTGTAATATTTGCTTGTCGATGATTTCGTCATTACTTGCTACCACGACCTTTTGTTTTCTTTATGAGTTATGCTTTTTTGCCACAGTTAATTAATGGCACTAACATGTCAAATGTGGTGAAGAAATGGGTAATTGAGTTGCAAGAGTTCGAGTTCTCTTTTCTAGTGGAAGACAGTACAAGGGCTACCCTAGTTGATTTGTTGACGTACAAGGAGAATCCCCTTCTTGTTAAGGAAGAGGTGGTGAGAAAGGTAGTTGAAGAAGTGCCACAGATCAACAATGCACATGTTTTGTTCTTTGATGGCTCATATAGGAAGAGCCATGATGCGGCTTCAAGGGGTATAGCACTTTATGATCCAGAGGGGAAACTAGTATGCAAGAGAGGGTTCAAATTGGATGCACATAGTAACAATGAGGCTAAATATGCTACTTTGGAAGCTGGATTACACATTTGTTTGAAGCATGGGATTAGAAGGTTGATCATAAAAGGTGATGCCTTGTTAGTTGTGAAGCAAGTGTTGGGTGTGTGGAAGAGCAAGAACACCTCATTGAAGGAAATGTGCTTCAGAATTAAAGGCCTGTTAAAAATTTTTGAAGCATGGAGCATCAGACACATTGAACGTTCTCTAAATGGAGAAGCACATGAATCAACTCAAAGCATGGTTGGGGAGTTATTTGTGTTGAGGACCACTTTACCTCTTTATCATGGCCGGGAAAGTTTGGCTCAAGAAGAGGAGTTTTTGCTAACAGGAATCATTTCAAAGGAGATTCAGAAGTCTAAGAAGTATGCTTTTGTGCGTAGAGCATACAGGTACAAATTGATTGGTGATGTATTATACATGAAAGGGGCTGATTCGTGTTGAGACGTGTACCTTGGAGGGAGGAGCTTTACAGAGTGTTGGAAGAGAATCATGAAGGCGCATGTGGCGGACATTTTTCTCTAAAGATCACCTTGCATAAGATCTTGCAAGAAGGATATGTATGGCCTAGTTTGCACAAGGATGTTCACCATTGTTGTAGGTCTTGCAATAGGTGTCAAGCAATTGGGAAGAGAGTGTTGAAGCCAGAGCTATGAAAAACCATTATTGCATTTGATGTGTTTGAAAAGTGGGGGATTGATGCAATAGGTCCGTTATCTATCACAAGCAGGGCCAAAAGCTATATTTTGACTGCAGTGGACTATCTCTCTAGATGGGCAGAGGCTATAGCAGTAAACCAGATCACTACAAAGGATGTGGCAAAATATGTGTATGATGAAATATGTTGCAAGTTTGGGGTGCCACTGGAGCTACTTTCAGATAAGGGGCCTGGCTTTAAACTGCTAGATTTTTTATGCGCAAAGATGAAGATTAGGCACCAGCATACCACTCCTTATTATCCGCATTGTAATGGCTTAAATGAAAGGTGCAATGGTGAGTTGGTACAAATTCTTTCAAAAGTGACAGAGCACCAAGGAAAGAATTGGGATTTGGAATTGCCTAGTGCATTATGGGCTTACCGTACTTCGGTGAAGACAGGTACAGGGTTTACTCCATTTTATTTGGTATATCGAAAGGAAGCACTATTGCCTGTGGAAGTAGAGTTGCCTGCACTAAAGATGCTAGAGAATCTACTTGGGCCATCTAGTGATGCATTCAAAGAGAGGCTCTTACAGTTACAAGAGGTTCAACTGCATAGGATGAGTGCATTGGAACATTATGGGCAGATGCAAGATAGGGCTTTGGCAAAGATAAATGAAAAGGTTAAAAGTAAGGGTATCAAGAAGCATGACTTGGTTTTGCGCTACAACAGTAAACTGGACAACACCTTCCAAAAGAAGTTTCAAATTAAGTGGGAAGGCCCTTTCAAGGTAGTGGAGTGTTTCCCGAATGGTACATATCAGTTGGCTAACCTGGATGGAATTTTGCATAAGTCAAGGGTTAATGGATTGCGTTTTAAATTATATCATGTCAGGTTAATGATGGCGGAACAAGATAAGCTGTCTGTGGAGCAAGTAATGTCTGTGAGGGATGAGGAGACCTGTGATGAGGCGAGTCTCATATCTCTTTTTGCTGCTGATGATCATGAATGATCTAGCAGGCTAGGGGATGGGCAAATTATGTCAGGAGTTTTTTGGAGCAAGGGATTGCGCATATGTACATACACATGCATGGTGCATCAAATAAAGGATTGCCCATTTTCCAGAGCCAGGTGGTTACGTGGGCCCACATGTGTACAGGTAGGGCAGGGTGTACATAGTGCATCATTTTTCACTATCACCAGTACTAGTGTGTTTTCTATAATAATGAGGAGTTGGTAGCACGTAAAACTTCTCGAGGAAGCTATCCGCGGTCCGACGACATGAGGTAAGCAAGTGCGTCGGATGACATCTAGTGGCGTCAGGAGGTCGAATGGGGTCAATATTTGCACGTGGATGAGTACGGACACAACGTGGATGTTTTCTTGTGATAATTATGCAAAAAGGTCATCATGAGGAGCATATTTTGGGGCCAATTCACGTGGTTGTGGGATGCATTATTGAAAAAAGGTTAGTGCGAGGTCTGCGGATGATGCAAAAAGGTGACAACTATGCACTGCGGGGTCAGTTTTTGGCATGTTCGGGGTCCGTTTGAGGTCATCTAAAAGGCCAAGGGTGCCCAACTAAAAAAGTGAAGTGTGGGAACTGAAAAAACAGAGAGAAGACCAGAAAAAACGTGGAGCAGAGAGGAGGAACAGCCGCAGGTGTGTTTTTGCTCATTTTGGAGCCTGTTTTGGCCGTAAACTGCTCATCCAAGGTCGGATTTGAGCACTTTGACATTGTAGACTAGGGTTTTGGGCCGTTCCGGACGCGATGGCGCTGTCCATTTTTCCAAATTCCTCACTCTTTTTCTGTTGTTTTTGCTGTGTAAGTCTCTCCTATGAGTGAAGCTTCTGCTCCAATTTGTGATTGTATCTGGTATCTTTTACCCATATTGTGTGAGCTGTTTGCCCCATTGGTGTTGGCCCAAGCTCTGTTGTATCTAAACATCAGAGATTCTCCTCTTTTGACCTAAGTTTTTTGGGTGTGTGTGTGTGTGTCTCTCTCTCCGTGTGGAGTGGGCAAGTGGATAGTCTCTCTCCTCTCACTCCATCGGTGTCTTTCCTGTCTCCGCCAGGTGGATTGTGTAAGCCGAGTGGTGTCCCATAGTGTGTGTGTATCTCTTCCCAAGAGTGTGTGTCGGGTTGTTATAGAGGCGTTCTATGTGTTTCCATCCCGCTCACAACGGATTGAAGGAATGAGTAGAAGTTTTGAGATGTGAAAGAACACTCAGTCTTGGGGCGGTCACTTTTCGAAATGTGTATCGTATAATGTGAGTTAATTGGAGAGGATTATTAATTATCCATAATATTTACTTTTATGTATACCATTAGAGGGGGGATGGAAGATTTTTAAATAGGCTCGTAGTGTAAATATAGTATGTATATTGAGGTATTATGAATAACCTCTCTAGTTAACTCACGTTATTGAGGATTATCAATTATCCAAAATGTATACTTTTATGTATAAAATAAAGGGGGATGGGGGATTTTTAGATAGGTCCGCAGTGTAGATATAGCATGTATAATGAGGTATTATTAATAAGAACAGATGTGATATGGGAAGGTTTTGATAAGCGACTTCCCCGTGTATTGAGTTTTGTTCCAAATTATAGGCCCTCCAAGGTGGGATCAAATATTTGATCTTTTAATCCAAGTATATGGAATGATTGTTGATGTGCTTGTTGGAATCTGAGTATATTTGTAGCTTAGCTTGGTAATGGTTCCAACTTTTAAAGGTAGTAAGAGAAGAAGGTTAAAATTGAGCCACCCACAATGCAAAGCCAATGACGATAGAGTTGGTGAGGCTTAGCAAATATCTCTTTATTTTTTAAAGGTCACTCTCTTATTTTTCAGGTACATATAATAAACTAATAGAGAAGGTAAAAATAGACCTTCTTCAATTGATGAGTATAATGAGTATTGGTATACATCTTTACTACTTCTAGCGAGAACCTAGAAGTAGTAAAGATAAACTAATAGATAAGGTAAAAATAGACCTTCTTCAATTGATAAGTATAATGAGTATCGGTATACATCTTTACTATTTCTAGCGAGAACCTACTCTAGATTAGGTATGCTCCTATTTGACACTATTTGACACGATCATAAGGTAAAATTAGACCTTCTTCAATTGATGAGTATAATGAGTATCGGTATACAAATTTACTACTTCTAGCGGTAACCTACTCTAGATTAAGTATGCTCCTATTTGACACTATTTGGCACAATCATAAGGTAAAAATAAACCTTCTTCAATTGATGAGTATGATGAGTATCGGTATACATCTTTACTACTTCTAGCTAGGAACCTACTCTAGATTAGGTATGCTCCTATTTGACACGATCATGATGTCACTAGCCTCTATAATAAACTAGTAGATAAGGTAAAAAAAGACCTTCTTGATGAGTATCTATATGCATCTTTACTACTTCTAGCGAGAACCTACTCTAGATTAGGTATGCTCCTATTCGATACTATTCGATACGATCATGGTGTCACTAGCCTCTACCTAGGGCTATAAAAGGGCCTCTTTTCTTGCCTCTTTTCTTCCTCTTTTGGATCACTTCTATCACTCCCATTGTCCGTTATCCTTAAGTACTACTAGTGTGTGACCCGCGCATTGCTGCGGCCAAGAAAAGCATGGCCATTGGGTCACACACACACACACACACACACACACACGCACACACACACATATTTGTAGGTGTATATAAGTGTTTGTATGTACACTTATAGAGAGAGTGCATCACTCCAAGAAGATGACAATTCTCTCTCTTTCTTTCTCTCTCTCTCTCTCTCTCTCTCTCTCTCTCTCTCTCTCTCTCTCTCTCTCTCTCTCACACACACACACACACACAAGATCTTGAGATCAAGATTCGACATTGGTGGATTGATTTTCAAAATTCCCTCTTAAAAATCAAATCTTAGATTAGAGACTTGTCAGGCTGGAGATTTGAGATCTCTTAGTGTGTTCTTATGATATTAAAAATTCTCTCTCTCTCTCACACACGTGCGCGCGCACACACACACGTGTGTTGGCGCAAAACTTCTCAATTACCCTCTTTGACTCCTTCCATCAATATTTCTCTCCCTCTGGGAACATTTAATCCCTTAAGGAGCTACCACTATTCTCTCTCTCTCTCTCTCTCTCTCTCTCTCTCTCTCTCTCTCTCTCTCTCTCTCTCTCTCTCTACACTCACTCACCCATACACACACATGCATACTGGCGTTCCACCTCCGATCACCCAGTCTATCTCCCTTTATCAATCTTTCTCTTTTCATGAGCAAATGGGGGCCCATAAGGAGCTGCAACCTCTCTCTCTCTCTCTCTCTCTCTCTCTCTCTCTCTCACACACACACACACACACACACACACACACACACAAACTTTGGGAATTGTAATTGGAAGCATGCAATACAAATTGTCTCTACAAAAATGTATATGTAATACAAATTTTGACAATTGATCCTTGTTGGTATCTTCTCTAGTAAGGACATGCCCAATTGCACGCCTTTGATCTCTTTATGTGGAAGAAATTTTCAAGATAAAAAAATCTTCAAGCAATCCATGCCTCTATATGAAAGAAATCTTCACGAGTTCTATGTTATAATGCAATGTCTTATGTAGCACAAATGCAAGAGCCTCTGCATGGAGAAAGTTGTTGAAATCATTTTAATGGTAATATAATTTTTTACACACCATCAAATCTCATGAGTCCAAAGCCACATTCTCAAATAACACTTACCATTTCCCTCAAATTGACCACCCTTTGCTTTATTTCGAGCCTCAAAAATACGACCTCAATAGCCAATGGTGTAACCATCTTAATCTAGCACAATACTTTCACCCTCTTTTGTTGTTCACAACCTTAGATCCTTGAGCCGTAATCAAAACTGTATCAATGTATATTAGGATAGTTCATCTTTGGCTTTCCATAATCTATCCCTCACAAGGCTCTGCTGGAATAGGGTTGCAGAGAAACGCACATAGCTTGGAGAAGACGAAGGAAGCTCAAGGCACACAATAGAGAGTGTGTTAGTGTGAAATGGAAAGATAGATAGACCTAGAGTGATGGGTGTATATACAGTTCATAGGGGGGAAAACCTTCTAAAGAGGGAAAAAGTGCCCCGACAATCCTAGTGTGTTCACACACATCACTACCACATGTATATGGTAACAAATCCCCCCTGGAATGATGCGGTGAATGAGAGATGGCACATACATAAAGGGAAGTGCCATGCCCTGAGGGCATGATTAGTCCACAAAGGGGATTAAGCCCAAATATTTTCAGAAAGCTTTGAGATTCTCATGAGATAATGCCTTTGTGAAAAGATCTGCAAGGTTGCCCTGTGTTGGCACATAAGCCAAGATGATCTCTCCTGCTCAGAGCCTCTCCCTGACATAGTGGTAATGAACCTCAATGTGCTTTGTGCGACCATGAAAAACTGGGTTCCTCGCAGCTGCCAATGCGCTCTGACTATCAGTGTAGATAGTGTTGGCAGTGTCCTGTCCAACACCCAAATCAGCCATAAGGCGTCTGAGCCATACACACTCAACCGTAGCTGTGGAGACTGCCCTATACTCAACCTCACAACTCGAAGTGGCCACAATAGGTTTCTTCTTGCTCAACCATGATATGCATGAACTACTAAACATGAAACAAAAACCACTTGTGGACACTCGCGTGTGAAAACAACCAGCCCAATTTGAGTCTGAAAAAGCATGTAAGTCTGGCGGCAATGATCCCCCCTTGGGATAAAACAATCCAAGATGTAAAGTGGCACTAAGGTAGCAACAAATCCTCTTGATAGCCTGCCAATGCTTAGACCCTCGGCTATGCATAAATCTGTTAACCTGTGAGACTGTAAAGTGAATATTCGGCCTCGTGTTGCATACATAAATGAGGAAGGCAATAGCTGTTTGGTAAAGAGTGACATTAGAAGGATCACGAGCATCATGTAGACTTAACTTCAAACTTGGCAATAGGTTTGCAATCCTCAAGTCCAAACTTACATAGCAATGTTTCTATGTAGCTTTTCTGACACAAGGCAATACCACCATCACACTGTTTAAACTATATGCCCAAGTAATTATGCGACAATCCCAAATCTTTCATCTTGAAAGTAGCATTCAAATCAGCCTTAAATTCAGCAATATGTCTGTCATTTGGTCCAGTGATCAGCAAATCATCTACATAAAGAACCACAATGAGAAGTACATCACCCTCACGCTTTACATACAATGTGATTTCTGTTGGACTGTTACGAAAGCCTTGTTGGACCAAATGAGTGTCAGATTTCTCATACCAAGCACGAGAAGATTGCTTCAACCCATACAAAGCCTTCTTATATGTGCACACTTTGTCCTCTTGTCCGTTCTTGACAAACCACGAGGCTGCGTTACATAAACTTCCTCAAATATGTCACCATTCAAGAAAACAGTAACAATGTCTGATTGATGTACATCCCAAACAAAATGAGTTGCCAATGCACATAGAAAATGCACAGTAGTCATACGACTAGTGGGAGCAAAAGTCTCTTCATAATCTATGCCTTTTTGCTGTGCATAACCCTTTGCAACAAGTCGCCCCTTATGGCGACTGATCTCACCATCCGTCTTGCATTTTGACTTGTAAACCCACTTTGTACCAATGGCCTTTTTGCCAAGAGGCAAATCACATAAAGTCCATGTGTCATTTTCTATAAATTCATCATATTTTGATAGCGTGACAGCCATCCAATTTTTTGAATTATGTGCTTCATCAAAAGATAGAGGTTCCTCAACATCATGTAAGATAGACACAACCAAAGCATAACAATTTGATGCATAAGAGCCTGAACGAGTACGACTAGACAAAGGTGCATCCAATTTACTGTCATGCAATGTATGCATTAGCCATTTTGGCATACCTCTAGCGTGCTCATTTTCAGCCCTTTCATCATGAAGTACATCATGTACATCTGCATAAGTAATAGGCTGATCTGTAACATTTTTGGAAACCCCCATAGGCTGTACATTTGCCTCATTGGAATTTACATTGAAACTTCCACCACTGAAAAGAGGCAACAAAGTGTCATAAATGTCTTGTGAGCTTACATTACTGTCTCTAGTACATGACAGCAAGGGCTGAATAGAATCTTCCACAAACACTACATCCCTTGAAACCAAAATATGCTTTGTTTGCGGATGATACAACCTATAACCTTTGATTTTTGCACTATAACCAACAAAAATACATTTGACAGCCTTATCATCTAATTTTATGCACTGTGTTTGTGGCACCAAAGCATATGCCAAACAACCAAAAATACGCATGTGCTCAATAGAAGGCTTTCTATCATTCCATGCTTCATATGGAGTAATAGACTGTAAAGCTTTGTAGGACACCTGTTTAGTACATTAGTGGCACACACGATGGCCTCAAGACAAAAAGAATGTGGCAAAGCTTGACTTTTGACCATACATTCTCTCAGCAACACCATTTTGCTGAAGTGTATAAGGAACTGTACATTGGTGTTTTATCCCATGACTAACCAGAAATGCATTAAATTCATGAGACATATACTCCCCCCCTCGATTGGAACGGAGGGTGCCCATAGTACATTTTGAGACATTTTCATCTATAGTCAAAAATTGTTTGAAGCACATAAAAACTTTGGACTTTGCTTTAAGCGGAAATACCCTTGCATGCTTGAAGTAATCATCAATGAAAGTCACAAAGTATAGGTAATTACCCAAGGACGGAGTTTGCATGGGCCCACAAACATCACTATGCACAAGCTGCAACCTGCATGTGGCCCTAACTGAACCATCCTTTGGAAACTTAGAACGCTTCATTTTACCCAAAATACAGCCTTCACAAACATGTTTGACAGGTGCTTCAAGAGGCGGAAAAGAAGCAACCATGTCAGATTTTTGCAAACGTAGCAAACTGGCAAAATTCAGATGACCAAAACGTGCATGCCAAAGTTTTCCATCTGAAATAGCCATTGAACCTGCAACTTCATTTGCAAAAGTTTTTCCACACTTGTTATACAAAGTGAACTTATACAACCCATGACACAAAAGGCTAGATGCAACAAATTCATCACCAAAACTGAGATCATGAACTGTACATCTGACACCAACAAATTTGACTATAAGTCCAAGTCTAGCAAGTGCTGATACAGACAAAAGATTCTTCTTGATCCCAGGTACATAAAGTGTATCAACAAGTGTAAAAGAACTACCTTTGCAGCAGTAAGCACAATCTTTCCAACTCCTTGAACCAGATAAGAGGCATTGTTGGCACAAGTGACTGAATTCCCATGAAAGACATACTCGAGAGAGGTGAACAATTCACGATTTGAGGTAATGTGCTTTGTAGCACCATTATCAAAATACCACACATGTGAATCTGCGGCAACTGACATGCATGCATCATGGACAACAGGATTGTAAGTGCACTCAGCACTAAAAGCCCATTCTACATCAACATCAGCATCACAGTCTCCTTTCACAGAAGACTCAACAATGGCTGTATTTGTAGTATAACCAACATTTTTAGTGAAACCACCCTCTTTCTTCTTAGCCTCTTTGGCCTTCAACTTAGGACACTGCTTGATCAAGTGATCATTAGCTTTATAATAATGGCAACGCATCTTCTTTTTGCCCTTATCACCAAAATTTCTAGACGAATTGCTGCCAGCATAAGCATTAGGAACATAATTTTTTCCACTCGCAGCAGAACCATAAGAAGTGGATGCATTGTTGTTACGACCCTTCTCTAAGAAGCAATAAAAGCCTGTTCAATTGTACGCTGCCTAGTCCTGTTTTTTTTGGAAAGTGACTCTTGCAACAACAATGTGCATAATGCATCAAACTTAACAACTTTAGGATTTCCTTGGGTCATAAGTCTCCAAGTACTAGCAAAAGTCTCGTAAGAATCTGGTAAGGCATCAAGCATAGTTTGCACAAGGGAACTATCTGAAATGACTTCACCTACAAAAATAATTTGCTCATTGATATCCTTGACACCAGCAAGGAAAGTGTCCATATCATCTTCCTCATTCATAATCTTTGACTCCATCTCTTTAAGCAACAAAGCAATTTTAGTCTCATTGCGACTTGCATAAAGACCAGCCAAAATATCCCAAGCATGTTTTGCATATTTTGCTGAGCAAATGTGCGGAACAATGGTGCACTTCACAGACAACACAATCAATGCATTAGGCTGTGTATCCTTTACATCCCAACGATATTGTTCTGCCGTAGGCAAAACAACTCTAATAGCAGTAATCCTTACAGCAAGACCTGCCACATCCTCAGAACTAGGACGTACATCAATGCCCTCCACAATATTCCAGGCACCCTTTGACACAAGAACATGTTGCATCATGTAAGCCCACATAGGGTAATTGTCCCCATCCAACCTATTCTCAACAGTAAACATCTTGAACACATCCGGGTTGTTGTCAGCCATAAAAAATGCCTACACCTGTGTAAAAACTGCCCGAAATGAGGAGAAACGGAGTGAGACCAACACGTGATACATAGCACAACCCGCAGTAGACTGCATGGGACCTGTTTTGGCACTGATAAAAATTTTTCACAAAATGACAAAATTGCCTGCACAAACCTGACTGTAGTGGAAACGGAGGCCGAATGAGCCTGAATCAAAAATCTGAGCAGACTAAGCTCTACGAGTACTCCCGAAATTTTTGTCGAGCTGTGAACGCTTGCCAAAGCCCACAAATATCGGAGAAAGTGAGCAGGTGTGTGCTAAACCTACTGGCAACTAAGCCCCGGAGGACGTAACCTGCTCTGATACCAATTGTTGGAATTAGGGTTGCAGATAAACGCACACAATAGAGAGTGTGTTACTTAGTGTGCAATGGAAAGATAGATAGCCCTAGAGTGATGGGCTTATAAACAATGCACAGTGAAAAAAACCTCCTAAAGAGGGAAAAAATGCCCCGGTAGTCCTAATGTGTTCACACACATCACTACCACATGTATATGGTAACAAGCTTGCATGTCTACAAACTCTGACACTCACTCTTTTATTTTATGGAGTCTTTGAAAGCTGAAGTAGCAAGTTCCACTTAGATAAAACATTTCTCATTGCAAAAAATGCCTAACTCTCTTTTTCCTTGAAATGGTATGTAGTTGCTTTTGGAAGGCTGCTAGTTTGTCAAGGAATCTCTCTCTCTCTCTCTCTCTCTCTCTCTCTCTCTCTCTCTCTCTCTGGTATTCCATGCAAGGGTGTAACAAATGTTTGATAAGTGCACATCTCCTCTTTGTGAATAGCTTATGCTTGAGGTGGTGAGAGACTGATCATGGATGTACATAGTATCTAGCTTTTCAATGCCTCTCTTGCCCTTCCATTTTGGGTCTATTGAAAACCTGTGCTCACAAAAAAAAGAGCTTAATGTATCTTTAACCGGCTGAAATTGTAATGCACGGGCTACATTCCAAGCTTCCCTTGAAGAAAATCAATAAATTTTGCAAGTTTCAATGTAACAAATCTTCACAATTTAACCTAAAGATTGGAAGAGTTTTATTTGTGCCCATATTTATTAATATACTTCAATTAGAAAAAATAGTATAAGTAGAAGAAGCATTTCTTATTGTAGAACCGACTCTTTTTTTTTTTTGAAACAATATGTGATTGCTTATGGAGGGTTTCCAGGTTGTTGGGAAATCTCTCTCTCTCTCTCTCTCTCTCTCTCTCTCTCTCTCTCAGGTGTCCCATGCGAGAGTTTAATATATTTTTGATAGGTGCGCTCTCCTCTTCATGCATAGCTTGTACTTGAGGTGGTGAGAGAGTGACCGTGGTTGTACTAAACATTCAAGTTTTCAATTCCTCACATGCCCTTCCATTTTGGGTCTATTGAAGACCCGTGTTCACAAGAAAAAGGGTTTATTGTATTTTTAACTTGTTAAAATTGTAAGACCCAGGCTACATTCCAAGCTTTCCTTGAAAAAAATCGATAAATTTTTGCAAGTTTTAGTGTAAATATCGACAATTCTTCAAATTTTAACCTAACGACCAGAAGCGTTTTATTTGTGTCTCTATTTATTAAATTACTACAATTAGGAAGAATGATGTAAGTAGATGAAACATTTCTTATCATAGAATTGACTCCCTTTTTCTTGAAACAATGTCATTGCTTTTGGTTGGCTACCAATGGTTGGGGAGACTCTCTCTCTCTCTCTCTCTCTCTCTCTCTCTCTCTCATCGATGCCCCACGTGAGGATGTAGCAAATTTTTGACAGGTGCACGCCTTGTTTCATCACATACTATCCTTGGGGTGGTGAGAGAGTGACAATGGATGTACTGAGCTTCCAACTTTTTTTTATCCATCATGCCCTTCCATTCTGGGGCTATTTGAGGACCATGTTCACAAAAAACCGAGGTTTATTGTATTATAATTGGATAAATTTACAAAATTTGGGTTATATTCCAAGCTTTCCTTGAAGAAAACCGGTAAACTTTTGCATTTTTTAGTGCAAATATTGTCAATTCTTCAGATGTTGACCTAAAAATCAAAAGATCTTTTATTATGCCTTTATATATTTCCAATGTTTGCAAAAAACGAGGGTTTACTATATTTTTAACTAGCTAAAATTGGAAAATCTTGGCTAAATTCCAAGCCTACAATGAAAAAAATTGAAAAAGTTTTGCAAATTTTAGCGATAAATTCTCAAATTTTGGCCTAAAAACGAAAAGAGTTTTAATTGTGCCGTTCTTTACTTCGAGTACGATCTTTTTTGGCAAGCCTAGTAAATTAGTTTGATTAGGAAAAATGTTTTTAGCAAGCCCTATTTGAGACCTCACGTGCTACATGATTATGTTGTCCCACGTGAGGCATAGGTGGTGTCAGCGCGATTGCGAGACCATCTGACTTTGCCTCTTTTGGTGAAGTTATAGCATGTAGTGTGCACGTCCTCGGGGTTAGTAGAATAGCTATGCATGTAGGTGCCTAGCACAAGGTTTTTGCTAAACATTGCCTGATGTGTGGAGCTTAGCATGTAGGGATTTCATTCATGTCTTCTCGTGAAGTGCGAAGTGGTAATAACTCATGTTATCAAAACTCAATGAGAGTGTTAATAACATCAAATTCACAAGCACCTGCTAGAACTGGCCCTTCCTCTTATCCCGACGATCTTTTTGTGTAGCCCGGCAGGCGCGACGGGCAAGCTGTCATGCACGACGAGCTCGACTATATCCTCTTCTTGCCCCCAGTTTCTAGAGGTGGCTATATACACGATATCTCATCCTTGCATCTGTCTATTTTGGCACACTTGTTGGCTTAGTTGAGGCATTGGTTTTCATTTAGATAGCTTTGATTCCTATATTTTTTAACATCATGAATAGTTACAACTGGCTTTCACTTGGGTGTCTATCCGCCTGGAAACAGGTTTGGGTAGGAGCATCCTTGCGGAGGATATAGGTGGTGCAAGTGCTTGGGGCTCATTTCTATGGTTGGAATGAAGTGCTCCTTATCACTACACGTATGTATTGTTTGTTACATATAGTTACCTTCCCTGGGTGTCTATCCGCCTAGAAATAGGTTTGGGTAGGGAGCATCCTTGCGGAGGGTATAGGTGGTGCAAGTGCTTGGGGCTCATTTTTGTGGCTAGAATGGAGCACTCCTTATCACTACACCTACGTATTGTTTGTCACATTTAGTTACCTCCCTCGGGTGTCTATCTGCCTGAAAATAGGTTTGGGTAGTGAACATCCTTGTGAAGGGTTTAGATAGTGCAAGTGTTTGGAGATCATTCCTATGGTTGGAATGGAGCTCTTCTTATCACTGCACTGACATTGTTGTTTGTTATGTTTAGTTACCTTCCCTGGGTGTCTCTCCGTCTGGAAACAAGTTTGGATAGAGAGCATCCTTGTGAATGGTTAGATGGTGCAAGTGTGTGGGGCTCATTTCTATGGTTGGAATGGAGTGCTCCCGATCAGTACACCGGCATACTTGTCTACCCATTTCTATTGTTGAAATCAAATTTTCACTTCTTTTGCTTTATGTTTATATATATATTATTTTACTTTATTATACAATTTTTCAATTAAATACTGTTTTTCAAAAACCTACTATTTTTACAATTGTATGAATGTATAGGTGGCTTGTGAACTTGTCATGGACACCAATGCTTGCTCTCAAAACATCAATGTAGTTACTTCTCGCCCATCGACTGGTGGTGAAGTATCAAACAATGGAACTTCCACTAAAGGGAAGTGCAAGCCCATCATTGGTAAGGTGACAAGGCCTGAGTGGCAATTTGTTGAGAACGTAAGATCATTTATAGATTGGTGTTGCAATTTATGTGGCAAAGAAAAATCAGGAGGTGCACAATCTACTCTTGCACAAGCTATCTATTTTACATGCGGTTCTATGTTGATGGTCACACGAGAGTCATGGAAGCATGCATGGAAGAATATCGATGAGTATGGGGCTGGTTTTTCCCCTCCATCATCTCATCAAATGCGGACAACATTCTTGGATAAATGCTTTGTAGACACAAAAAAAGAAGTTGATAGATTGATCTTGAAATCAATTGATCAAACAAAATGCACTATAGTCAGTGATGGACGATCAAATGTCCAACGCAGGCCGCTTATTTATGTTATGCTATTCAGTCCTTGAGCAGAGTGCTTTATTATAATCACAGAAAAAATTCATAAAGTTGGTATCCAGAATGTAGTACATGTGATAATGGACAATGCCAAAAGTTGCAGAGGAGCGAGTCGTCTCTTGGAGGAGCGGCTTCCTAGCTTGTACACGTTTGGTTGCAATGCACATAGCTTGAATCTTGTGTTGCAGGATTGGTGTAAGAAAGACGACAATGATTGGTTCAAAATCATTATAGAATATAATGCAAGGAAGGTGGTGAAGTTTATTTTGAAGAGACAATGTGTGCTAGACATGTATCGGCAACGTATGTCCACAATATTGAAGCTTCCATGTGAAACCACATTTTGCACTAACTTCTACACTGTGGAGAGTCTTTTTTTGCAAAATATAAATGTTGTTTTGGAGACATTTGTTTGGATGGCTTCTATGAGTGGGAAGAAGAAAAATCGGTACTAGTAAAAACAAAGGTTCGATCCGTGAAAGGGTTTATTGATGATAGACACTTTTGGTCTGATGTTGAGGACACATACTTGGTGATGAGGCATGTGATGATATCTTTGCGTTAGTTTGATCTTAAGTTACCCAATATAGGAAAGGCATACATGAGCTAGTATAATGTTCAGGAGAGCTCGAACTCTCCTTCAAAGCCAAAAAATTGTTTGATCAAGCCCTGGAGAGCACCTTTTAATAAGGTTAAAAGAGATATCTTGAATAAGTATGTACATGCTTGATGGGTTAGTGCACATAGCCCATGACAGAGTGTTTCTTTTTTGCTTGTATCTAGAGTATTGGAACATGGATTGTGATGATTTAAATAAGGAGGTGATCAAAGACTTCTATGATGTGGTAAGTTATTTCTACAGTAATCTAGATGATCAAGTCCAAGCAACAAGAGGGTAAAGGAGGGCCTTTTCAATTCGGAGTTTGTGCAAAACCTTACATCATAACAACCAGCATGGAGATAGTGGCTCATGAATTGTGCTTCGGTGCCTACATTGCGTCGATTGACCATTGGGATTCTTGCACCAATTCAAGTTCCGAGAGAAACTAGAGTACGTACAGCTATGTACACTCAACTATTTGTAATCGGCTTCTGAGTGACCGAGCCAAGAAATTGGTTTACCTATATTGCAATCACATGCTACTTAGAAATATTCAATCAGAAGGTATGAAGAAGATAGACCGAGGGGGACTGTGGATATGAATGAAGATAACCATGAGCAAGGGGAAGAGGTGACAGTTAAAGAACTTGAGTTTTGTGAGCTTGGTGGATGTACTTTGCTTGAATTGAATGTGAACCTTGAGGTAGATGATTTTCCTCGTACACGACAATGAAGGGAATTGCGGAGCAATGATGTAAACATAGATAGCATTGTAGGTTAACACTTCATTGAGGTGCAGGACAATTGAATGTAGTGCAAACCCTTTTTTTGTGGCTTGTGGCCCGTGGACCAGGCTCGTGGACCAAGTGACATACCACAACTTTTATTTTATTGCCATTCCACACGGTAGTCTGTAGTCTGAGTATTATCTTTTTGGAATTCCAATGGAAGACTTTATACACTTTGAATTTATAACATTACTTTATGCACCAAGGAAGACTATGAAACCTTCATGGATCAATTTCACAACATTCAAAAAGTCAAAACAAGTTTTACAAGGCTTCAATGTACATTGCAAGGGAGACATATACAAGGATCATAAGAGTCATTGTTATCCACTCAGGCTAAGATGTTTACTGTCATAATAATCAACATCTAATTATCCTAAATGATTTTCTCATGTTAAATTGATCATTTAATATGGGGAAGTGCTAGGGGAGAAAAAGCTAGAATATTGGTTAAGCTAGCAGACCGGCCACAGTAGGGATCCAAAGGAGGAAAAATAGGGATCCAAAGGAGGGAAAATAGGGATCCAAAGGGGGGGCCATCTGCAAAAGATCCATGTGCAACAATGGGCTGAAAAGACCCTAAGGTTCAGCCCATTAAGACTTCCAAAATGCTAAGGTTCCAAAATTCAAAATTTATGTCCAAAGGTCAACCCTAGGGGAATTGGATGCTTTGTGTGTGACCAAAAAAGTCTTTGTACATCCCTACTTGGGAGGGGGCAAGCCTTTCTTCTAGGGGATGAGAGAGAAAGCCACACACACACACACAAGCTCCCTTTACACAAAGGGAATGAGGGACACATGTCAGCTCCCTAGGCCAGATGCCCACAAGGTGTGCCCAATTCCTATTGGAGGGCCTTGGAGGTGGACCAATGAGAATTAGGCTAGAGTAAATCTAGTTTAATTAATTTAAAAGCACTTAATAAAAAGAACCAATGAAAATTAAGTCTCCTGGATGATTATTGGACAGCCCGTGAAGGGGTCCAATAGGAATTGAGCAGCCCAATGGGCTACTTAATTCCTATTGGTCAGAAAGGGGAAAGGTCCAATGGGGATTTAATTCATTTAAATCAATTAAGTTTAATTGATTAAGCTCTCACAAAAGGGGAAAGGGGGACACATGTCAGAAGGCTATCACTTATGCTGCTTAACAGCCATTGGCTTGACTTGGGGAGGTCCAATGGGGGAAAAGCAAGAGCAAATAGCAAGAGGGCTCCCCCAAGAGAGAGAGGGGGCTGATTTTTGCAAGGCATAATCACACACACACTCACACAATCTCATGTGTGAAGAAAGAGAAGACTATCTCTTCCCAAGATTTAATGGAGAGCTCATCACCTACTCCAAGCTTGTGAGATAGAAGCCTACATCGACACACTCTTGGTATGTGGATGCAAATCCAACCAAGAGCCAAGCTTCAATGCATGATCATCTCCTCTACCATGCTAATTAATAAGCTAATCTATGCTAATATGAGTGATTATGTGAGGAGATGTACATATTTCTCGTAAGATACTCCTTCTTTCTCTCAATCTACTCTCATACCTTGCTAGCTCTCACCATCTTCGAAGGTGTGTGAGGTCTTGGGTCTGAGACCGGGGATAATTTAAGTTGTGTTTGCTAAGTGTTTTGCTTAGTGCATGAAGCTTTCATCTTCATTGCACTAGCTAGTCTTGAAGGAACACAAAGAATTGTATTGTACAATGTCTCTCGTGATGGGAGAAACCATAATACAAAGCCTTTTGGAGGGGGGACCGGCTCCATACAAATCCGGTTCTCAACTGTTGTCAATAGCTTAATTTCTCTCTCTCTTGAAAGTATTGTTGATGCTATCCAACTAGGTGTTATGCTTTTTGTTGCTCTCTCCACCCAAGCACTCTTGTAATTCTCATTAGGAATCTATTCTAATAAAATGCCCACTATGTTCATGTTAATTTCCGCTACACACAAGTTTTTAGGCCATTAAATGTTACATTTACAATTTACAAAGATAAATTCAAATTATCCAAAATAGACTCTCTCTCCAAGGCCTGCCATTGTTTTGAGTTGAAGAGCTTGTAATTATCCAAAATAGAGTCTCTCTCTAGGGCCTGCCATTGTTTTGAGTTGAAGTGCTTGTAATTATCCAAAATGTCAAGCTCGTCAACTCAAAACAATGGCCTTGGTGCAAGATAACAATAAAGTTCTTACTTTTGATTGTGTTCTTCTTATCATAGATTTTGAAGTCTAAGGTTTTGCCTCTACTTGTTTTGTAGTGCTTGGCACAAAGGTTGCTTTTGTGCACAAATAGTGAAAGGTTGCAGGTTAGAGAGGTCAAGTGTCACCACGTTTTCTCTAAAACAATCTTCTTTTTTATATCTTGCAGGTAGGTGCTTCAAATCCATGCTTATTAGATGTGGGCAATCTCATCCTTATGTATAATTTAGGATTGTTTATTCTCAATTGGATGAAAATACTTGCAAATTTATACAACATATACTCTACAAGTGTCTTTATACAACTTGAAAATGTTGAACTCATACATGTTTTTGTTTGAAGAACATGTCTCTAACGCGTCATGATATAAGGTGACCTGTTTCTATGCTAGTTGAGTGGCGTTGTTTGCAGGAATGGCTCTAGGAACTGGCATAACATGAAGATTTTACAGTGGCACAAAGCTCTCGTAAAGCAATGTGGCTCCCACTACACCAAAAATCATTATGCTAACATGGAGAGATCCCTAGTAGGATAATACAACATCTTTTCATCAGCAACACATCTTTTCCTAACATGAGGGCACTCCCACCAAAGATATTTTTATGTGATGGTCACCCCATGAGCATACCATGTCATGGAATGGATGTAAGAACTATGACCGCACTACCCCTTGGAAGTTGTTCACGAATGTATGTTATGATCAAAGTTAATGAGAATAAATTTGGACTTTTTTGTTTGTTGATGTGTAAGAGCACTTTAGGTCTACCATATTTTAAATTGTTTTGATAAGTTAAATAAGATTTGTAGTTATTTAAAGTGTAAATTTGTTTTTGTTTGGTAAGATTGTACATTAGAAGACATGATAAAGTACAAGAGATCTTGACGAAGTAAACCTTGATGAAATTCCTACCATGCACTTGTAACACCATACCTCTCCTTGAACCCTTTGACTTCTATTATTGTGGGAAGTCCAAGGGGAGGGACTATTTTTAAATTTCTAGCAATAAATTTTTTTTGAAGGAAAGTTTAGTTATTTTAAAGTGTGTACACAGTTTAGGAGTTCATTCTGATTGTTTTTCCTTCAGTTTCAAATTCTTACGGAGTGCACTCCTTAAAAGACACTTTTGAAAAGACACTTTTGAAGGTGTTAGGGTGAGATGTTAGGAAAGTTTTGTATGTAGGAAATACAGTCCTTAACACAATAAAAAACATTGGTTCTTTGAGCATTTTCAGATTCCATGGTTTTAATGCTCGTTGGAGCTCGTACATTAAGGAAAAAGTAAGAAATGTCCGTTTTACATCATTTTATTAGAAATTTTCAACTTGCACGTTGGATTTTGGAGAATCCGAGTAAGATGTGATTTTTTTGCAGCACACGATGGTCAAAGTGCGCAACGAGATGAACTAATTCATGTGAGACAAGCCCAGACAGGTTCAGAGCCGATTGGAACTAGAAGTTGTTGAATCATGACCATACTCTAAAAAAAGACTATATTTGTCATTTTAAGGCCACAGGGGGGGCACGTAGAATGGCGATCCATTTTTCGTGGATGGCCATTCTATGCGCCCTTGTGACCCCTCTTGTTGAGGGTCCCTTTGGCCTTAAAATGACAAATAGAGTCTTTTTTTGGAGCATGGCCATGAGATAGAAGTGTGCAGTTTGATGTATTTATATCAAACTCCCACCCACCCCGAAATGGAAATACCTAAACTTTGTATCATGCTCATCAACCATTTTTTACTTGTGTCCACCCCTTGTTCTTGAGAATTTCTTGGTATGTATTTGCCATTTTAAGGCCCCAGGGACCCTCAACAAGAGAGGCCACAAGGGCGTGCAGAATGGCCATCCATTTTCCTTGGATGGCCATTCTGCGCGCCCTTGTGGCCCCTCTTGTTGAGGATTCCCGAGGCCTTAAAATGAAAAATAGGGGCTTTTTGTAATGCATGGCCATGAGATAGAGGTGTAGTGTTTGATGTAATCAGAGCAATCCCCCCCCCCCCCCCTTTCTTCCCTTTTCATTTCTGTTCAAAGGTCTGTAGCATTCACTATGTAAATTTTTTCCTATATCATGTGCGTTCACCATAATGGATTAAAAATACCTCCTTATAGGCCTTATCTACATATGCTTCTGTAACTTTACAAGAATAAAAAATCCCTTCTCTTGAACACATGTGCTATGTTACATATAATTTAGTGAACTCCCCAGGTGAAAGGCCTCCCAAATCCTATGTACTAAATAGTTACCACTAGAAATCAACCAAACAAGGAGCCAATGTTTACTTCCTTGTGTCCACCTAGTGTTCTTGGGAATGTTTTGATTAAGCCATTTCTTTGGTATTTGAAACCACATGTGACCTCTATTGTTATAGTATCCAACCAAAGGTTTCTTGATTAGCAGTTTACATAGGCTCGAGTGGTACATATCTTCTATGTTAACAATGCATGTATCTATAAATTATGTTTACACTTTCTCTATCCAAATGAGCTACATAGTAAAAATCAAATCCGCAATTTAACAGTTAAGTTCACAAGGTGATAGCTATTGGTATCATCTTTAGAAATATCAAAGAAATAGCTACCAATAGCTTAGGGATATTTAAGAAGATTAATTGATACCAAAAACTTGTCAACACTACTCAGAAAGGTGGAAACTCAAATGCTTTAAAATATATGTATGATGAAACACGAATCAATAATAAGTCACCCCTATACATCTCCATCTCCATCTCAAGTTGTCATTTCTCTAAGTCAAGCTTGGCATAGGCATAGTATGGAAACAATAATATGTTGGAAAGCAAGATATATATTAAACATCCCCAAATGAGGACATCTTGACAAAGGCTATGATCCACTTTAATAAGAATAACCATTAATGATTAAACTTAAATCAAAATATTGCTTGAATTTCTTCATGGTGGAGTGATTAAGATTTGAGGCTTGAAACATCTTACACGCAAATCAAAATATCCATAAAGGTCAACAATATTCCTCAAATCTGTATGAAACTCCAGTAATCTAAATTAAATACTCTCACTCAATGCAACACCATTTAACAAAAAAACATATTTATATTGCATTTATAGAGGAATCCAGCCTCATGAAAATAATTACAACCGAAGACAATGCTGCTGCTGTAAGGCTTCTCTTACAAGTATTTATCTTCCTGATCTAGAGATTCATATACACTTGAGTACTTGTGTGTCTATGACACTAGGGAAGATAGTAGTACTATATGGATGGCTTTTCTAAGAGCTCTAGAGAGTACCTATTGGTTCAAGCTTCTACAAAAATCCTACTATTCTTATCAAAATCTTTTAACATGGTAGTGAAAGATTCCTCACGGAATAAAAATAGAGTGATTTCCATCTCTGCAAATGGTTACTTGCTCATGTCCTCTCAAAACAAGTTGACTCTGTAAGTAAACAACAGATTATGTGATCACAAAGTTATGAAGTACAAAATGATATCATTCTTAATCTAATGACAACTATACAAAGAATAAAATATAAGAAAAATATTTGATGACTCTCCATAGATAACACAACTTAATTGCATTGTGAGACTCAATCACATGCTACACAACTATAGATGGCGCACCAAAGCCATTAACAAAATAGCACCACCCAGTGTTATGAGGTATGAAGCCTAAACATTGAAAGCCATAAAGAGGTTAATTCTCTCCAGCATGATAATCCGAAAGACAAAGATGTGTTAGGAAATAAGACATAGCTAAATAGATAATTGAGTAGATTACTTAATGGAGAGAGACAGATTTATATACACGAGATTATAGAGTAGAGAGAGAGAGAGAGAGAGTACACACGATATACGTGGTTCACCCAATGTGGGCTACGTCCACGAGAAAGCAGCCACTCAATGGCTTTAGTACTTCAAAACAAGAAGTAGTTTACAAAGGGATTATACCCTTAATGGAGCTCCCGCCTTGCTTCACTCTCACCACCTCACACTCACCTTGTTGCATCAACTTCACACTATGAAATGTGTGTAGAAATGGCCTCCTTTTATAAGCCAAAAGGGCTGCCCTCTCTTATGAGAGACAACCATGTGTAGCCGCCCTTGTGCGAATAAGTCCAAATCGGACCCTCCAATCCGCCCATGTGTGGCCGCCCTTGAGAAGACAAGTCCGCTTTTGAATTCGGCCACCGGCCATTGACTTCCGACCACCGGCCATCGGCCATTGACTACCGGCCACCGGCCAACCGACCGGTTGTTTTCTGACCACTTTCCGGCCGCCGTCCGGCCATAATATTCCGGCGAAAATGAATATTTCGGCAATAAAAAAGTCTCGGGGGCCTCCGCCCCCGAGGCCTTTAAAGTTTCCCCTGATTCTTGTCCGTGAAAATTTTGGTTTCCGGTGAGTGATTTTCCTTCACGCACGATGGCTTCTCCTCATAATGGGGGCCTTACAAATGTGCGCTTTTACCACAAAAAATTACAAGGGTAAATCAGGCTCCATACTTAACAAGATGATGTTAAGCTTTGAATGTAAGCTACAATGGTAGTTTTCTTACCATTCTATCTTTCTGTTGGAGATGAACCCTTGCAATGTCCATGCACTATTCACACCTCCTGTTGTTGTTGAGCTCAGACTTTTGCTAGCTTCGGGAGTAGAGGTTTCCATGTAGGGTGAGTGAATGAAAGTAGAAAGAGTAGAATCTTCTTTCATGCTGTAATGGAGGTGAGAGAAGGGAGAGGAACTAGCTTGGTGTAAAATATGTTGTGGGCAAGGGCAAGAGATGGGGGAGGAGCTTGCTTGGTGCTACAATAAAGGTAGGAGAAAGCTAGCAGAGAGAAAATGTTGGACTATAGGGGGTGCACGTGGTTGTTGCAGCAATGGAGAGCTTGGAAAAGGGTTTATAGAGAGAGAAAATCACTTTTTAGCTATAGAATAGGTTTGGAAAGACTTTAGAGGATGGAAAATGATGTTTTGAATTTTTAGTAAAAAAATATTTTTTTGGATTTTTTAGTGTACGTTTTTACTTTTGGAGGTCAAAAATACTTTTTTGACCATGAAATAGGTTTGGGGACCATTTAAGGAGGGAAAACTTGAAATTTGATTTTTTTTGAAAATTTGATTTTTTAGTGTACTTTTAAATCCGGGCCAAAAAATGGGGGAAAAGAGGTCAAAGTGGTCCCCCCCCCCCCCCCCCCCCCCCCCATCCCTTTCCCCTAGCCACCTCCCTTAGCTTCTCACTAGGTAAGAGACCATTAAGAGGTGTAAGGCTACCTTGTCCCCCTACTGTTTTGAGGGTATAGAGTGTGTCCACCACCCTCTTCCTATTGTTTGGTCTCTAATTAACCTTAATCCCAAAGGGCCTCTAGAGGGTTCATATTTTTCCTAATGCGTTTAGAGCAACTTGAAGAGTTGATGTAGCCTAAGCAAGAATTGCGATAAAAGAGTTGATTCAAAATATGTTGAGTACTGATTTGACGCAAGGAGAAAAAAGGGAGTACTTAACAATGTTGGACAGGTTTCCAGATCTTTTCATTACTTCATACAAGGAAATAAGGGGTTTTGTTGGAGATCCTGTGAAGATCGAGCTAGTTGAAGGGCAAAGCCAATACGACAGAAATTGAGAAGGATGGATAAGGAGCGAATGAATGCTTAAAGGAATAAGTGGATAAACGTTTGGATGCAGGGTTCATTGTGCCTGTGGATAATGCTGAATGGGTGAGCCCTGTAGTGGTCACTCCAAAGAAAGATGGGTGTTGGAGAGTTTGTGTTTATTACAAGCCATTAAATGCAGTGACCAAGAAAGATCCTTACCCTTTGCTTTTCATTGATCAACTTTTACATGTAGTGGCTGGCTTTGAAAGAACAGTGTTTGTGATGGTTGGTCAAGATATTTTCAGCTTACCCTTGCTCTTGAAGACCGAAAAAAGACTACTTTCATCACGCCATAGGGTTGTTTTTGCTTTTGCTGCCTTCCTTTTGGGTTGACAAATGGGCCTGGAGATTTTGAAACAAAAGTAGATTGGGTCCTTACCCCGTTCCTTGGAAGTTTGTCAAAGGATTCATATATAATTTTTGCGTATACAGTTCAAGGAAAGAGCATATTCAAAATCTTGAACTTACTTTTGCAAGGTATGATGAATGCGGGGGTCAATTGAACCCTAAGAAATGTCATTTGGCAGAGCCAAGGGTAAAGCTTCTTGTACACGTGATTTCAAAAAATGGAATCGAAGCAAATCCAGAGAAAGTTACGTCCTCCTGGGCTTAGTCACCAGTTGCTCCAGCACACGTCTGCTCACTTTCTGCGATTACACTGAGGTTTGGCGAGCGTTCGCAAGTCGACAAATCTTTTGGGGATGCTCATAGAGCTTAGTCTGCTCAGATTTCTGATTTGGGCTCATTTCGGCCTCCGTTTCCACTACAGGCAGGTCTGCACAGGCAATTTTGTCATTTTGTGCAAAATTTTTGTCAGTGCCGTTTTCTGCATAATAGGTGCCTTACAGTCTTCTACTGTTTGTGCTATATAGCACGTGTTGCTCTTGCTCTGTTTCTCTTATTTTCGGGTAGTTTTCATATCAGGTGCATCATTTACCATGGCTGACAACAACATAGATGTCTTCAAGATGTTTGTTGCTGAGGACAGGTTGGATGGGGACAATTACCCTATGTGGGCTTATATGATGCAACATGTTCTTGTGTCAAAGGGCATTTGGAATATTATGCACGGCATTGATGTACATCTTGGTTTTGAGGATGTAGGCGATGCTGAGGATGTTGCAGGTCTTGCTGCAAGGATTGCTGCTATTAGAGTTGTTTTGCCTATGGCAGAACAAGCTCGTTGGGATGTAAAGGATGTGCAGGCTCATGCATTGATTGCGTTGTCTGCTCACATTCGTTCAACAAAATCTGCAAAACAGGCTTGGGATATATTGGCTGGTCTTTATGCAAGTCGCAATGAGGCTAAAATTGCTTTGCTGCGTAAAGAGCTGGAGTAGAAGATTATGCATGAGGAAGATGATATGGACACTTTCATTGCTAGTGTCAAGGATATCAATGAGCAACTTATTTCTGTAGGTGAAGTCATTTCAGACAGTTCCCATGTGCAGACTGTTCTTGATGTCTTACCAAATTCCTACCAGACTTTTGCTAGCACTTGGAGACTGATGACCCAAGGAAATCCTGAAGTTGTCAAGTTTGATGCATTATGCACATTGCTGTTGCAAGAGTCACTTTCCCAAAAAAACAGGACTAGGCAGCGGTGCAGTCAAACAGGCTTTTATTGCTTCTCAAAGAAAGGGTGGTAACAGTAATGCAGCCACTTCTTATGGTTTTGCTACCAGTGAAAAACCTCTGTTCCTAATGCTTCTGTTGGCAGCAATTCATCTGGAAATTCTGGTGATAAGGGCAAAAAGAAGATGCGTTGTCACTATTGTACTGGTTCCCCTACAAATGCAGCCATTGTTGATTCTTCTGTAAAACAAGACTGTAATGTTGATGTTGATGCAGAATGGGCTTTTAGTGCAGAGTGCACTTACAAACCTGCTGTCCATGATGCATGCTTGTCAGTTGCTGCAGATTCACATGTGTGGTATTTCGACAGTTGTGCTACAAAGCACATTACCTCACATAGTGAATTGTTCACCTCTCTCGAGTTTGTCCCTTATTGGAATTCAGTCACTTGTGCCAACAATGCCTCTTATCCGTTTCATGGAGTTGAAAAGATTGGGCTTACTGCTGCAAATGGCAGTTCTTTCACACTTGTTGATGCACTTTATGGACCTGGGATCAAGAAGAATCTTTTGTCTGTATCTGCACTTGCTAGACTTGGACTTGTAGTCAAATTTGTGGATGACAGATGTACAATTCATGATCTCAGTTTTGGTGATGAAATTGTTGTATCTGGGCTTTTTTGTCGTGGGCTGTATAAGCTCACTTTGTATGAAAAGTGTGGACAAAATTTTGCAAATGCAGTTGTAGATTCAAGGGCTATTTCAGCTGCAAAACTTTGGCATGTACGTTTTGGTCATCTGAATTTTACGAGTTTGCTGCATTTGCAGAAATCTGATATGGTTGCTTCTTTGCCGCCTCTTGAAGCACCTGTCAAATATGTTTGTGAAGGCTGTATTTTGGGTAAGATGCAGCGTTCTAAGTTTCCAAAGGATGTTTCAGTTCGGGCCACATGCAGATTGCAGCTTGTGCATAGTGATGTTTGTGGGCCCATGCAAACTCCGTCCTTGGGAAATTACCTTTACTTCGTGACTTTCATTGATGATTACTCGAGGCATGCATGCATATTCCCGCTTAAAGCGAAGTCCGAAGTTTTTATGTGCTTCAAATTTTTTTTGGCTATGGCTAAAATGTCTCGAAATGTACTATGGGCACCCTCTGTTCCGATCGAGGGGGGGAGTATATGTCTCATGAATCAAATGCATTTCTGGCTAGTCATGGGATAAAACACCAATGTACAGTGCCTTATACACCTTAGCAAAATGGTGTTGCTGAGAGGAAAAACAGGTCACTTACGGAAATGGCACAATGTATGGTCAAAAGTCAAGCTTTGCCGCATTCTTTTTGGCTTGAGGCCATCATTTGTGCCACTTATGTACTAAACAAGTGTCCTACAAAAGCTTTGTAGTCTATTACTTCATATGAAGCATGGCATGATAGAAAGCCTTCTATTGAGCACATGCGTGTTTTTGGCTATTTGGCATATGCTTTGGTGCCACAAACACAACGCAGAAAATTGGATGATAAGGATGTCAAATGTATTTTTGTTGGTTATAGTACTGAAGCAAAGGTTACAGGTTGTATCATCCGCAAACAAAATGAATTTTGGTGTCACGGGATGTAGTGTTTGTGGAAGATTCTGTTCAACCCTTGCTGTCACGAGATGTAGTGTTTGTGGACAAAGTGTGCAAATGTAACAAGGCTTTGTATGGGTTGAAGCAATCTCCTTGTTCTTGGTATGAGAAAGCTAACACTCATTTGGTCAAACAAGGCTTTCGTAATAGTCCAACAGAAAGCACATTGTATGTAAAGCGTGAGGGTGATGTACTTCTCATTGTGGTTCTTTATGTAGATGATTTGTTGATCACTGGACCAAATGAGAAGACATATTGTTGAATTTAAGGCTGATTTGAATGCCACTTTCACGATGAAAGATTTGGGGTTGTTGCATCATTATTTGGGCATACAGTTTAAGCAGTGTGATGGTGGTATTTACATAGAGACATTGCTATGTAAGTTTGGACTTGAGGATTGCAAACCTATTGCCACTCCCCTGGAAACGGGTTTGAAGTTGAGTCTACATGATGCCGGCGATCCTTCTGATGTCACTCTTTACCAAACTGTTGTTGGCTGCCTCATTTATGTATGCAACACGAGGCTAGATATTCAGTTTGGAGTCTCACAGGTCAACAGATTTATGCATAGCCCAGGGTCTAAGCATTGGCAGGTTGTTAAGAGGATTTTTTTCTACCTTAGTGGCACTTTACATCTTGGCTTGTTTTATCCCAAGGGGAGATTATTGCCGCCAGATTTATATGCTTTTTTGGACTCAGATTGGCCTGGTTGTTTTGATACGCGAGTGTCCACAAGTGGTTTTTGTTTCATGCTTGGCAGTTCATGTATATCATGGTTGATCAAGAAACAACCTACTGTGGCCATCTCGAGTTGTGAGGCTAAGTACAGGGCAGTCTTCATAGCTACGGTTGAATGTGTATGGCTCAACCGCCTTATGTGGCTGATTTGGGTGTTGGACATGACACTGCCAACATTATCTACACTGACAGTCAGATCGCATTGACAGTTGTGAGGAACCCAATTTTTCATGCTCGCACAGAGGACATTGAGGTGCATTACCACTATGTCAGGGAGAGGCTCTCAGTAGGAGAGATCAGCTTGGCTTATGTGCCAACACGGGACAACCTTGAAGATCTTTTCACAAAGGCATTGTCTCGTGAGAAGCTCGAAGCTTTCCGCAAAGCTTTGGACTTACTCCCCTTTGTGGACTGATCATGTCCGCAGGGCATGGCACTTCCCTTTATTCATGTGCCAGCTCTTGTTCACTGCATCACTCCAGGGGGGATTTGTTACCATATACATGTGGTAGTGATGTGTGTAAACACACTAGGACCGTCGGGGCATTTTTCCCCTCGTTAGGAGGTTTTTTTCCCCGTGCATTGTATATATGCCCATCACTCTAAGGCTATCTATCTTTCCATTGCACACTAAGTAGCACGCTCTCTATTGTGTTCCTTGAGCTTCCTTCGTCTTCTCCAAGCTGTGTGCATTTCTCTGCAACCCTAATTCCAACAATTACTTACCTTGTACCCTACAATGCTTTCTCCCAAAAAGCCTAAAAACCTACATATGAGAGATTTTGGAGGTAAATTTACTATGTTTGTAGGTTTTTTCTCTAAAAGTTGTATGTTTTTTCACCTTCAAATTTAGAATTTAAAGGTGAATCTCAAAATGTATACGTGGGATAGCACTAAACTTGGATTCCTTTTGAGCACTTGGATATACAACGTTTTTTTTCCCAAAAACTTGGAAAACGTACATATGAGAAATTTTAGAGGCAATTTGCTATATATGAAGGTTTTTCGATTAAATTTGTTTAAAGTTTCTAGATGGTCCCACCTTCAAATCGAGAATTTATGGGTGGGATAACACTAAACCTGGGTTTTTTTCGAGCACTCGGATACACAATGCTTTTTCCCTAAAGAACTTAAAAAACCTATGTATGATAAATTTTAGAGGCAAATTTACTGTATTTTGAGATTTTTACACTATATTTCCATAAACTTTTGAAAGGTTTTTCACCTTCAAATCTAGAATTTTGAGGTTTCTCTAACATTATAGATTTTTGGTAAATCTCAAATTTTGAAGGTGGGATTACACTAAACCTAAAGTTTTTTTTAGCACTTGGATACATAATGCTTTTCCCAAAAACTTTAAAGACATACATACGGTAAATTTTCTGCATTCGCTAAAACTTTAAAGGTTTTCTCACCTTCAAATTAAAATTTAGAGGTAAATCTCAAAATTTGTAGACACTAAAACTAGGTTTTTGTTACTAAATTTGTCTAAACTTTATAGGTAATCTAGAATTCAGAGGTGTATCTTTAAATTTGTAGGTGGGGGTACACTAAACCTAGGTTTTTTTAGCACTTTGATACACAATGCTTTTTCTTGAATTTTAGAGGCAAATTTATTTTACTTGAAGGTTTTCACACTAAATTTTCTTAAACTTTGTAGATTTTTAATTCTCACCTTCAATCTATAATTTGGAGGTTTCTCTAATCTACTCTAATCTCTGTCTCTACTTTATTAGAGCCAGAATGTTTACTAGATTCCTTGATTACTCCCTTTTGTCTTTGTAATCTGAAGACAAAACCACCTAGCAGAAGCCGGAATCGACACGAACATTGGCTTTCATATCCAAGATTGTTCTGCGGTAACCATCCTGCCATCGCTGCGCCCTTGTCCTCTATGTGACCCATCAACTACATAAAAAGAAGGTTTGACTTTTTCCTCAACCATTGCCTAGCCGCATGGCCTACTTCCATTTTGAGCTACGCATACCTTCACTAGCACATCCTTCGCTCCCTTGACCAACACATCCTTCCCTTACAATTAACTCTTGAATATCACTTCATCCTTAAAAGTGAAATGGAATGGGGTCAAATTTCTCTCAAAAAAACTCAAGCCAAATTGTATCACTTTGTAGGTTTTGAGGTTTCTCTGAACTTTGTCGGTTTTCTCATCTTCAAATTAAAAATTAGTAGTAAATCTTAAAATCTGTATGTGGGATTACACGATGCTTTTGGGATTACCAAGGTTGTTTTTTAGCACTTGGATACATGATGCTTTTCCCAAAAACTTGGAAAACCTCCATATGAGAAATTTTAGAGGAAAATTTACTATTTTGAAGGTTTTACACTAAATTTCTATCAACTTTGTTGGTTTTCTCACCTTCAAACAAGAATTTGGAGGTTTCTTTATACTTTGTAGGCTTTCTCATCTTCAAATTAGAATTTAGAGGTAAATCTCAAAATTTGTAGGTGGGGTTACTATAGGTCAAGGTTTTTCTAAACTTTGTAGGTTTTGAGGTTTCTCTAAACTTTGTAGGGTTTCTCATCTTCAAATTAACATTTAGAAGTAAATCTCAAAATTTGTATGCGGAATTACACTAAATCGAGGTTTTTTTTAGCACTTGGATACACAATGCTTTTCCCAAAAACTTGGAAAAATTGCATATGAGAATTTTTAGAGGCAAATTTACTATATTTAAAAGTTTTACATTGAATTCTCTAAAGTTTTTTGCTTTTTTCACCTTCAACTGTATAATTTAAAGAGGTGAATCTCAAAATTTTTATAGGTAACACTAAATTCGTATACACAATGCTTTTATTATATTTAAAGGGTTTACATTGAATTCTCTAAACTTTTTTGGTTTTTTCACCTTTACATGTAGAACTTAGAGGTGAATCTTAAAATTTGTAGGTGGGATAACACTAAACCCAGATACACAATGCTTTTTCCCAAAAATTAGAAACTTGAAAAACCTACATACGATAGGCAAATTTAGTATATCTAAAGGTTTTGCACTTTTCCTTAAACTTTGTAGGTTTTCACACTTTCAAATCTAGAATTTTGAGGTTTCTCTAGACTTTGTAGGTTTTCTTACCTTCAAATTCTAATTTGAAGGGAGATCTCAAAGTTTATAGGTGGGATTACACGAAATGCAGATTTTTCTTCACTAAATTTGAAGGCTTTCTCACCTTCAAATCTAGAATTTAGAGATCAATCTCAAATTTCTCCAAGTACATGATGTTTTTTCTCCAAATGAAGAACTTGGAAAACCTACATATGAGAAATTCTAGAGGCAAATATACTATGTTTCCTTAAACTTTGTAGGTTTTAGACCTTTTTCACTAACTAGGTTTTGAGGTTTCTCTGAACTTTGAAGGTTTTTACCCTAAATTTCTCTAAAGTTTGTAGGTTTTCTCACCGTTGTATATGGAATTTAGAGCTAAACCTCATAATTTGTAAATCTAGGTTTTTTTGCACGTGGGATAACAATAAACCTAGGGTTTAATTTTTTGAGCATTTGGATACACAAAGTTTTTTCCCAAAAATTGGAACTTGAAAAACCTACATACAATGAATTATAGGTGAAAATTTGATGTATTTGAAAGAGATTACACTAAATTTCTCTGAACTTTGTAGGTTTTCTCACCTTCAAATCTAAAATTTAAAAGTAAACCTCAAAACTTGTAAATTTCTCTCGAGTACTCAAGTACACAATGTTTTTTTCACAAATTTGAAAAACTCACATATGATAAATTTTAGAGGCAAACTTACTATATTTGAAGGCTTTTATATTAAATTTCTCTAAATTTTGTAGACGTTCTCACCTTTAAATTAATATTTATAGGTGAATTCAAAAGTTTGAAGATGGAATTACACTAAATCTAATTTTTTTTTAGCACTGAGATACAAGAACTTGAAAAACGTACATATGAGAAGTTCTAGAGGTAAATATATTTGATTTTTACACTAAATTCTCTAAACTTTGTAGGCACTCTCACTTTCAAATATAGAATTTAGGGATAAATCTCAAGATTTGTAGGTGGGATTACTAAACCTAGCCCTTTTTTGAGCATTGGGATACAAATTTTCAACGTTACAGAAGTTGAAAGCTTTACGATTTTTGTGTAGGGTGACCCATCAAAGTTATAATAGTTAAAAGCTTTAAGATTCTCTTTAGGGTGACCTAATTTGTTGGAATGCTAAATGTTTCCTTTCCAACTCTCTCTCTCTCTCTCACTCACTCACTCTCTCTCTCTCACACACACACACACATACACAAAAGCTAAAATGTCTCTCTCTCTCTCTCTCTCTCTCTCTCTCTCTCTCTCTCTCATAGCCACTTCTGGCCACGAGCTACCCCTCTATACCTTTGTAGGTTTTCTCCGCATCAAATTATAATTTACAAGCAAATCTTAAAATTTATAAGTGGGATTACAATAATCCTAGGTTTTTTTTTAATATTCAATTATTTTATTTTATTTTTTGGGGGTGATGTCAGGATAAGGGTAGGACCAGTCCGGACCAAGGGCCAGGACAGACATGCAGTCAAGGGGTTCCCTATATTTAAAAGGCCAAGGGTCTATATAGGGCATGGATGGGTGGAGATTAGCATGTCAGTTCCCGTGTCCTTTCACTGGTATCAGAGCCACTCTTTTTTGGGACACAGGCGTGGAGAGCCAACCATTTTTAGCTTTGACATGTGCATGAGGCAAGGGATGAAGGCGTGAAGCCGCTCTACACAGGGGGATTGGCTGCGACCACAGCGTGGGCAACTCCGCTTGCGAGGAGGGAGGCGGCATCTTCACCTGCCCAAAACTGGTGTTTGGCGGGCTTGACTTGAGCGCGAGACCGAGTTGCGCCATACTCGTCATTGGGCCGGGCCCTTTTGAGCAGAGCCGAAGGTGGTGCATCAACTTCTCCTCCTCGACAGATCTGCAGCACGCCATCGCCTGTGTTTAACTCCTTTTTTCACACATCGTGGGCGCCCAACCCTTTTGGGGTTAGAGGCCAAGGGCTTTTCCCTATTCAAGGGACGGTACCCACAGCGGGTACCCCCCCCCCCCCCCCGTACCCTTATGAAGCTCAAGCAAGGCTCGGCATACCGACAAGGCTCCGAGAATTTTCCAAAAACACCTCGATTTCCGGCAAAGTTTCAGAAATTGCAGAGTCGTCTATGGGGCATTTGAAGGATTGTTCCTGTGCTATTTTTAGAGTTCCGCAGGTCTGGAAGACCAGAAATTGTAGAACAAAAGTTGGCAATCGACATTTGCAAGATCCTTCATCAAGTACGCATACGATGGAGCACGGAATTCTCGAATGCAAGACAGTAGACGTAATATGCAGATATGCTTGAGAAAACGTGTACACACGCCATGATCATCAGAAGTTATTTTCTACTGCAACGGCGAAGCCTACTGTTAGTTTGGCTAGTGGATCTGAAGTTGTGGTTACCATATGGGCTCTATGATGGCGAATTTTACCAATTATGTTTGACAAGGTTTTGAGCAAGGAGGCGAGGCAACAATGATGTCGACACTTGATTCGAGGTTCATTAATATTTGAGCGAAACAATCCAGATGGCACATTCATAAATGTACAATATGAGGTACGAAATAACTTTGGATTGTGTTTGCTAACTTTTTAAATTACATGCTCTCGTCATACATGCGAGGCTTGTGATTATTCCTCGCATCAACGGGCCAAAAGATTAGTACAAGAAAGCTTCAAGGGAAGGGAGTTTGTTTCAACGTATGTATGCTGCCTGACTTTATGTGGCATGTCAGGCAAACACTATTAGGCAAGTGATGCAAGTACTTTAGCAGGTATGTATGTTGCCTCACATTTGAATACCCATGCTTGTACAATTTCAACTCTGACGGCATCAGCAAGGCTCATGGGCATTCCCAAAAGCATGTTTTTTTTTTTTTCTGCAAACACGATGAGCAACAAAAACTCACACTCAAGCACGGCTTCAGTGAGCAAAGGTCAACGCATGGTCGTGCTTGAGAATCTCATGGAGATCGGCACGACATGTTGCTACTCTTGATGAAGGAAGCAACAGCTGCTCGACAGGACCAATCATTCACGACCATTTCAAGAAGCTGTCAAGCAAACTGTTCGGGTTTGTCTCCGTAATCAAGCCAAGCAGGTACGAGGTACATCTTGCACGAGATGCATATACTTTGCACACATAATTCTGTTTTTTCCAGCAGATCTACAAATGGACAAGGTCTATTTTTTGTGAATGGTCGACACGGTCGACTTTGTTTTGCTATGACATCTGTTGCCAATAGCGTCTGTTGGCAATGAGGCCACACGAAATTATATACATTTGGCATATGGTATGACCATACACAATTGGGAAGAAATAGGCAATGTTTTTGCAGGTTCTTTCATATTGCAGCTTATTTCATTCTGTACCAGATAGGTGTATAGGATATACGGAGGCATCTGTGTAGATATGGCTATACACCATTTTGGAACGCGTTTTTCCTTCCAAGTTTCATGACAACTGGTTGCAGCAACAACGACCAGGTTAGCCAAGTTTAAGTTTTTCTTGTTTTTTCTTGTTTAAACTTTTCTTGGCAATTACTCGCATTTTGCAAAGAAAAGTGCTTTGGCAATTTCATAGGCAGCGCATTCGGGGCACTGGCACAATAGGGAATATCAGCTCACAGAATCCCTACCAGTCTAAACTGTGCAAGGCACTTATGGTTTTGGTTCTCACGTTTGAAGCCATCACTCTCGGCAAGGCATGCTAAGGAGGTGGATTCAAATCTATCGCTTCATGCATTACGCTTCCACTATAACACCGGATACTTTGTCAAGGACACGATAAGTTCTGGATTGTTTACCATGACTTTTTGGGTCATCACAACCACCTACACGATAGGCGGGTCTGTTTGTGACTTGTTTGTGTTTTCCTGTTACCTCTCTCATTGAGAGAGTCATAGCAGAAAACCGTTGCATGCTTATAGGATAAGCTACACGTTAGGCATAAGATGCACAAGAGCATGGCCATCAACTATACACGTCATAGTCGTTCAAGGAAAGTTCCTCAGCCCAGCATGCTCTTCTTCTTTCTCTTTCTCTCTCTTTAAGGGAATAAGGAAAATCTTCTAAGAAGCCTTTGATACGTGTTTTTCTCGTGAGTACCTGAGCCAAGGTGCTCTAACTCTCAGCTAGCACGTGGTTAAGATGCTACTCAAATTAGTCTTCATTGGTTCGTCCATTCAACACTAATTTTCATAAGGGCTATGCACCACACCGGCTAAGAGCCATTGTCAGGCCAAGGGTAAGACCCAATTATTGGCATTCCTTGGGTGATTGTTCTTAGGATCGACCAGATTATCCGAGTGGAATACACATCAAACATATTGACGTTAATGGACAAGCAACAATCTTGTTAATTCGGAGGATTCGAGTGTCATTTTTGCACTACATGTTTCTAGTGCGATTGAGTTTTTGATACTCTTACACTTACATCAGCTGATCTATACCATGGAGTCTAGAGGCAGCAAACGGTTGAGAAAGCATGGCTGTTGACACGAGCTAGGCATCTTACTTGTGTGGATTTCTTGCTCTCTCTATAGCAGTGCGGAGTGTCTATGGACATACTGTTTTGGGGCAAGACCCGACGGGTGATGCTACATCACCCCATAGGCATTAAGGATCACAGTTTGATCTGCATTGAGGATCACAGTTGATCTCTCCAAGTTATATTTTCAAGGAAAGAATTCCGTAATCTACCATACGTTGAGGCGATCCAGGGCGGGCAACAAGAGAGGCGACCTCTAAACACCCCTCAAGGCTCCCGTGCTGCTCAATTGGGGCGGGCTGGGGCAACCACAAGCACAACACAACAACCAACCCACAGCCAAACCCATACAAGATAGGGGCACCACCTATTTAGAGAGCGAACTAGGACGCAAAAGAGGAGAATCCCTTAGCAATACAAGCAAGAAGGAAGGGTACACCATCACTAATTTAAATGCTACAAATACACACACCAAACACACAAGAAAGAGAGAGATCTTTGTGCAAGAATTTAGCTTCAGTTTTAATGATTGACGTGGGTGTATGAACAACTTGGAGGAGAGTCAAGAGACATGATTAAGTTGATGATGTTGCAAACTACACATTATCTTAGGATTATGGGAGACCTCTCACCATACAACCCTCTTATAATGTTTTCCCAAGCAACAAAAACAAACACAAGAGCTCTTGAGTCACATACAAGCAGATATTACAAAAGAATCTCAAAATGAAAATGTGTCACCTTAAACCAAATGACATGAGGTTGCCAAGCGTGAATTGGAGAGACTCAAGAGAGTTTTGACCTGCGATTTGCACCCAACTTATTGATTAAATTGATGCACAAGAGTAGGTACAACTTTGATTGGAAGTTATGAATCACTCACCCCTTGCAATGTTACAACTAGCTCAAAGAAGCTTTCCTATACACCACATGTAATGGTGCATAGAGAGCTCGCTCTCACTCCCTAAAACTAAGATGGTGAATGGCACGCTCAAAGTAGTGAGCAATAGTGTAGGGATCCTGCCATTGACAAGGGAGAAGGGCTCTATTTATATGTGAGGAGAGCCCTAATTAGGATTATACCTAATCAACATTTTCATAGAAAACCATGTTTATGAAATTTTTTATATGTTCTTATGAGAGTGGGGCTCTCTTGTCTCTTGAGTGACATGGATGTGGGCTCAGGAGGAGAGAATTATTGAGGTGATATAGAGAAGATTCTAGAGAGGTGAGTGATTTTTTGTGTGAGGTTGCCTACTCCACGGTAGAGTAGAGTGGGTGCAATTTACAAAAAAAGGGTTAGCAGTTAGTGTTAGTAGTTTGAAGTTAGTAGGATGGGGTAAAATTACATGGCATATGCACTCAAGGTGCATTATATGATTTATACAATGATAAAAAGTAAGAGAAGGATGATAATATACACAATTTGCTGGAAACCACAAGATGTAAATGAAATTTTCCACCTTCTCCTCGAGTGAATGAAGCGGTTGTAGAACTTTGTCGGTGCAGTTCTTGTGACCATGGGGAAGTTGAATTCTCCATGATCAAACTCCTCCTTTTGCAGGGCTTGAGCTTGGTTATTTGCTTATTTTTTCTCTTTTTATGAAAGGATGAAGAGGTTATGGTAATATGGATTTGATTCTAGAGAGAGAAATTGAGCTATATGTGTGTAGAGATGATAATCTTTTGAGCTATGGAGTAAGGAGAGATGGAAATGGTGAAGAAGATGAAGTAAGCCATGAAAGTTGCAGGTTTGAGTGAGGGATGGAGAGGAATGAGTGTATGTGTGTGGAAGTGGGAAAGGAGGTGAGAGAAGACTATGGGTTACTTTGTGAGAAAAGTGGGCAGACTGGGGTCCACTCAAAAAATCCTATCTCACCTCTGGTAGCTCCAAAAATCATGAAAAAATTTGAGGTGATTATTCAGATCGTGGGCTACATTTTCTTTGTGAATTACTTCTTCAAATTCCGAGCGAAGATAGTGCCAAAATTCTCACCAAAAAGCCTGTTTTTATGCCTGCAAAAGTCTTTTAGTGGCCCCCTCCTTTGTTGAATTTGTACAATGTATCCAAGAGTGAGCCCCTCCTTTGTCATATCATAATACAAAGCATCCAAGTTGCCCTTTACACATGCATGGAGGAGGATTATTGGTGAATAAAGCAATATATACATGGTGGGACTAGTGTATGGACTATTCATGGATTTTAGCTGAATGAGCACATGGTGTTAGAATAATGAGTAAAAATAATTAAAAAAATATGGAGGAATTATGGATATGGATAGATATTGCAATCATATGATATGGTCCCTCTTTGTATTATTTTGGGTGAAAGAGGAAAAGGTATGCAAGTAAATGAAAATATATAATAAACATGACTAAGAAAGTAGAAATCAATTTTTTTGTTTTCACGAGGGTGAGAGTGAAAATGTGGGGGTGACTTGTATAAAATAAAAATATGAGGTTAGAGTATGTAGACATTGGCAAGAAATATACTTATGGTGTAAGAGGATGAAAGAAGGCATACACAGGTCTAATAAAACACACACCTAAGTATAAATATTTAAATAAAATATCAAAATAATTATAAAAATCCCTATATTTAGGCCATATATACAATGCAATATTTACACATAAATAGGCCATAATATATTCTATGTTTTTTATTTTATTTATTTATTTGGCTCAACTAGCCCAGTGACTAGCTTATTGAGGGTTTTTAAGAAAATATGGGAAAAGTCCCCTAACTCACGCATGCCTATATACAGTGAAATGATAGGGATAGCCATAGTGTTTGGGTGGATTTGGTAGGGTGAGGTAGCTCACTATGACAATTTTGAATAGCCAAAAAATGGCTATCATTAGCCCTCCCCCATGGTGATGGTATATTCATGTACCATCATAAAGCATCTTTTCCAAAGAGAGTATTTCAGAGTCCTTGACAAGATCTTCAAAGTCCAGAATTTTGGCTGGAGTTACACTCATGCTTCATGGCGCAATACTTGCATGAGATAGCTGCCTTTTGACAGATTTTTGGTAGATCCTTTGGTAGAAGGCGACTCAAATAGGGCTTCAAGCGATACCCGTTTACCTTCCTGGGGTGCTCTTTACCATTCAAGTCCATAAGTTGATAATCACTTGAATTGAAAGCCTTCTTGACTGTGTATGGCCCCTGCCATCTAGTTTTAAATTTGGCATCAAAACGATTATCGAGTCGATTGTCATACCTTAGCACAAGATCTCCTTCATTGATGCCCTTGTCCTTTTGTTTCTTGTCAAGCTTCTCCTTCGCCTGCGTAGCTTTCCTCTTGTAGCACTCGTATGCTGCTTGTCTTTTTCACTCAAGCTCAGCTCTTTTCCACTCAAGCTCAGCTAAGGTAAGAAGTCGATCCATCCATGCTTCTTGATCATCTTGTGTTGCTTTGACATGAAGTTGCATTGTTGGAATGTTTAGCTCAATTGGTTGTAAAGCCTCTTGACCATAGACCAAGTGAAATGGTGTGAACTCCGTGGCTTCCCTATATGTGGTTCAATATGCCCACAAGGCACCATCCAAGAAGTCATCCCATAATTTTGTCTTGTTTTGCACCATCTTTCTAATGATTCCTGCAATGACACCATTAGCCTTCTCCACCAAACCATTTGACTGTGGGTAGTATGGTGTGCTATGACGATGTAGAATATGAAGCTCTTCACAAACTTCTGTGACTAAACCCTTCTTGAACCCCGGACCATTATCCGAAACAATCTCTAGAGGTGTGCCAAATCTACAACAAATATTAGTGTAGACAAACCTGCTCACTGTTTTCCCATTTACCCTTGCCACACTTTGAGCCTCTACCCACCTAGTCATGTAGTCCACAGCCACTAGAATGTAGAGTTTACCATTCTTTGTTTTAGGCAGAGGACCCATAGCATCAATACCCCATTTTTCGAAGGGTCCATTTGCAAGCACTATTTGCCTCGGGCCATGCACCAACCTTCTATTTTCATTTATCTGACAATTGTGACAGCTTTTACACCAATGTTGAACATCCACATGCAAACTTGGCCAAACATACCCCGCAAGCAAAATCTTCTTCACAGTTAATTCTTGGGCAAAATGACCACCACATGCCTCTTCATGAAAACCTTTTAGAATGGCTGGAATTTCCTCGATAGTTGGTACTCTTCTGCACACTTGATCCTTCCCTCTTTGATAGAGGGAGCCTTCTAGGAAGAGATAGAAACTTGCCTTCTTCATGAGTCTCCTTTTCTGAGCTTTAGTGAAGTCTTGTGGAAACTCGCCCTCCAAAATATAGCCAATAATGGGAGCCAATGACTCCAATCCCTGGTATCTCGGTTGCTTGACAGTTGTTGCCACCATGATGACCTGCACTTCTTTCTCAACACGTGTAACTGCTTGTTGTGCAAGTAAATCGGCATCTTCATTTTGTTTCCTAGGAATATGATATAGTTGCACTTCTTCAAACTGATTAAACATCCTACGAATGGCATGAACTTTTGTCCTTAATCTTTCATTCTTGCATGCCCAAATGTCTAAAATCTGTTTAACAATGAGAAGTGCATCTCCCTTTACCATGAGACATTGTATACCTTGGCCAATGCATATCTTTAAACCATGAAGTAGTGTGTCGTATTCTACTTCATTGTTGCTAGTTGAACCTGGTAGATTGACCTTCTCTTTCATGACCACCTCTCCACTTTGGTTGAGCAACACTAGCCCTCCCCCTGCTTTTCCTATGGCTCGTCGAAAAGCTCCATCAAAGAACAAGGTAAAAGCATTAGGAATACTTTCTGGTGGTGGCAATGGTAGGGTCTTTACTTCAGGCACCTTAATTTCCTTCTCATGTACCCTATAAGTGAGAATCCCTGCCAATTGTGCACGCACATTATCTTCTACCTTGAAAGAGTATTGGAACTCTTGCAACTCCATAATCCACTTTGATATCCTAGTACTAAGATTCATTTGAGATGACACCCAAGGGAACAAATTTTCTGTAGTGAGAATTACAAAAGGTTTTGGTAGCAGGTAGGATCTAAATTTTCTCACCGCAAACATGAGAGAAAGCATCATGAGTTTTGCTTCTGTGTAGCTTCTCTCCAAGGCATTCATGACCCTACTAGCAAAGTAGATGGGTCACATCCTGGTACTGTGGAGATCTTGTTGTAGCAACACAACACCAATTGTTTCCCTTCCAACAGTAGAGCTAACAAAGAATGTGTACTCCCAACAAGGAGGCATGAGTGTTGGTAGCTCTGACAAAATGACTTTAATGTTACAAAAGTACTCTTCAAGCTCATCAGACCATGTAAATTCTACTTGTTGTGTAAACTTTTGCAAAGGATGAAGCAACTCCGAAGCTAAGTGAATAAAGCGTGACATATACTTCACCTTTTGAATGAATGAGATGACCTCTTTGAGATTCTTGGGTGATGGGAGCTCAATAAGAGCCTTTACCTTTGAAGGATCCACCTCAATGCCTTTATAGGAAACCTTGTGACCAAGCAAGATCACTTCCTCCTCACCTATGTGACACTTGTTGGGGTTGAGTTGACCTCCCATGTCATAGAGCTTCTTTAAACCTTCTTCTACCCTTTGTAGATGCAATGATTTTGAGCTATAAATGAAAAAATCATCAATAAAAACCCTAATGGACTTTCCAAAGAATGCTTGAAACACCATGTTCATGAAGCGTTGGAAAGTTGCAGGAGCATTTGTCAGGCCAAATGGCATGACTCTAAAAGCATAACAACCCCAAGGAGTGATGAAGGTTGTTTTCAACTGATCTTCCAATGCGATACCTATTTGAAAGTAACCAGAGTAGCCATCACACACAGTGTACTTTTCATAACCAGCTACCTCATTTAGTATCTCATCCTGAAATGGGAGGGGAAAGTGATCTCTTTTTGTTGCCTCATTGAGTGGACGGTAATCCACACACACCCTCCACTTTCCGTTCTTCTTGGGAGTGACAACAACGGGAGAGACCCACTCTGAATTCTCCAATGGATAAATGAAACCTGCTGCTAGAAGCTTTCTTACCTCCTTGAGTAAAGCCTGCTGCTTGATGACTCCTAGCCTTCGTAGCTTCTGAGCCTTAGGTATGGCCTCTTGCTTCAACTCAATTTTGTGTTGAACAGCATCTACTCCACGCACATCGGTGTAGTCTTTAGCAAAAAACCTAGGAAATTTCCTTAGCACACATTTGAACTCCTCTCTTTCATCCTTTGTAAGTGTTGTAGACAACATACCTTCTAACATTCCTTCATCTCGTACATTTTGGTTCTCTTGGGAATCTATCTCTTCCAAACCTGGGCAAGAGGTCTCTTGGTTGTTTGGCTTAAACCTTACCCCCATGACTTCGATGGAAGACTCCTCTTTAGTAATGCTGCCGCTACTTTCTCCTTTTGAAGTGCTATCGGTCCAGCCTTCGTCCGTCTCACTTTGAGATGATTCTTCATGGATCTCCTCTTGGCATTGCTCCTTCATGTCAAAGACAACCTTCTTATGATTGTCATTCCTGCAAATTAATTTTCCACTCTCCCAATCCTGCAAAGCTCGCATTTTCATTAGCCATGGTCTTCCTAGGATAAATGGATAACCACTTCCCTTGGTCGACATAACATAAAAATCCACCGCCTTCTTAATGCCAAAGGACTCTACAAAAACATTTTTACAAATGCCTACGCACCTAGCCTTGCTATTGTTTGCCATCTTGACTTTAATTTCACGTGTCTCATGGATGTGCATGTCTTCCAACAAGTTGTATGGAGCCATACCATGTCCAAGAGGGAAGTCTTGGAGATTGATACAACGTCGAGTCCTCTTAGCTTCCTTGGTCTCCTTTGCCTTCTTTTCTCGTCCATGGTCACTTTGTGATGTAACTCCTTCTTTCTCCTTACCTTTCCCTCGGCCACGCTTAATGCCATTTGCTTCCATGTCAACCTCTCTTGAATTTGTCACCTCTACCACATGCACCTTTGGTTCTGGAAAAGGTGGAACTCCTTCTACCCCTTGTGGAGGTGGTCTTGGTCCATTTGGTCTTTGTAGAAGCCGTGGTTGCTGACTAGTTCCTTCACCTGCATTCATCACTGGGTAATTCAAGTTAGGTCTCCCTGGCTCCCCACGGGGCCAAGGACAATTATACATCCCATGTCCAGACTCTCCGCAATTCCAACATTGTAAGAATCTCCTAGGTCGTGGATCTCGCTCTTCAGACTTCTTTGCTTGTCCTTTTGGACCTATAGCTTGTGCAAGGTGAATTGACAGGGTGCTTAAAGATTCATTTAACTTCTCAATCACTTCCGTCGTTACCTCAGGAAGCTCCCTAGATGTTGATGCTTGTGACTTACCTTTGGGTCTCATACCTTCTATTGGAACCTCTCCCCTTAAGCACTTGAGTTTCCTATATTTCTCAGCAGCCCTAGTTTCAGTTGCATCAAAGGTAGCAGGTGCACCCGCCTCAACTTTTACCTTAAGGTTAGGAAAGAGTCCAGCTATGAACCTCTCCTTCTTTAGAAATTCTGCACCATCACCAGGGTTAGCAACATTTCTCACCCATACAGCCCAAAGACGTAGAAACTCTTGTTTATACATGTAGTAGTCATCTAAGTATTTTTGTTTGTGAGAGACAATGTCTTGCCATAGCTTTTGAGTGTTTTGGGTATCAAAGAAGTACCTCTTAAAATGATTCACAACTTCTGTGTGATTCCCTTTAACTTCCTCAGGCAAAGAGTCAAACCAAGTGCTAGCATCTTTCCTAAGGACCACCTCAAACATTTCTACACGTTCTTGATCAGTTACTATCCTCTTGATACGACAAGACATCTTGAAATTTTCTAAAAACAATTTTGCATCCTCTCCAAGCTCTCCAAAGAAAAGAGGATATCCAGACATTTGGCGTTGGCTCTCCATTGAATTGATTTCAAAGTGACCCACGTTTTTGTTTTCTCTTTCTTTAAAAGATTTACACAATAATATTTTCTAGATTGCAACCTATTCTACAACAAAATAAAAATATTCACATCAAATGACCTATGATAATCAATGAGAGGTAGGATGACAGGGTTTGGTGACGCCAGAATTTCTCCTACTCTTTGGGCACCAAACATGAACACCATACGTTGTTGAAAGTGGATCTTCCTACTAATTGCAACATTTATTCTAATGTGTGGAGTGAAATGGAAGGGAAAAACCTCTATTCCTGGGCCATTATCCATGGTCTATGCATGACCTAATGCTTAAAACCAAACAAAAATATAGACGTCCAAACTAAGGTCGTACCTAATGAGAGGCAAAATAAAGGGATTTACTGATGCGTTTATCTCTACCAACCTAAGGGGACCTAAAATTCTACGAATTACACATTGAAATTGCAACTTAGTACTAACAATTATGTGTACCTTTTGCCTTGCAATGGGAATAAAAGGATCATACAAATTCTCGTGATTCATGCAAGCTACTTGATTATGCTAAAGGTTGAGCCTACACAAAACATACACAAGCCGTCCTGTGTGGGGGAACCAAAATTGAGGCGGTCCAGGGCCGGCAACAAGAGAGGCGACCTCTAAACACCCCTCAAGGCTCCCGTGCTGCTCAATTCGGGCTCGGGCAACTACAAGCACAACACAACAACCAACCCACAGCCAAACCCAAACAAGATAGAGGCACTACCTAGTTAGAGAGCGAACTAGGACGCAAAAGAGGAAAATCCCTTAGCAATACAAGCAAGAAGGAAGTGTACACTATCACTAATTTAAATTCTACAAATACACACACCAAACACACAAGAAAGAGAGAGATCTTTGTGCACGAATTTTGGTTCAGTTTTAATGATTGACGTGGGTGTATGAACAGCTTGGAGGAGAGTCAAGAGACACGATTAAGTTGATGATGTTGCAAACTACACATTATCTTAGGATTATGGGAGACCTCTCACCATACAACCCTCTTATAATGTTTTCCCAAGCAACAAAAACAAACACAAGAGCTCTTGAGTCACATACAAGCAGATACTACAAAAGAATCTCAAAATGAAAACGCGTCACCTTAAACCAAATGAGATGAGGTTGCCAAGCGTGAATTGGAGAGACTCAAGAGAGTTTTGACCCGCGATTTGCACCCAACTTATTGATTAAATTGATGCACAAGAGTAGGTACAACTTTGATTGGAAGTTATGGACCACTCACCCCTTGCAATGTTACAACTAGCTCAAAGAAGCTTTCCTATACAGCACCTGTAATGGTGCATAGAATGGCACGCTCAAAGTAGTGAGCAATAGTGTAGCGATCATGCCATTGACAAGGGAGAAGGGCTCTATTTATAGGTGAGGAGAGCCCTAATTAGGATTATACCTAATCAACATTTTCATAGAAAACCATGTTTATGAAATTTTTTATATGTTCTTATGAGAGTGGGGCTCTCTTGTCTCTTGAGTGACATGGATGTGGGCTCAAGAGGAGAGAATTACTGAGGTGAGGTAAAGAAGATTCTAGAGAGGTGAGTGATTTTTTGTGTGAGGTTGCCTACTCCACGGTAGAGTAGAGTAGGTGCAATTTACAAAAAAAGGGTTAGCAGTTAGTGTTAGTAGTTTGAAGTTAGTAGGATAGGGTAAAATTACATGGCATATGCACTCAAGGTGCATTATATGATTTATACAATGATAAAAAGTAAGAGAAGGATGAGAATATACATAATTTGGTGGAAACCACAAGATGTAAATGAAAATTTCCACCTTCTCCTCGAGTGAATGAAGCGGTTGTAGAACTTTGTCGGTGCAGTTCTTGTGACCATGGGGAAGTTGAATTCTCCATGATCAAACTCCTCCTTTTGCAGGGCTTGAGCTTGGTTATTTGCTTATTTTTTCTCTTTTTATGAAAGGATGAAGAGGTTATGGTAGTATGGATTTGATTCTAGAGAGAGAAATTGAGCTATATATGTGTAGAGATGATAATCTTTTGAGCTATGGAGTAAGGAGAGATGGAAGCGGTGAAGAAGATGAAGTAAGCCATGAATGTTGCAAGTTTGAGTGAGGGATGGAGAGGAATGAGTGTATGTGTGTGGAAGTGGGAAAGGAGGTGAGAGAAGACTATAGGTTACTTTGTGAGAAAAGTGGGCAGACTCGGGTGCACTCAAAAAATCCTATCTCACCGTTGGTAGCTCCAAAAATCAGATCATGGGCTACATTTTCTCTGTTGATTACTTCTTCAAATTTCGAGCGGAGATAGGTGCCAAAATTCTCACCAAAAAGCCTGTTTTTATGCCTGCAAAAGTCTTTTAGTGGCCCCCTCCTTTGTTGAATTTGTACAATGTATCCAAGAGTGAGCCCCTCCTTTGTCATATCATAATACAAAGCATCCAAGTTGCCCTTTACACATGCATGGAGGAGGATTATTGGTGAATAAAGCAATATATACATGGTGGGACTAGTGTATGGACTATTCATGGATTTTGGCTCAATGAGCACATGGTGTTAGTATAATGAGTAAAATAAAATTAAAAAAATGGAGAAATTATGGATATGAAAAGATATTGGAATCATATGATATGTTCCCTCTTTGTATTATTTTGGGTGAAAGAGGAAAAGGTATGCAAGTAAATGAAAATATATAATAAACATGACTAAAAAAGTAGAAATCAATTTTTTTGTTTTCACGAGGGTGAGAGTGAAAATGTGGGGGTGACTTGTATAAAATAAAAATATGAGGTTAGAGTATGTACACATTGACAAAAAATATACTTATGGTGTAAGAGGATGAAAGAAGGCATACACAGGTCTAATAAAACACACACCTAAGTATAAATATTTAAATAAAATATCAAAATAATTATAAAATCCCTATATTTAGGCCATATATACAATGCAATATTTACACACAAATAGACCATAATATATTTTATTTTTTTGATTTTTTTGGCTCAACTAGCCCAGTGACTAGCTAATTGAGGGTTTTTAAGAAAATATGAAAAAAGTCCCCTAACTCACACATGCCTATATACAGTGAAATGGTAGGGATAGCCATAGTGTTTGGGTGAATTTGGTAGGGTGAGGTAACTCACTATGACAATTTTGAATAGCCAAAAAACGGCTATCAACGCGGTAGCGGACGGACACACTTTTCAAGTTGATTCCAATCATTCTGTACACGGTTGACTATGTTGGTTACCGCTATCTGCTAGTTGAGCAGTTTCTACAGAGAGCCTTACCAAGGGGTTTGACTACGTAGATTCTAATCCAAGAGCTTGGATTGCAAAGGCAGCACCCACGCTTCCCAGTGCAATGTTGTTTGTTTTTTTAGGTAGGGGACGTGCTCCTCTCCATTTGAATATGGGTAAGTGAACATTACGTTCAAATCTCCAAGTATGCATCTATTCATTGGTGTTATTCCATTTTTAGTATGCTTTGCTTGGTTTTTCAAGACGTATAAGTACGCTTGAATGTTACAGAGTCATGTCAAGGGCATGTCGGCACAAAGTATTTTGGGCCAAGTATCCAATCTATCTTTCTGCCTTATGCTGTTACGAACCTACTTGTAGGGTTCAATTTGGCACATGTTGTCACATGGGATACAACATGGTCTAAGAACTCAAGGAGTTCGGTTTAGCCAGTGTGGAGCAATGAATGAGGGTCCCTCTCACTTTTGTTGTAAAGTGTTTAGAGCTACCTCCACACACAAGTACATCTTGTACTTGAAGGATGTTCCTTTTTACACATCCTTACATGAGGCATATTCCACATGCGGAGAATATGAGTCTTTGGACTGACAGTGGCGCCATTATTTCAATTATGTGTCACAACAAAGTCTCTAGGTGCTGATCACATCTGTTTTCTAGACCATTTTTTTAGCACGACGTATCAGGAGCAATTTCATGGCCAGAAATTGTCAGATACTCAGAATGACTTGTTAAGGTACAAGTACTGCTAAACAACATTATAGATGGTTGTTTATATGAATAGCAAGGCTATAAGCTGTTAATGAAAAGTTTCATTGTCTGTACCTAGAAGTGATCACTATTTCACCTTCTATTATGGTTCAGACATTTACGCAAATCTTGCAAAAGATTGCAAATAAAAGTACTTAGTTTCTTTTCAGAACTATTTACATTCTTTTTAATGTGTGCTAGGCGCATCACATTTTCCATAAGTATTGGCAAGAATCACCATGGAGATACAGGTTCGGGTTAGTTTTTGCTAAACGCATGCACACTAGGTGTTATGGGCCCTAGTGTTTAGCAAAGGCTAATTTGGAACAGAATGCATATTCCTCACGCTGCTGCTTATGAAGCATTTTGTACTCTAAGTGTACTACAAAATGCTTATGAAGCATTTTGTACTCTAAGTGCAGTAACTCAATGAGATTACTTTTGGGTCTACTAATCCCCAATAGAGGTCATGGCTCAGTTTGGGGGTTTGTGCATTTCTCAAGTTAACCATGATGTTTATTCCGAACATTGTTGATTCCTCAACAATGTTATACGCTACTGTGATCATTCCCGTTTACAAGTCGTCTGGGAAGACTGTTTGTACACCGTGGGGGAAACACACCTCAGTACTGTCAGTATCCAAGGGGATTGACAGATTACAAAGTGTAATCTTGGGCTACAGGATATGCAAAGTGCGTACATTAGCACCAAGAAAATAAATTCATAAGCATTTATTGTTGTTTTTGGAGTTTACGCATGTTGCGACTAGGTAGTCTCTTCATGTATAACTCAGGTTCTCAACCTTGAACACTCATTCGGGTGGGGTTGTCTACTGATGATGAAAATTGGGACCAAGTCAAGGACTTAAAATTGGCTGATGAGTTATGTCAGCAAGTTACTTTCATGGAAAGTGACAAGAGGTACTCTTTTTGGTACATCTTTGTTGTGATAAACTCGTTTACCATGCTCATGAGCGTTCTAAATGGAGTCTACACACTACGTTTGGATAGGAACCGGTACCATCAGATGGTTACAAATGTACAACAATGTAGAAAATCAAGATGTTACTCTTGATTTCATTGAACCTCCTACTGAACCGGGTTCCGCTCAAATGAACCGTTGGATCCATGTGGGATGTTACCGTAGAAAACATTAGTGTTCTTATGAAGATACCATCACTTGTGTTTTCACGGACGAAAACGCTTCTCCAAGGGGGGAGTAATGTCAGGACAAGGGTAGGACCAGTCCGGGCCAAGGGCCAGGACGGACATGCAGTCAAGGGGGTCCCTATATATAGAAGGCCAAGGGCCTATATAGGGCATGGCTGGGTGGAGATTAGCATGTCGGTTCTCATATCCTTTCAGGTGAGGGGTTACCTTTCGTGATGGGAAAATAATATGTTTTATTTTGCTCTCTTTTCAAGTATTGTCAATGCCAAATTAGCTAGGTGTAAATTTCTAAGTTGCTTTCTCAAATTAAGTACTCTCTCTATGCTCATTAGGAACTTGTTCTTAATGATATGCTCACTATGTTATCAAATTTCGCTACACACAAGTTACTAGTGCATTAAATGTTACATTCGCGCATCCTGATGGGTGAGTGGGTCCTTCCTTGGTACGACCGCCAATGCAAGGAAGCTCTTGCGGGTGTGGGATGGGGTGTTGGGGGAAGACATGCCTCATTCATGTGACTCCACCCTTAGAGTCACAAAGCCTCACTATTGGAATTCTTTGCCGAATGGATTGCTGATTGCACGCAGCTATCTTCTTGCCTCAATCGCATCGAGCAGACTTGCCAACAGAGGGCTATACCTTTGTGATGGGCAAATAATATGCCTCTGTGTGTAATGACGGCGAGCAAGGGGAGATGGCGAAAAAAGAGATGACGGGCTTGATGGTGACAAGATGCGACTGTGATGGGGGCAGGGCTAGGGTTAAACCCCCTGACCAGATGCTACCCTGTAGCTTGGCGGGGAGCAACAAGGAGAGCGAGAGAAAACCCTAGGAATCCGAGGTGTGTGTGTGTGTGTGTGTGTGTGTGTGTGTGTGTGTGTGTGTGTGTGTGTGTGTGTGTGTGTGTGTGTGTGTGTGTGTGTGTGTGTGTGTGTGTGTGTGTGTGTGTGTGAGAGAGAGAGAGAGAGAGAGAGAGAGAGTTGCTACGCACTACCACATCGCACATGTTAAACAAGAAATTGAACCTGCTTTACACGAGCTCAAAAACCTCAGCAATACTCCTTTTCTCTCAAAAGGCAGTGCCCAAAACAAACAATGCGGGTGCCCTATTGGTGCGGCCCCTTGTGAAAGTAGTGGCGACAAGAGCAGTGTTTGTGAAAAAACGACGTTTCCACCACCTAATTCTTTTTATAAAAAAGTGCTCAGATGAGCATGATTTTCATTAATCACAGAATGTTACAATGAGCCATGGCATATCCTTTGTGCTCTTCAAAGGATTGGGTTGAACATCTCAACACGATTTGGTCCAAGAAGTGGTTTGCAAGTAAATGGAGACAAGTGGTTGGAAACATCTGGAAGGCCAAATACAGTTTGGAAGTGGATATATATACACTTATCTGGACACTCCTTTCTTCACGGAGGACCTTGCAATGGGTTCGAAACCATCGACAATGAAGATCTCGTAATTGACATATGCATGGTTAGAACTAAGGTGTTGAGAACTGTTTGGGAATCCATAAATGCAATGAACCTCAATCTAGTTCTAGAAAATACCCCCCTAGCTTGTCGCAATGAGAACTTGCAGTCAAGAAAAGTTTATTTTGGTGAGTGGGCGGGGCTTTGAGGCGGCGCCGGGTGGCCTTCCAGTTCCTTCCTTGCGCGAAAATTTCAATCCGCGATTAGCAACAGACATAATGGCAGAGCAGCAACAGCATCAGCATCAGCATCAGCAGGGTTCAGCTTCAGGCAGCGGCCATGGAGCATCTTCTCAGGCGGCAGCAACCAGTGCCCAACCGCCTTCATCTGGTCAGCAGTCTCAGCCGCAGGCCGAGCAACAGGACTCTTCTCCAGCTTTTGAGAAACAGAGTGAGGTACCCACTACAGCACATTTGGGCACTTTCTCATCAAGAAAAAGCGTGCGCACCACGCGAGGACTTAATGAATATGAAATTCTCATGAAAGCTTGTTTTCATTTTCTTGTCTGCATGGTCATATTTCTCTGCAGATTGTATGCTGTATTGATAGTAAGTACTCCTTGAAAGGACACTAAGGTAAGGTTTCAAGCTTATGATTGGGCCGAACAATTGTTCTGTTTACATCATTTGCTCTCCATTTGTGGCAACAAAGCTATAGATATTTGAGAACGCAGGTTGAGTCAGAGGATGTGCGAAACTACTTAACCTTGGACTTATTAGTGTTTTGAATTTTTTATGTACCGTAAGGCCACGAAGGCAGCAAAGGAGGCTTTTCAAGCTCATCAAGAGGCAGAGATGGCAATGAAAAAAGCTCAGAGCATGCAAATGCAGGCCCAAGAGAAGGCACATCAGGCATCCATGGAGATGATGGCTCAGCAGAGTTTGGCCCGACAGGTAGCGGACAAAGTTGCGCACAAAGCAGCGGAAGCTCAAAACAATCTCATGCAAGAGAAAATGGAGCAGTCAGCTATCCAACATTTAGCTGGACAGCAATTGGCCCAAAAGGTGATGGCCACTCAAGGTAAGTGAGTCGCTTTGTTTGTGGAGAGAGTTGGAGTCTAGTTTGGATTTGAAACATGGAACTTTGGAGATTGGCACTCAAAAGCATGCAGACCTTGTGCTATTATCACAAGAAGTTTTGGATAGGTTCTCACAATAATTCCCACATTATGACTTACCTCAACATCATCACAAGAACTTCATGACAAATTTTTATTTGGAAAAGGGGTCAATTTTCCTCTAAGGATTTCTAGTTTGAAACGTAAATTTAGATGGGAATTCTCCTTTTCCTTATGAGAAAAGCATGACGTTTTCATTTCCATGTTGGAATATAAGAACATAGTAAGAAATCTAGACTTTCCTTCCTACGTTTAACTTATCACATCATGGAAGTCCAAAAAATTTACATGGGAAAATTTCTTACTACCAACTTGAAAAGTTTTCCACTTGTGTATGTTAGAACTTCCACATGGAAAACTCATTTTTCAATTGGAAATATTGGAGGTGACACAATTAAAAAATTATATATAGGCTAGAGTCGGGATCAATTTTTAGAACTTCAATATATTTGCACTTTCGCGTATGGAAAACTCATTTTTCATTTGGAAATATTAGACTTAACCATTTAAAAAATCATATATAGGCTAGAGCTGGGGTTAATTCTTGACAGTCACCCTTGCCCTATAATTTTCCATGGTTTAATTATTCTTTAACATTTTAGTGTATTTTATAAAAGGTAGCTCACATTTTTGCTTGAAAAGAGTATATAAAATTCATTTCAAAAGGCAACCTAGAAAAAATGCTATTACTTCCAGAAGATCACATCTATCCCTTATCTCACCTAGTGGACACTTTTCTCACCTCGTGGACACATATCTCAAGGCCTCATATATCTACGTTTTTCAATATCTCTATCATCTTACATTTCAAATAAACATGTCTTAGAATTCTTTTAAGCTATTATCGCACGAGGGTTAGTTATTGGTTATAGATAACTATGTCAACTATGTTCAGAGCATTAGATGAATAACTAAGCCTCTTACATGGTCACAAGGCTTAGCTATTCATTCAACGTCTTAGCTATGTCTTCCACTTTATAACTCTGCCAAAATAGGTAGCTACATACATAGGGTAGGCATAATTTTTCATTTTATGCTCTTTCTAGCTTGTGATCAAGAATGAGGCTTAGTAATCATTTCAAAGTTTTGATAACTAAGCCTTGCATGACCATAGCCTTACTTCTTTAAACAATCCAATGTCTTGACGTGTTAGTTAGACTGCTGTGGTGTTTCTAACAATTTTAATTTAAAAGTCTAACCAAATTGCACAAATACTTTGTAGCAATGCTCGAAGATTGTTTGAGAGATTTATTACTACATTGAAGATAAGCATAAACAAGGACTTTGGAGACTTCAATTTTTTTTGTCAAAATTCAACGATGAGTGGATTATATAAAGATCAAGAAATTACAAATTTTAGTCATGCTCATGCCAAGCAATGATCCTTTACTAACCAGAGATACATCGGGGGCTTCAATTCTAAAGAGAATAGAACTACAAGGGCCTTCAAAAGGAGGTTCCAATGGAAGCAATCCTTTCCACAAAACATCTCAAAAGGAGGTTTCACTGGAGGCAACCCCTACCACATAACATCTCAAAAGGTGTTCTTGCTATGATTTACTAATTGAGTGATTTTTTAAATGTACATTGTGTATGCTCTTTAGGTCTCTTAAAGTTGGCAAAAGTTAACTATACATATCAACTACATTGTCTGAGTTCAATGCATCCATTGCAATTGCCTCCATGCGGTCATTACTCAGTAGCTCCACCACAACCTTATGCATCCCACACGATAATTAGTAAAACACACGACAAGACAATTTACAATATCTAAGTGGGAACATGTTTAACTTTCATATTTTCTTTATCTCACCTCTTTATCATGCAACTCATTGAACTTCTGTGGCATTTTCATAATTCTACATGACCTAGATATTTTAAGCATCTACACAAAAGAGACCCATTAATCAAAAGGTGGCATTAACAATGTTTTAGTAGCATATTGAAATTGTTAAAATACGGTTGGATGATTTTCATCGCATATAGAAGCCCTGGAGGGTAGAAACAAAAAGAACAATAAAAAATTAAACTTTAGGCTTGCTAGAAGCATGAGCTCTTCATAACTTAGTAACTAGGTTGACCTCTATGATGATGAAGAGAAGCATCCAAGCAACCTTTATTGACACAAGGGTGGAGGACTTTGTGGCTTGCTTATATACTAGAGATTCGCTTTATGAAGTCATGCTCATATTCTCTAAAGAATGGAGAATCGGTGATGCTTGACTCATAGGAACAAATGTGCGGCTACCCTCTTGGACCAACCCATCACATCATGTATATGGGCCACACTCTTCATGCCTATCTCACTCCAACCTTCACCAATACAAGAAAAGTTTGAGGTGTACCACAAAATCTCTGCGCAAAATTAACAACCGATAAGAGTGTCCCATGCCATCACAACCTATTTTCTAAGTTCATATCTTCAAAGCTGCAAGCAAAATTGAAAGGGTTGATATTAACACTTGAAACAAAATGAATCACATAGTACCATTCGAAAGCCATATGTATAGTCCTCGAGTATGACGCTTTGAGCTCAGCCCTGCTCAAAGGATGGAACTCGTAGTTATATGGGGCTGTAGATCTGGCCCTCTTCTTGTTACTGATACGCCTTCTCCGATTTGATTGCACGTACGAGCCAGTTGGTGGTCTCGAAGGTGGAGATGAGCTGGTGCTCGACCTGAGTGCCCATATGAGCCAGTTGGTGGAGATGAGCTGGTGCTCGACCTGAGTGCCCATATGAGCTCGTTGCCAACGTCGGCATGCTTGAGAAGTCCTAGTTGGCCGGAGAAAGTGGAATGAGGGGATGCAGGTGGACTCGGAGAATTACGGATACGTGTTGCACCTCAGCAATAGGTAACGATTAAGTGCTAGCTTGAGGAGGAGCTTATTCAAGCTTGGGCGGTTGTGTCACCCTGTAAATGCATTTGAGGATAGGCTTGTTCAAGCATGGCGCTGTAGTAAACGTAGCCGAGCTAAAGATTAAATAAACAGACTGCACAAGATGCGTCACAAAGAGAAGAAAATGTAGCGGGAGAAGAGCATGGTTGTAGCAGCATACTTGTGTCTGTGTGTGTGTGTGTGTGTGCTTTTGGGGGTAAGGGAGTCGCTCTGAACGGTTCTGCAGGCTGCTGCGACATCATATCGTTTGGATCATATTCTGTGTGACGCTTGTGTGGCTGGCTGGAGCGTGGGTCATCACAAGCAATGGCTTTGCCTACAAAAGCCTGGAAATGAATATTATTTTTTCCAGAAATAGCATAACCGTTCAGAGGCGCGCCCACTGACCATGTCGTTTCTCCATTATGAGGCTCCAGAGTGTGTGATATTTGATTCACAGAGAGAGAGAGAGAGAGAGAGAGAGAGAGAGAGAGAGAGGGGGAGAGAGAGAGAAAGTGGCAGTCTGTTCGGGAGAGATCGTTTTTCCAAACATACAAAATTTCTTTTCTTGAATTTGCTAAGAGTAAATTTTAGAAAATTAGGTTTATTAGTTGGTGAGCCCAAGGCCCTTTTTCCGACATCGGATGCTTGCAAACGTGATGAGCACTCCCAACGACAAGTCTACCGATTAGCAACTCTTAGGGGTGGCCAACATGATGGAGAAGATCGGCGACAAGCTGCATATGGGCGGCCACAAGAAGGAGGAGCCCCACAGTATAGGAGCCGCCCATGTGCCTCAGTATGCAGCCCCTAGCTATGGCGCCGCATGGCAGAGGTCTCTGTTCTGGTGCTACTGTAACAAAAGATATCAGATTTCAATCAACGATCATTTTGGCCTAATCTGGAGTTGAATCACCTACACTCATTGCCTTCCCAAACCCGTTCATCACATTTTTATGTTGATGCTATCATGTTGTTGGTGATGCAGACGGCAGAGGAAAAAGAAATGGAACGAGTAAACATCAAAGTGGACATGAGATCCGAAACGCATAGCAGGATCGATCACATTAAAGCTTTTGATGGTTATCCTCAAGTAATTATAAGCGAGTGGCTTCAATGCTAGATGCTTGCGCTTTTAGCAGAGTGTGTGAGGGGATTAGTGGCAGACAGCTCAATGTCGAGGGAAAGGCATTGGGGAATATTGCCACTAGTGCAAGTGATCATGGTCTAATGAGTTGTTGGCTTCAGTCGCACTCCTCGTGCAACTCTGTTGATAGCCTATGTGAAATTTTGATGAGGCAAGCATTTCGGAACAATCTGCAGACAAACAAAAACATCTCTCATGACCAATTCAACGCAGAATATGGTGTCCGCGGGAGTTGGTTAATGTGTAGCTCCAAGGAGATGCAACAGCATTGCAGTGGAACTCAAGTAGTAAATCATGCAGGTGCCTACGTTGCTGATCAGGATCAAAAGAATAGTCAAAGAGTAGAAGCAAAAGTTAATACTTTTTTTCACACAGAGATTTGATGCTGGAGAAGTTGGCGAACACGGACTACGGAGTAATTGCATTTCTAGAGACAAGCATACCAATATGTCAGTACCTATTAGCCTCCAGGAGCAGTTCACTGCTGTCCATTCAACAGCTCGGTGGGATAGGAGAAACTCTATAGACAATATGGCCAATATTGCGGTGTTTTGGTAATTTTCCCAATTGAAAATGACACGAAAAGAAGCTGAGGAGGACCTAGATTGTAGAGCCGACTCTGAATGCTTTGCGGGGTGAGGCTGCATGGAACTTCAGGAAGCACTGCGCAATGGGCTGAGCAGGGCCAAGCAACCCAGACAATGTCATCATCCCGTCATTGTCTCCTTCTGTAGTAACCGTCAATCCTCTGTACCAAGGGATTTAATTCTTTCATTGGCAAACCAATGCAGCCCTCTTCCTGGACGTTTCCACCTACATGGCCAGGCATGTTTAGCCCCAAAGGAACGCTATTTCAAGCTCGCGCACCTTCTTATGCATCCATGGCTAGTATGCCTCCCAGAAACTCTATCAATGGAGGGGTTACTGCTCTTGAGCATATGTGTAACATTTAAAGGCCTAAAAACTTATGTGTAGCGGAAATTAGCATGAACATAGTGGGCAAATGAGAATTACAAGAGTGCTTGGGTGGAGAGAGCAACAAAAAGCATAACACCTAGTTAGATAGCATCAACAATACTTTCAAAAGAGAGAGAAATTAAGCTATTGACAGCAGTTGAGGACCGGATTTGCATGGAGCCAGTCCCCCCTCCAAAAGGCTTTGTATTATGGTTTGTCCCATCAAGAGAGACATTGTACAATACAATTCTTTGTGTTCCTTCAAGACTAGCTAGTGCAATGAAGATGAAAGCTTCATGCACTAAGCAAAACACTTGCAAACACAACATCAATTATCCCCGTTCTCGGACCCAAGACCTCACACACCTTCGAAGATGGTGAGAGCTAGCAGGGTATGAGAGTAGATTGAGAGGAAGAAGGAGTATCTTACGAAAAAGATGTACATCTCCTCACATAATCACTCATATTAGCATAGCTTAGCTTAGTAATTAGCTTGGTAGAGGAGATGAGCATGCATTGAAGCTTGGCTCTTGGTTGGATTTGCATCCACATGCCAAGAGTATGTCGATGTAGGCTTCTATCTCACAAGCTTGGAGTAGGCGATGAGCTCTCCATTAAAGCTTGGGAAGAGACAATCTTCTTTACTTCTCACCTAGACTGTGTGAGAGTGTGTGTGTGTGTATCCCTACATGTATATATATGTATAGATGGATAGTGTCCCTATACGTACACATCTCTCCATATTATCTTAGCATGAAATTTGTGAATGAGCCCTCCGGAACATCTCTTATCCTTCTGTATGTCAAAACCATCTAAATCAGATGGAATCTTGGTGCCAAAATTGAGCGAGAACTGAGCTAAGAATTCTATAGCACATGTTTTTATTATCATTGATATACGATGTAAATAGTGCTCGATAATAATAGTGGTATCATGAGTCTAGTTCGAGAGTGAGTTAGGATATACACATCAACCTATAAGAACAATTATGATACCCCTTGCATATACGGACAGTGTCCATACATGTATACAACTCCATGTGTACATAGAATATCAAATTATTGATAATTAAGTACTATATTTGCCCTACATATTTCACAAAATACTATAAACTAGACAAATATGTCGATCAAGAGATATTTGCCGTGTATTTATTAATTTTGTAACTTGTAATTTTTCTCACCTTCAGCTTGAAAATTTAGAGGTACTTACCAAGATAAAATTTTAGAGATCAATGAACTGTATTTGAAAATATTTAAACTAAGTTGATATTAGATTTGTGGGTGAAAGGAATGTCTTGTCTCTCTCTCCCTCTCTCTCTCTCTCTTTCTCTCTACATCTCAACAAAGGTATCAACATAACTAGCTATAGTATCTATTTGTCTATAGATCTAACTTTTTGCTATTATCTCTACCTGTTTTCTATTGAAGGGAAGCTCTAAGTGTGCTACAAGAATTTACAAAGGGGTCGAAAAGAGTGATAATAAAAGAACACGAACCACAATAATAACTGCGAGCTATGATATAAATAATGTGCGATAATAATTACAATACCTATATATCAAGAGGTATTTGCTACCACCTCTATCATACACTTAAAGCCCGTTTTTGTCATGGGAGAACATACTCACATATCTAGCTTAGTTTTTCTTTCCAAGAAGCATGCAAAGATGTATGGTGCATCTCTGTTTATGGTTTGAGCATTGAGTGTTCCCTTGAGGAGGAGCTATGTTTCTTCTATCTAGTATTATAGAACAGGATGAGCAACAATCACAAGAGATGAGACCTCAAAGATCTATGCGATGAGTCTCGAACTCAAAAGAAATGATACTTTAAAGGGGACCCTAGGAACAGGAATAACTGATCTACCACAAAGGTCTGTGTCTGGAAGGTTGCTTTCTTGGTTTTTATGTGTTACCGAGTGTGTACTTGGTTCACACGCACACGTGATCCCTTAGAGATTCAACCCACTACCTCACTGAGTTGTCCCCTCTCAACATCATACCATGTGGTTCAAGCTTGCCTTCAACCGATGAGAGGGACGAAGTTCACTTCATGGGAGAACATGTGCAGCAAGTTACAAGGGCAGGTCAGCGTGGTGAGTGATAGGCTACCTTCAAAGGTGTGAGCTACATCTGCTGTTGATTAATGAGCAGGAACTGGTAATAACGATTTCTTGCACTCTTGTTGTAAAAGTAACTTATGATTTTAATAAGTGTGGACTTCCTTTCCACCTACCTCTTTTCCCAAAGTTCTTACATCTAATTCCCACATGGACCCTTTTTACCTATGCAAGTCTCAACATGTGTCTATTCCCACCTACCTATAATTCACACGTGATGGATAATCCTCACTCCCTCAACTTGTATATAAATCCCATTAGTTGCCCTCATTTGGAACAAGGTCTTCACTCTCCATTCAAGTGCAATCTATTGTCATTGCTCTATTTCTATCTTGCACTCTCTTATGTCTTGACATTAGCATATTAATTAATAGTGATATTAATCACATTTAAGTTAATCTCTAAGTTCTCACATGGTATCAGAGCGATAGAACTTAAGGTTAGTTTTTAATTAGCGCTAAGAGTATTCCATCTCTCTAGCCCACACTCGAAGCCTCACTCTCCATTCTTTTCAAGGAATCCGGAACCTCGAAAGATGGCCGAGTTAGCTTCTTCATCTTCCGCATCCACCTACAAGCCCCGCTACATTATCGACAAGCTTAACGGCACTAACTACGAAGTGTGGAAGATTCGGATGGAACTCTACCTCACGCAGCTGCAACTTTGGGACGTCACGTCAGGAGTCGAAGAGCAACCCGACCACCCCGAAGACCCTGAAGACAAAGATTCAACATACTTCATCGACACCTATAATACTTGGCAGAGTAGAAACAATAGTGCCAAGATGGAGCTCATTCTCCATTGCCAAGATCGGAAAGTCCAAATGGTGAAAAAGCTAACTACTGCTAGCGCCATTTGGAAGTTCTTCGAGAAGAACTACGAGCACACTGACCTCGTCTACCAAGTTTCCCTGATCAAGAAATTGGTAAACACTACCATGCAAGAGGGTCAGTCATCCTCCAAGTTTATGGAGACATGGCAAATACTTCTAGATGAAGTACTTATCTCAGGGTTTGCCATCCCTGAAGAGCTTCAAAGTCTGCTCTTATTGGCTTCTCTACCTGCATCACAGAGAGCTTTTATCACTACACAAGCCACTACGGCTAACTTGCAGCTACAAAATCTTGTAGCCAAGATCCATCAGGAGGAAACGCTTCGTGACCACACTAGCAGCTCGCAGAAGTCCACAACACTTGTCACTATGAAAAGAAACTCACGCCCTTACAACAACAAGAAGCCTCAACATTCGGGCCCTCCTCGACAACACAATAATTCTGGAAGAAAGTCGCAATTTCAAAGCCACCACAATCACCAAAATTCAAATCAATGCGCCAACTGTCATCGGTTTGGACACCTCACAAAGGACTGTCGGCAACCACGCAATCAAGGTAATTGTCCTATCTCTCACCCTAATCTATATCCTTCTTACCCTCAAGGGGGGACACGCCATGGCCAACCATCTCCTTTTATTTATGGTCAAGCTTATTATGTGACATATCTACTTATGATAGCCCATCTTATCCTTTGCAACTATATGCCACCACTATAGCCACTTCATATCCCAATATCTGGCTACTTGATACGGGCACCACCCATCATATGACATATCACCTACACTGGCTATCCAACATCACTTATCTAGAACACCCTCTAGAAGTATGCCTCGGTGATAACAACATCCATCTCGCCAAAGCCTATGGAGATGTTGTCATTAACCTACCTAATGGCCTACACACCACTATTTCTCATGTATATTATGTCCCTGGTCTCAAGAAAAATCTCATCTGTGTCAGCGAGCTAACCGACAATGGCATCATTATCAAATTCATGCGAGAAGGCTGCCACATTTCGGCACTAAACAAAGATGGTCAGTATGTCACACTTTTGGTCCCCAAAACTGGGCGTCTTTATCCATTGGGTGATTCATCGCCTGCACATGCATCTGCATCATCCATAAAAACACAAGAAAACACACTCAAATGGAATTATAGACTAGGACATATTTCTCAACATGTTTTGCACCAACTCACTCATCGCCAACTTGCACTAGGTCTTCCCAAGCACCTCACTCACATCACACTTTGTGAGGGATGCATTCTTGCTAAAGCACATCATGTCCCATTCCCCACTTCATCATCACGAGCCACTGCTCTATTGTCATTGCTCTATTTCTATCTTGCATCACAAGTGGGTATGCAATGCTTCCAAAGATGCGAAGGTGGCCAAGATGAGGTGGGTGACCGTGCCAGAGGGTGTAGTTCCATCACACCGCTACTTCCATCACACCGCAGACACTCGGTGCTCCACCTTGTGAGCTCCCATCACCTTCGCTACCGGTCTCACCTTTTCCGCAACTCCCACGAGACCTTGCCAGTTACTCCCATCCCAGAAGATATCGACGAAGTCGAGCCTCATAGCTCTACTTCTGCCACCTCACCATCGAAACACACTTAGGCTATACACTTGGACCAAGCCACCTCTAGCTCGCATGGTCGCACCCGCTCTCTTCGCGAGATCTATGAAGCCACCAATTTCTTTGCTGTCCTCAGTGATGAAATGATTCTTGAACATCCATCAGAGCCTCTTGAAGATGCCCTTCCCCTCTCTATTCTCGATGCCCTCGCTTCTAGCAAGAGCAAGGAGTTGCATGCCGCCATATTGGATGAACTCCAAACCCTCAAAGAAGCTAACACTTGGGAGCTTGTGCCACCTCCTAAGAATCATAACATTGTCTCTTGCAAATGGCTATTAAAGAAGAAATACCACCCCAACGGCTCAGTTGATCACTACAACGCACGCCTTGTCGCTCGCGGCTTCACTCAACAACAAGGTGTGGATTACTTCGACACCTATTTGCCAGTACTGGGTATGACTGCATTTCGGCTTCTTATTGCACTTGCTGCTAAGTTTAATCTTCTTTTACATCATCTTGATATAAAAACTGCCTTCTTACATGGCTTGCTCCAAGAGCTCATCTATATGCTACAACCTCCTCATCTTGAAGACCATCACCACTCTGATTATGTATGTAAATTGCATAAGCCCATTTATGGCTTAAAACAGTCTACACGAGAGTGGTACATCCGCATGCACCACTACTTGCTCAAATGTGGCTGGGAACGTCTTATGGCAGACTACAATATCTACATATGGCAGACCTCTAAAGGCATGGCTATCTTAGGCCTCTTTGTGGATGACATTCCTCTTCTTGGCACATTAGAGTACATGTTGCTACAAGCAATTGATTGCATCTCTCATGAGTTCCCAGTAACCGACAAAGGACGTATGACTTATTTTCTCGGCATTGAGGTCATAAGAGATCCAGCAGGTAAATTTATCCAATTATCCCAATCCAAATACATTGAAGAACTCCTCCTCTTCTATGGTATGTCTGCTTCAACCCCTGAGTTTACCCCTTTGCCTATTAAGCACAAGCTTGCTCCTGAATTTCATGATTACACTCACACTGATGCACTCTACTGCCCATCCTTTCATTTCCCAAAATTCTGCGGACATTTACGTTATCTTATCTCTTGCACCCGTTTCGATCTTTCCTACACAGGCCGTATCCTCTCTCGCTCTATGTCAAAGCCCTGTAAAGTGAACAAGCAAGCTGCAAAGCGCACCCTTCGCTACTTACGCATCACTCAACACTATGCCCTCACTTACTATTACGACCCCTCTAGCCCCATCTCTATTTCAGGATATATTGATGCCAATTGGGCTGGCGACGACCCTCGATGTTTTTCTATAGGGGGCTATGTATTCACTTTGGCTGGTGGTCCTATCTCTTGGCAAACCAAACAACAATGTTCTATGGCAAGTTCTTCTACTGAAGCGGAATACGTTGCTGCTGCTCTTGCCTCCCGCGAGGCTCTTTGGATCTCTGAATTGATCAACGAATTGAAGCTACCCTTCAATATCTCGACTGATCCAATCACTCTTTTTTGTGATAATCAGTCTACCATCGCACTTACAGAATCACCTTCCTTCTCAACCAAGCTGAAACACATTAAGATAAGCTTTCATCTGTTGAAAGAATTAGTCGTAAATGGCTTCATCAAGCTAGTGTATGTTCCATCTGCAGAAAATTGGGCAGACCTTCTCAGCAAGTCTGTGCCCGCCACTAAACAAACAGCCTCATCGCGTAATTTGAGTTTGATCCCTACCGGATGAACTTCTCATTGAGGGGGGATAGCATGTATCTACGACTTGGCTACTTCATAAAGCTCTTTTGTTCATCAATCTCAATGTTACAACGAGAAGTCCACCCTTAAGGGGGGATGTAAAAGTAACTTATGATTTTAATAAGTGTGGACTTCCTTTCCACCTACCTCTTTTCCGAAAGTTCTTACACCTAATTCCCACATGGACCCTTTTTACCTATGCAAGTCTGAACATGTGTCTATTCCCACCAACCTATAATTCACATGTGATGGATAATCCTCACTCCCTCAACTTGTATATAAATCCCATTAGCTGCCCTCATTTGGAACAAGGTCTTCACTCTCCATTCAAGTGCAATCTATTGTCATTGCTACATTTCTATCTTGCACTCTCTTATGTTTTGACATTAGCATATTAACTAATAGTGATATTAATCACATTTAAGTTAATCTCTAAGTTCTCACACTTGTGGCCTCTCAATCTTCATAATTCAAGGTTGGTCGAAAACCAAAGATTGTGTATGTTATTGATTAAAAACTTAGAACACCTACCGGTTACCAAATATTATATTGCATTCAAAAACATGTGCTGGTTCGTTTTGAATAGCTGACGGTGTTTGTTAATGACATCAGGCAGCCAGGGCACAAGCTGAGTCTGCACAACATAAAATGGCAACAGCTCAGCAGCTAGCAGCAACAACAGAATCTCCGCATACAGCAATGCATGCATCACAATTTGTAACCTCGGATGGGGCTGCCCCTACCCAGCCAATGCAACTTGGATAGCCTCGCACGCAAGCAATATATGAAGTCCAGTGTTTGAGCACTATATGGCTCATAAAATACTAGGTTTGTGTTTCAAGCCATTTCATAGTGACTTTTTAACGCCTCATTTTACAAAATGGGCTCTAAGACTTGGTATTTTTCAAGGAACCAAGAACATAGGATATCATTGAGGTCGTGATAAAATGCCTTGTTTTTAAATGCCCAAAAGTTTTTTTCTGAGTTTTTTGTGTTTTATGAGAACAAGAATTCTCACACAAGCTTGTATTTCATAGAACCAAAGAACATAGGATATCATTAAGGCCGGTCATGAAGACACGTCTAAAAGGTGTCCTTTGTGGTTATCAGAGCAAGGATTTTCATGCAAGTTTGTTATAGCCACAAAAGTGGCTTGAGTTCACATATCCCTAGTGTTAGTGGCATCTCTATACCCTACCAATTCATGTGTTGTAGGCATTTCACTTGTTGGCTGTGATATTTATGTATTCGTTAAAAGTAGCTAGGTACCTATGGTGGGTTTCCTTCACCTTCTGGCATCCATAGTTCTATGGTTGTCCAGTATTATTCTCAATTTAGTGCTGATGTCTGTGATCAACTATTATCTCTCCGCTTCATCTGGTGCGTGTGCAAAGCATATGTACAGTGTTCCCTACACCAAAATCCCAAATTACATCCATCTCAAAAAAGAATTTTAGCATGAAATTATCACCGGCTAGAATCTAAAACTACATTCAAGCTCGTTTTGAAGAGAACTTAAAAAATTTTGCACATTAAAATTAAATTTGGTTTGTGAGTTTGTGATCTCATCATGAACTCGCTTGAGATCACAAAGTGGGCTCATTGTTGCAAGCAAGCGGTCCCATAAAGGTGGAGAAAAAACTGTTCTTGTACCGTTTTCAAGGTGGAGATCTTTCTTTAAGTGCCTTAGACAAGAAACTTTGAAACTTTCACCAATGAGCTCACAAATGGTAACAATCATGTCTATATATAATGAATAATTGCATCTTTTATGCTTACATTACTATTAAAAATCACGATTTTATCACTTTCAATAACCAATCTTTCTTAGAAAAGCTAACAAAAGCCTTTTGAGGTTTGCAATATCCACAAGGTGTACTTGGAGGGTGGTGGTGCCAATGTATATAATTTTTAGGAGCACAATGGCAATTTCCCCTCACAAGTTTTGACACTAAACAAAATTTTCAGTTTGATGTGTGAGCACGTGCAACTGCAAGGATTTATCACCAACAGTTTAAGAACATGTCCACAAACCATCAAGGTCGTGCATCGTGGGGTAGCTAAGCACCACCATCCATCTATTGACATTTTTGAAGTGGAATTCACTTATGACTCTTAGATGCACGACAGCTCAGCACACACAATTGTTTACCCAATCAACCAATTGTTTCTTAGAACTCAGCAAGCGGAAGATTGCTGAGACCATCACCTACACTATCAATTAGAGTTGGGGTCCGCCCGTGCCAATGGGGGGAGGGGGATGTACCCACTTTCGTTTCAGCGCAGAGAAGATAAATGTAGAAAAGGTGACCGCACTTGCCTTGCTCTCAGTGGCTCTTGCAACCCTACGACGAAGGAGGAAGCAAATCTCCCGTAACCTTCGCTTAGCCCCCCCCTTTTTCAAAGTGGTAGTAGGGTTACTGGCACCTTTCAAGTTTCATACAATTTTTTTTTGGATTTTCTTAAAATAGTAAACATCCTCCCTCCACCTGGCGCGTCCCCTTGGGCGCGACCCAGGTCTTACTCCAACTCCTACCCTTGTCAAACACTCCAATGCATGCCCCCCCCTCCCACCATGGCTCTTGGCATCCATTGGTTGCCATGTGCTCGCCCTTTCTTTTACAGAATGGTCGTTCCCTACATCGGCCGCTACTAAATATCGTGCTATGCATCCCAATCAACAAGACCGAAGTGGTCCAAGTCAGTGCCAACGAGGCAATGCACACGCACACTTTCATCGCATGCTCTTTACCTTGCCTATTTTACAATGGGCCCATCACGCCTCCTCTCCCTCTCTTCCTTGAATTCTAATGAGCGTGCCCGCTCTCTCTCTCTCTCTCTTCAATTTTAATGCTCCTCAGGCGTTGCCTTTAGAAGCATCCAAGCTATGCATTTAAGCTTAGAAAGCTTCCAACCCTTTTGTTTAAACCTCAAGGGTCCAAGTGCAGTTTGCTTAAAAGACTTGACGCTTAAAAGACTTGACTAGCATCCAAGCCATGCATTTAAATTTAGAAAGCTTCCAACCCTTTCATTTAAACAAAAGACTTTACTCACACTCACCCACACTAGTGAACTCCTTAAAAGACTTTACTCACACTCACCCACACTAGTGAACTCCTTAAAAGGTAGGTGATTTAAAAAAAAAACATATTTATTATACATTCTCAAATTGCCCCTCCACACAAACACATACAAAATTAAAAAGGGTGTCCACACAATGCTTTTCCAAAAAATCTACACTTCTGAAAGTGGCTAAAAAAAAAAAAAACACACACACACACACACTCTGGATTTTTTCTCAATTCTTAACCACCAATTAAGCTAATGGTATTGAAAGGTAACACACACTAACACACACACACACACAATGGTTCTCTTCTCTATGAGCATTCTCACATATCCACGTAATGCTTGCCTAAAAGCTTATGTTGATAGTATGGAAGAGAGAAACACACACACAATGGGTCTCTTCCTTGAGCTTTGCTTGATGCATGTTGATGGGTGACCTAATTAGGTAGCAGCCATTTTCCAAGATACACCATGGACCTCCAAATTCCTAGCCTCGGTATTTTTAATTCATATTCACTTCAATGGTTGCACATACGTATTGGTCAATCTAGATACAAGATTGTCCATGAAGCATGAATTCCGTGGTCGTGTGTGAGCGATTTCATTATTGGGGAGGGCAAATCCATCCAATATCCAACGACCTTCAAGACATACACACACCATCGGCGTACGCTTTTACAACTCAAGCTCATCACAGGCGACACTTGGATAGAGAGAATTTAGTGTGAGTTTGATTTACTTCTCTATTGTTTTAATCCCAATTTGGTTGCAATTTTGATGTGCAAATTTAATGCATTTTTTGGTGTGTGATTTTAGGTTCTGGTGTGCATATGGCCCAAAAGACTCATCGGAGACAACACCACACCATTCAAGTGAGGTTGAAGGAGAAGAAGACCACATTGGGGATTCGTCAAGCTCAGTGCCCGTTACTACAAGGAAGGGGCGTGCCCCACTCACTAAAGGATTACTCTTCAAAGGTTACCAATGCCATTTCAGTGTGAAGCGATTGACTAAGGAGCCAGATGTAGGTGTGATATCTTACATCCATCCCTATCATACCAATAAGGCGGATGCGGCATGTCATGGTTCTTCTCATCTAGATGCATCTTCGAAGTTCTCCTCTTGGATTTCATTGCATAAAAAAATATGGGTATCAAGTATGCTTTATCGTGGTTTTTCTGCCTAGCAAGTCATGGAGAAACATATACAAGCACTACACACTCAAAAGGAAAAGGATCCTAATTACATATTTGTGAGGGATGACCTCTTGTGCATACGTGATATCATGAATATAGGTAGGAAGCTCTCCATTGAGCAATATCAAATGCAGGATAATGATGCCGAAAGTGTGCGGCGTTGGTGCAATGAAAATACGCTCAACATATTCATATATTATTCAAAATATCCAATGCACAATGTTGAGTTTATGCTAGGAATCCAAACTCCATGGCAAAGAGATATTTGCTACAAGTATGGAAATGGAAATCTTCTAGCAATGGATGCAACCTTCGGAACAAATAAGTACAAGGTGGGTGTTATTGGCATTTTCATATTATGCTTGATAAAGTTTTCTATGTAGTTTGTTGCATTCTACCGATGAGCACTTTTGTGATGTTGTTTTATCTCTACACTATACTAGTCTTTGATAGTCATCGCAATGGCGTTTCCATTGCATGTATCTTGACTTCTTTGGGCACATTTGAAACGACATGTACATGGCTCACAAGCTTTAGAAACCATATGTTAGGTCACTTTAAGTCTTGGGAGCCTGGAGCTTTGGTTGACGATGCTGAAATAGAAATTGATATGTCCACCTTTTGTGTCACAATCAATGTAAATGACCACAATTGCATTATAAGTCTCACGTATACACATGCTTTTTGCAGGACTGTATTCCATGTACCTATTTTGTTATGTTTATGGCATGTCAAGAGGTGTTGGTTAAAGCATCTCATCAAGAAGGTGAAGGATTGGCCAACAAGGGCAGATATGTTCCATGCATTGGGATTGATTATGAATATGTATGGTCAACCTACCTTATCAGAGGATGCCACAAAGGGGAATGCAAAGCTTTTGTTGGAGTGTCCTACTCAAAGTACAAGGAAGAGGAGCAATTCCCCTTGTACTTCAAAACATATTGGGAGTCAAAGATAGGTACACAATAAAATTCCTCTCATTTGTTTTTTGGGTACTGTCAGTGTATCCCTCTCATAAGATTCATGATTTTGCACATAGGCATGCGGATACGTGCAACACACAATTTGCCACATGTAGGACAAGACACAAACGGTGCTATTGAGGCATACCATGGCCATCCCAAGTACAAGTTTTTAGGCTCATCAAAGAGATTATTGGAACGCAGAGTTAATTGGCTTCGACACAAGCGAACTACATCGTACCTACCCTTTTATTGGTTCATGCAAAAAGTGAAAGAAAATGAGTTCAAGCGCAACAATGCAATAAAAATGTCATTGAGAACTCCTACCAACGAGCATTAGGAATCCCCGAAGGATATGTCAAGCATATGGATTCTTTTCACACGGTGTACAATGCCAATTGTGATTGGGCATGTTGTACTTGTCAGTGGGTTGAACAAGGAAACGTTTGTAAGCACCAAATCAAGGTAATTCTTATGAAAGGAAATTCCCATTCATCACTAATAGCACAATGCTTGCTTATGTATAGAGGTTTGGACATGTCCTCAAGAGCGAGACAAAACCGGGCCATACGTACAAGGACAGAAAGTGGTCATGAGGCATCAAGTCTTGCCATGGATTGCAATGTCTTGGAAGGGGAGCCTAGTATGGTGGAATCGTCAACACACGCCACAAGCATTCAACCACTTCAACGCATTTTTGAGGAGTAGATTGACCTAGTGGGAGAGGAGAAGGTGCTCATAAAGGAGGCATGTGAAGGACTAAGCGGACCTTAGGTCATGTGCACCTGGTGAAGGCACACAAAAAGATGGACGATGAAGCTAATGTGGGCTTCATCACTATAAAGGATAGTTTTGGAAACACAATCAATCATGCACAACCATTTTTTGAGAGGAAGTATGGAAAAGAAGCACCAAGAGCCCATTGTCCAACCCTTAGTGAAGCGAAAAAAGCAACACAAGGTCTCTATGCAATCAAAGTTGGATGCAAAAGTAAGAAGCTCACCACAAACGTAGAGTCAACTTGAGGTCTTGGCTTGTGGAAATCTCCTAATATTTGTGTGTCTAAACTGGCCTTGTATCTTTTGTTCAAGTTTTTCAATTAATTCATTGTGCCCTTTCTCTCCAACATTTTGTGTATGTAAATTCACCTTTGTAATCATCCCCCCCCCCCCCCCCCCCCCACCACACACACACATAGCATTTTGCAGGGGATTGTGGTTTCCACTGCTTGCAAGATTTATATGTCTATTGAATTAAAAACAAAATAAACTGGATGTAAGCAGCACTTAAAGAAAGGTAGACAATGGTACTGCGCATTCCATTTATAATTCATGCCAATATCTTTGGTACCAAGATTAACTCCATTTATAAATTCCATGTGAGAGGAATGTGTTACTCAAGTCATTAAATTAACTTTGGGCACATTACTAATCTCTCCCTCCCTCCCTCCCTCCCTCTCTCTCTCTCTCTCCCCCCCCCCCCCCCCCCCCAAAACAACAAACACACACACACACTTTGGGCACATAAATTCTCTCTCTCTCTCTCTCTCTCTCTCTCAACAAACACACACACACACACACACACACACACACACACACAATTTGATAATCGAAAGAGCAAGGGAACCATACTTGAACTCCTTTTGCAATTTAATTTAGGAATCATACATAAAATAGCAGAGTTACAATGGCTTTGAATTCAAAAGAAGAATAACAAGGTTGGGTGGACGTAGAAGAGAAACTTTAAGCTACATTGCAATAAATGTCTTTCAGTCTAGTAGATCTCCTATGAGGCACTGTGCTGTTGATATTTTGAAACATTTTGCATTTTCTCTTGGAGTTGTCACGTACTATGGTTTCACCTGTTAATTGATTGCCTAAGACCTCAACGCTTGCAACTTGGACGTGTTCCTCCTTACCAAATTTGTCTGTCCTGTCCATGGGAAGAGGTTTATCTAAGTCATCCTCAACAAATACACCTTTTGTGGAAAGAGAAGTCACCAAGTCCACTATCACCATACCAAAAGAACCATCAACAATATATACCATAAATTTAAAAGAGAAGCCTTTATATATATATCATAAATTTAAAAGAGAATCCTTTACATCTAGATAGTCACAACATAGAAAGAAAGCGGGTTTAATTTCAAGCCTTGAACCTTCAAGTTGCTTCTCCTTTGTACACTCTACGTATCTTGCAACTAAGAATCGAGAAAATTTAGAAAGAATAGGAAGACTTGAATCATACATGCGAAGAGCATTTCGAGCTTGTTGCATGTGCAAATCGTTCTCTCTTCTAAACCACTTCCCTACATAGTGAATATAAGGAATTGACACCCCTTTGTTGTGTTCTTGAGCAAAGTAGCGTACCATGCCTGCTCTTCCAATGATGCCTTGGAGCCCAGTTTTTTTAGCCTTACACTCAACACGCTTGTAATAAAAAAAGTTTTTATTTCTTGATTTGTACATGATTTCCTTGTACTGCATGGACACAATAAAATGCATCCTTCACTTATCGCGAAGCTATTGAGTAATGTATGGTTTACATAATGTGTAAGCATGCATGAGCACTTATTAAAACTCCATGAAAATGATGCTCGGGTTATACACACACAAAAACGTGAACCACAAAATCAACCCCACACCAATGCACCTTCCCTTTATGGAAAAAAAAAAGTCAACACTACAACATTCTCACCATTGATAACCAAGTCTTCTTTTAAGCTATTACAAAAAGCATAAGACTATGTTTGCAGCAAGAGAGAGTCTAGTAAAATAATCAGAACATCATCTAAGATTTAGGGTGTTTGTTTCTACTTCCATAAAACATTAGCAAAATTCAATCGACTCAAAGCTCCAATGACAAGCAAATTCAAAAAGAATCTTGACAAAGTTTATGTGACTGCTTCAAATTAGGACCAAAACTTGGGCCAATTGCACTTTTAGCATCCCCCCCCCCCCCCCACCCCCCTCTCTCTCTCTCTCACACACACACACACGCACACACACAAAATCTCTTATCTCTCTCTCTCTGTGTGTGTGCATGTGCGCGCGTGCTAGCCTCTTGGATGCTCTGTCAGATAGGGTTGCCCACTCAATGCCTTGTTGTATGGCATTGCCACTCACCCCTTGTTATTGCATTTGGATCACTTAACTTTGCTTGGTCGTCTTCATAAGCTAAAATTACCCAATGGCAATGACTTTATAGAACAGGCCATGCTGATCATTCGTTGTTCATGCCGCGCAATAACTAGGATGATGTGCAAGAGATTATGTAACCATTGGATATATTTGGTCTAGCAGCAAACCTTAGGGTTAACTTTTGAAAATCCAAACTCTTGTCTCTTGGTGTTTGTGACTAGCATCATCTTTTGTGGCATGCGGAAATTTTGGGTGCACATGTGGCGGTCTGACACTTAGGATATCGTATTGGCCGGCAGGTAACTAATACCCAACAAGTCGATTGGGTCATGCAACGATTAAATGTCAAATGGCACTATTGGAAACTGTCTACATGGCCGTTACATGTTCGACTTCGTATTGTCCAAAGTATCATGGCATATGTTCACCCTTACTTGTGGTTTTGTTACATTGGCATCACTCTCACCTCTTGCTGCTTATGTATGATATTGTATCTCACTTGTGGCGCACTAGTTCTCATAAGAAAGGCATGATCTATGTCAGCATGTTACCATTCCCGCCTTTGGTGATTGGCAGACTTCCCTTTGGGAGATTGTGTTTGGCAAGATGGTCGTTCATATTCCTGGTTGCTTGATCACCTCTAGTTTTCTCTTTGCTTGGAAAGTTGTTACGAAGCATCTCTCGTGGCATAGGAGGCAGCAAACAGATGGGAATTTGTTGAGTTTGGAAAGCATTCACTGGAGTAGAGTGATCTCTTGTACTTTGGTTGATCGGTCACCTTGACTAAGATGACTTGGAGTGGTTTAGTAGGAAGCTCTTCTGTATGAGCAAAGGAGACTTGCAAATGTACGTTTCATCTACCCTATGGAGGATTGAATGTGGGCGTCTCCTATAGTGGTGAACTCAAAGAAGAATGGCACATGGAAGGTATGAGAGAATTATAAGCCGTTGAATGCTGCAACAAAGAGGGATCACCTCTCTTTCTCTTTCTACGATGAAATTCTTAATGAGGTGGCACATGAAGAAATTTGTGCAATGACTATGTAGGCCATTTTCAAACCAAGACTATAGGGAGATATAAAGGAAAAAAACTTGCAAAAAACCATGGGGTATCTTTTGCTTATAAAATAATGTCGTTTGTTCCAACTCATGCACCAAACATTATCAAAAGATTTGTAACTCATGTGCTTCAACCTTGTTTTAGGAAAATGAATAAGGTTCTCTATTGATGATTTTAGTAGCCATAGCTCATATACAGAGCATCTTGAAAAAGTATAAAAAGGATTTTTTTAAGGCTACACTCAATAGGTGGATAGTTAAATGTGGAGAGATTCACATTTTTAAGTATCAAGTAAATTTTCTTGCTCATGTTGTATCTGCAAGGGGTCTCCTCTATCCAGAGTGCAAGATATTTTAACAAAATTATACATCTCCTCTCATGGATTGTACTTCATTTACAACTCCTCGTTCAAAGAGCCCTATTCACACGGATTGAAGGAATGAGTAAAAATTTTGAGATGTGGAAGAACGCTGAGTTTTGGAGCGGTCACTTTTCAAAATGTGTATCCTATAATGTGAGTTAATTGGAGAGGATTATTAATTATCCAAACTATATGCTTTTATGTATACATTAGAGGGGGGGAGGAAGATTTTTAAATAGGCTCGCAGTGTAAATATAGTATGTATATTGAGGTATTATTAATAACCTCTCCGGTTAACTCACGTTATTGAGGATTATCAATTATCCAAAATGTATACTTTTATGTATACAATAAAGGGGGATGGGGAATTTTTAGATAGGTCCGCAGTGTAGATATAGCACACACACACACACACACACACAAGATCTTGAGATCAAGATTCAACTGTGGTGGATTGATTTTCAAAATTCCCTCTTAAAAACCAAATCTTAAATTAGAGACTTGTCAGGCTAGAGATTTGAGATCGCTTATAAGTGTGTCCTTATGATATTAAAACTTCTCTCTCTCTCTCTCTCTCTCTCTCTCTCTCTCTCACACACACACACACACACACACACACACACACACACACACACACACACACGTGTTGGCGCATAACTTCTCAATTACCGTCTTTGTCTCCATCCATCAATCTTTCTCTCCCAATAGGAGCATTTAATCCCTTAAGGAGCTACCACTATTCTCTCTCTCTCTCTCTCTCTCTCTCTCTCTCTCTCTCTCTCTCTACACTCACACACACATGCATACTAGCGTTCCACCCCCTATTACCGTTTCTATCTCCCTCCATCAATCTTTCTCTTTTCATGGGCAAATGGAGGCCCATAAGGAGTTGCAACCTCTCTCTCTCTCTCTCTCTCTCTCTCTCTCTCTCTCTCTCACACACACACACACACACACACACACAAACGCGCATACGCGTGTGCACGTGCGTGCACACACACACACACACACACACAAACTTTGGGAATTGTAATTGGAAGCATGCCATACAAATTGTCTCTACAAAAATGTATATGTAATACAATTGTGACAATTGATCCTTGTTGGTGTCTTCTCTAGTAAGGACATGCCCAATTGCACGCCTGTGATCTCTTTATGTTGAAGAAATTTTCAAGACAAACAATTCTTCAAGAAATCCATGCCTCTATATGAAAGAAATCTTCACGAGTTCTATGTTATAATGCAATGTCTTATGTAGCACAAATGCAAGAGCCTCTGCATGCATCGAGAAAGTTGTTGAAATCATTTTTTGGATATCCAAATTAATGGTAATATAGTTTTGTACACACCATCTAATATCATGAGTCCAAAGCCACATTCTCAAATATCACTTATCATTTCCCTCAAATGAACCACCCTTTGCTTTATTTTGAGCCTCAAAAATACGACCTCAATAGCCAATGGTGTAACCATCTCAATCTAGCACAATACTTTCACCCTCTTTTGTTGTTCACAACCTTAGATCCTTGAGCCGTAATCAAAACTGTACCAATGTATATTAGGATAGTTTATCTTTGGCTTTCCATAATCTTTCCCTCACAAGGCTCTTTTGGAATTAGGGTTGCAGAGAAACACACACAGCTTGGAGAAGACGAGGGAAGATCAAGGCACACAATAGAGAGTGTGTTAGTGTGCAATGTAAAGATAGATAGCCCTAGAGTGATGGGCGTATATACAGTGCACGGGGGAAAAAACCTCCTAAAGAGGGAAAAAATGCCCCGGCGGTCCTAGTGTGTTCACACACATCACTACCACATGTATATGGTAACAAATCCCGCCTAGAGTGATGCGGTGAATGAGAGCTGGCACATGAGTCAAGGAAAGTGCCATGCCCTGACGACATGATTAGTTCACAAAGGGGAGTAAGCCCAAATCTTTGCGGAAAGCTTCGAGCTTCTCACAAGATAATGCCTTTGTGAAAAGATATGCAAGGTTGTCCTGGTTTGGCACATAAGCCAAGCTAATCTTCCTGCTGAGAGCCTCTCCCTGACATAGTGGTAATGCACCTCAATGTGCTTTGTGCGAGCATGAGAAACTGGGTTCCTCGCAACTGCCAATGCGCTTTGACTATCAGTGTAGATAGTGTTGGCAGTGTCCTGTCCAACAACCAAATCAGCCATAAGGCGTCTGAGCCATACACACTCAACCATAGTTGTGAAGACTAACTGTACTCAACCTGACAACTTGAAGTGGCCACAATAGGTTGCTTTTTTCTCAACCATGACATACATGAACTGCTAAGAATGAAACAAAAACCACTTGTTTTGACACTCGCGTGTCAAAACAACCAGCCCAATCTGAGTCCGAAAAAGCATGTAAGTCTGGTGGCAATGATCCCCCCTTGGGATAAAACAATCCAAGTTGTAAAGTGCCACTAAGGTAGCAAAAAATCCTCTTGGTAGCCTACCAATGCTTAGACCCTGGGCTATGCATAAATCTGGTGACTTGTGAGATTGCAAACTGAATATCCGGCCTTGTGTTGCATACATAAATGAGGCAGCCAGTAGTTTGGTAAAGAGTGACATCAGCAGGATCACCAGCATCATGTAGGCTTAACTCCAAACCTGGAAATAGGTTTGCAATCCTCAAGTACAAACTTACATAGCAATGTTTCTATGTAACTTTTTTGACACAAGGCAATACCACCATCACACTGCTTAAACTATATGCCTAAGTAATTATGCAACAACCCCAAATCTTTCATCTTGAAAGTAGCATTCAAATCAGCCTTAAATTCAGCAACATGTCTCTCATTTGGTCCAATGATCAGAAAATAATCTACATAAAAGAACCACAATGAGAAAGTACATCACCTCACGCTTTACATACAATGTGCTTTCTGTTGGACTGTTACGAAAGCCTTGTTTGATCAAATGAGTGTCAGATTTCTCTTACCAAGCACGAGGAGATTGCTTCAACCCATACAAAGTCTTCTTACATTTGCACACTTTGTCCTCTTGTCCTTTCCTGACAAAACCGCGAGTCTGCGTTACATAAACTTCCTAAAATATGTCATCATTCAAGAAAGCAGTTCCAATGTCTGATTGATGTACATCCCAACCAAAATGAGCTGCCAATGCACATAGAAAATGCACAGTAGTCATACGACAAGTGGGAGCAAAAGCCTCTTCATAATCTATGCCTTTTTGCTATGCATAACCCTTTGCAACAAGTCGAGCCTTATGGCGATCGATCTCACCATCCAGCTCGCGTTTTAACTTGTAAACCCACTTTGTACCAATGGCCTTTTTGCCGAGAGGCAAATCACATAAAGTCCATGTGTCATTTTCTATAAGTGCATCATATTCTGATTGCATGGCAGCCATCCAATTTTTTGTGCTTCATCAAAAGATAGAGGTTCCTCAACATCATGTAAGCTAGACACAGCCAAAGCATAACGATCTGATGCATAAGATGCATGGCGAGAGCTTGAACGAGTACAACTAGACAAAGGTGCATCCAATTTACTGTCATGCAATGTATGCACTAGCCGTTTTGGCATACCTCTAGCTTGCTCATTTTCAGCCCTTTCCTCATCAAGTACATCATGTACATCTGCATCAGTAATAGGCTGATCCGTAACATTTTTGGGACCCCCATAGGCTGTACATTTTCCTCATTGGAATTTACATTCAAACTTCCACCACTGAAAAGAGGCAACAAAGTGTCATAAATGTCTTGTGAGGCTTACATTACTGTCTCTAGTACATGACACCAAGGGCTGAATAGAATCTTCCACAAACACTACATCCCCTGAAACCAAAATACACTTTGCTAGTATTGAAGGAACACAAAGAACTGTATTGTAAAATGTCTCTCTTAATGGGTGAAACCTATAATACAAAGCCTTTTGGAGGGGGGACCGGCTCCATGAAAATCTGGTCCTCATTTGTTGTCAATAGCTTAATTTCTCTCTCTTTTGAAGTATTGTTCATGCTATCTAACTAGGTGTTATGCTTTTTGTTGCTCTCTCCACCCAAGCACTCTTGTTATGCTCATTAGGAATCTATTCTAATGAAATGCTCACTATGTTCATGCTATTTTCTGCTACACACAAGTTACTAGGCCATTAAACGTTACATTGGTATCAGAGCACAAGTTTTCTCTTTTCTTGCTCAAGAAGGGAGGTCCTCAAGCTAGTTGTAAGTGGTTGTTATTATTAATTGCAAATGAGTAAGTAGAATAGGGAATTTTCAGCCTTGCAATGCGCCTCCCTTCCTGCAAATAGAAGGGCATCACCGTCGAGAGCTATGGTCTTAATAGTGGAGTCCTACGGGGCTTGCCTACGACTTAACCACTATTGAGCTATTAGACGCTTGATAGGAGCTGATGTTGTTTGGGTGTTGAAAGACCCTCTCTTCTATTCCTTGCAATTAATGGTATTGGAGCCACGAGTACAATAGCTTGAGTGCTTTGTATAAAGGGGTAAAGAGGAGTAGCAAGTAGGGCTTGAAGTTCCAAAGTACACCTAAAAAGTTTACACCTAAAAGTTGTTAGACTGGCTGACAATAGTAAAGAGAGTGAAATTAATGTTGATAGATTTGATTTTGCTAATGAGCAGGCTACTAATTATGCCCTATGCTTGTTAACTACCTTGTTTCTAAACTTCAACAAGCCATGGGCAATCCATCCCTCCAAAGTGAAGTGCAACAGCAGCTTCGGGCTCATGGGATTCTCCAAGCTCCCCACCATGACAAGAGAGTATCTAGGAAGCCTCCTTGTGAGACTTACAAAAGAGGCCTCTCTCGGATTCGGGAAGAAGAAGAGGATCCATATACGAAAGACTCAAAAATTTGCTTTTTGATGACGCATCTCCTTCCAAAGGAGAATTCAAGAGCCCCCACCGAAGTCACACAAAAGAAGTGAGTCTCCTACCACCTCGGCGAAGATGATTGTACGAAGACGGCGGGCTAAACGCTCTCCAACACCTCCAAAATGGAGAAGATCATCGCACACTTCTCCACACCATAATTCAAAGAGGGATGATAAAAAGCAAGAGAAGAAAAAGGCGAGAAAGAGGAAACCCTCTTCTCCATCTTCTTCATCCTCTTCCTCTTATGAAAGTGATGGTGTAGACAAAGAAGATCAATGCAAGAAAAAGGCGAGAAAGAGGTCACCCTCTTCTCCATCTTCCTCAAATTCTTCATCTTTTGAAGAAAGTGATGGTGCAACTTTTGAATCATCAAAAAGAAAAGGCCATAGGAAATCCTATGCCACATGGAAGAGGTCGTCCAAGCTCAAGAAGTTCAAAGAGGGAGAAAAGAGCATCTCTTTCCTTACCTATGATGGCACCTTTGGTGCTACAGACAAAGTCTTGGCCTTTATCCAACAATTCAATGCGGCGTTTGGAGATGAGGGCTTCACAAAGTCCTTTAAGCTACGCCATGTAGCTATGCACTTTCAAAAGTCGGCCAGGCAATGGTGGTCTAGCCTACGGGCAAACAGTGAAGCTCCACGAACATGGAAAGCTTTAAGAGCTTCCATTATGAAGCAATTTTTGGCCACCAATGCCAAAGACAAAGTACTTACCGAATGGAGAATCTTGAAGCTCTCTCCCTACGAATCCATTCACAAATATGTAGACAAGTTTTGAGAAAAATTTGTAACAATGAACTATTAAGAATATAATATATTCTAAAAGTATAAAAAATAATATTTGACACAATAGTCAATGCCTTCTTCAAAGAGAGGTAAAAGAACCCATAAGCACACGAAAGTTGAATCAAAAAAGCATCCCTAAGCTTTAGAGCCCTAAGCTTTAGAGCCCTATGCTCTAGACCCCACTTTAAAAACTCTACATTCTTCCATCACGGTGGCTAAACCGTGATGGCTAGGGTCGCGATTTAGCCGCCACGATGGAAGGATGTAGATTTTTCAAAGTGGGGTCTAGAGCACAGGGATTTACAGAAGGTCCATGCTGGGTTGGGGGGCCATTTCGATGGTCTATTTGGGCCTAAGCTTTAGAGCCCTGTTCTCTAGACCCCACTTTAAAAACTCTACATTCTTCCATCATGGTGGCTAAATCGTGATGGCGAGGGTCGCGATTTAGCCGCTGCAATGGAAGGATGTAGAGTTTTTAAAGTGGGTTGTAGAGCATAGGGCTTTAAAGAAGGTCCATGCCAGATTGGGGGGCCCTTTCGATGGTCTGTCTGGGGGTTGCGATGTGGGGTCGAGTTGTGCCTTGGGCATGTTGTAGACTCAAGGACCATTGGGAGGGATCTGTTTCAGCGTGCATGGCAGGACACCCAGTTGTCACATCCCTCTTGGGTGGTGAGCAGGGTTCAGCATGGAAAATTTATGCATCTTTGTCTTAGCGAGTGCCCACCTCTTTTGTGGAGGGACCTCGCAAGCCTGTATCTTCTCTCCAGTGGTTCAAGATGGTGTGTGTACGATTTGAGATGTCAGGTGCTGCTATTGTTGGGGTTGATTACTGGTGTGGTAGCCTCTTTTTGTGGTCATTTAGTGCTTGGCTCACCTATTATAGCCTGCTTTGTTTGGTCCTCATGCTGGTTTGGATGATTTTTTGCTCGGTTTTGTCTGGGTCTTCCGTCATGGGGGTGCTCGTGTGGCAGACGATCCTACTATGGTGGCAACAGAGGTCTTGGGGCTCCCCTATTAGCCGATATGTATGGTGATGGAGGTTTTGGCTATCCGTTGGATGGTTCTCCTTGTCGATTGATTGGACTTTATTATCGAAGTGATGGAGGTTTTGACTTTGCCCTTATGTGGCTTATGGTTTCTAGGTTGGGATGTTTATGTATAGGTTGTATGAATTTTTGGCTTGGTACTAGGTTCATGCCCTTGTGAAACCTTGTAGTTTGGTGTTGTGAGAGGATGGTACTATGCTCTTTTGTATACATGGGATTACTTTGAATCCATGGCTCAATATGAGCATGGTCCGGTTGTAATTTATTTGGTGATTAATCCAATCTACTCACTCATTTTGAGTGAGTGAGTTTTGAAAAAAAAACTCTACATCCTTAAAGCTCTAAAGCCTTGTGCAATAGATCCCTCTTTAAAACTTTAAATCTCTACATCCCAAAGTTGTAAACCCACTTTAAAAGCTCTAGAGTTCTAAGCTCTAAAAACTATAAGGCCTTAAGGTCACCCTCCCCATACATGTGGGTCCATGTAATCATTTTGGAGTGCCCCAAATGGGTGAGGCCTTAGTGATGCCTTCCCTTTTCTTTGCTAATGAAAACGAGGAATTTAACGTTTAAAAACTCACAATTTTTAGGCTGGTCCGAGAAGACAAAATATACTCATTAGAAAGACATTCAAAGATATTCACACTGTCATTGAATTATAGAAATACAATTCATACATCGTAGCCATAATGGTGTTGAATTTTCGTGTCCCATGCGATTGTTTGTGTGTGTGCGCGCGTGTGTGTGTGTGTGTGTGTGTGTGTGTGTGTGTGTGAGAGAGAGAGAGAGAGAGAGAGAGAGAGAGAGAGAGAGAGAGATCCAATCTAGGCACCAACTTGGGAGAAAGAAGACCAAGATCGCACAACACTCATCAAAGAAAGCGGAGCGTGGTTGAGAGTCATTGGAAAATCTGTTTAAGGTAAGAGGGCTAGTTAATTAGGGAAGATGAAGAAACAGGGCAAGCACACTAGCAAGGATGATGTTTCCTGTAAAGTGATTTGTAGGGCGATGAAGCTAGAAATGATTAAACACTTGTCTCAGTATAATGAGTATCTTGGGGACATATCCTCCTCATTACCAAAATGCGATGGTTAGTGCTCTGCAAAAAAAATGGTGAAAAATGCTCTGCTCGTCTCGCTACTGAGGTAAGCTAGTGGAGGAATGGACACTGGCAGCGTGTAGGAAATGATATCATGCCAAGATTCTCCCATCGAGCTAGAATCTGACAGCGAAAGGGCATGGTTAGGACCGGACCCAATGGGAGGTTAACAACCAAGCACGAAACTGTGAGAGGCGACTAGGGAACTTAAGGAGGTGGTCAAAAAGGCCCGATAGGAGTAGTGCTTTTTATTTAAAAAAGAAAATGTAAACCATGTGATAGGAAAGCATTGACGAGTTCCTCTCTTACTAGTCTAGTAAATCACGGACTAATGCATCAAGGAGTGGTGGACACTGGTGGTAGACTAGGCGTATAAGAGCCGTGCCAAATTATGGTGAGGTTGTCGTGCAACTTGTCCTTTTGCATGCTTGCCATTCTCTTCAGCTCCATCACTCAATTTTATCTCCATTATGCACCCAAAAAACTTTTCCATAAGAGACCCAATCATTATAGTCCAGTGGTTATTTACATTATTTACATCCTTTCCTTTATGCAAAGTCTTGACCCACTTAGTACTCCAATCGTAAGGCATACCATGTTGAAGCGCAAGGCTGAACATATCACACATCCACTCATGTTTAAAATCTCTCGTCCATTTAATTATTTTCGGTTTGATACCTTGAAGTTCTCCCGCTTTGCGAGTGGCCAACTTTTTGAGCCCGTCGGGTACATTCTCAATAGTAAAAAAAAGAGGGCATACATGAGAGTGAACCATAAAATGAAACTTTTCTAGCATTTGATTGCTCATATAGTTGCCTACAATGTGTGTACATATCCACAAGACTCAACTACCAAAACTCTCAACCCAATTGCTCCTCAAGTTTCTCTAAAATCTTCCACATGCACGTGTCTTTTCTTGGACTTGGAAAAAAATAATTCTTTACTTTCCATCGTTTCATCTTCTTTTGAATCAATGCTATGCAAATGACTTTGATACTTGTCTTTGTTCACTTTTGCATCAAGCTTTATCAAGGACTTTTGAGCATCTTGACATTTTTTATCGAAGCACCTTTTGTGTTATCTATCTTTGTTGATACTATGGACATGCTTTATGGCAAAGCATTTTTTGGCACAAAAACAAATAACTTTCTTGTAAGCTTCCCATTTAGTTTCCAATGGTGTGTCAGATTGAAGCTTTTTCATCCATAATTTTTTCTCAACCATTTCAATATACATAGGTGCCCGTTTGAAATCCATACATAGTGATAACTTCTCTTCTTGGGTGCCTGAAGCAACTAGAGGACGATGTTAAGCTACTAAATTCTAAAAAACAAGAAGGGCCTACCTCAGAAGCAAAGCATAGAAGGTGGTTGGAAGCCAAGGGATACTTGACCGACTACCCACTAGAGGAGGTGAGGAAGGCCAAAATATTATCCAGAGAAACCTTCCTCCAACCGGAGGAGGCTAATCAGACTCACTTTTGCACAGCTCTCAAAGTCAAGAGAAATTGGGGTATAGTCCACTCGCTCACTGATGGAGAAGATATTGAGGTTAAGGACCCCAAAAAAATGGCTCATCTGATGTTGGATCACCTATGACGGATCATAGTCAGCTTGAGGCCTGTTCCCTTAAAGTGGATGAATCCAAAGCTATTCTTCTTGGAAGTGTCCAAAAGACATTTCCATTTTGAAATCCAACCTCCTAGAGAATAAGTTCAATGAGGATGAATTCTCTTTTGTGCTCTGAGCCCCGAGAAAAGAGAGATCCCCTGGGTGGGATGGACTGACGACTAAATTTTTCAAAGAATTTTGGAAGGAGCTGAAGTCCCCTATCACGGTTATGGCCAACCAAGCATTGATTGATGGCATCCTGGACTCAAGTATTAAAAGGGGCCTCGTCAAACTGATCCTAAAACAACTGTGTTGTTCCCAGCTTAAACATTGGAGGCCCATTAGCATGATGTTAGTAGCCTACAAGATTGAGGGGGCAACTATAATGAAAAAAATGTCTATCACGTGGGCTCAGCAGTACGGATTATTTTTTTCTATATTTTCTCACATTTTCACATACAGAGGGGTGTTGAAAAAATGATATTGAAAAAAAATTGCAGATTGAATAGAAAAAGGGTCTCTTTTATTGGTGAAAAATTCATAGCTAAGGGGTTTTATAAATATTCCTTGAAAGCACATGATATATAGGTTTTATGAATAGTGACCCCCGTGAGCCTACAAAATTGTCGCCAAAATGGCTGTCCTTAGGCTCTCTCCCCTTCTGGACAAAGTTGCCACACCAGCATGGATTTATCAAGGGCACATCTTTATATGATAACATTCTCTGCAATGATGGATGTAGAGTATGTCGCTTTCTCTAAGCAAGAGTGTATCTTGCTCCAGTTAGATTTAAACAAAGCCTATGACAGGATCACATGGTCATTTACTGAAGATTTCATGAAATCTTTTGGCTTCGGGCCTCAGATATGCAGGTTGGTGAGAAAATTTGGTGCTAGAAGCCAATCGAAGCTATTGTTCAATGAGAGAAGTGTGGGAGCATTTGAGGAGGTCAAGATCTCCATCAAACAAGGGTGCCCTCTTTCCCCTCTTCTATTTGCCATTGGATCTCATCCTCTAGTGACCATACTCAAGGATAGTACTGCAAAAGGAGAGATTCAAGGGCTATCTCTCCCTAACAGCAACTAATTGATAGCTAGGCTTTTTGCAGATGACTCGTAACTCTTCCTCAAAGTTTGCCCTTGAGTGATTAGGAAGCCTCTAGAGATTGTGCAAATGTATTCCATAGCATCAAGGTCATTGTAGCATTGAAAAATCAAGATCTCTCTCTCTCTCTCTCTCTCTCTCTCTCTCTCTCTCTCTCTCTCTCTCTCTCTCTCTCTCTCTCTCTCTCTCTCTCAACGCGACTCGTTCAATCCATCAATGTGGTATAGGGAGATAGTTTCAAGAGGGAAAATATTTTGACACCTTGGATCCCCGCTAGAGGTTTTTCAAATAGGGTAGGGGAGTCATGTTAATACAATGGAGACAGTATGTAGGGGGTTATCTTAGTGCTTTGATATCCGTGAATAGGGGAGTGGGTTGCTACACAAGGGGCCGTATATAGGGGTTTCCTAGGAGGATGCATGCAAGTGGCATCGCCTACCTAGTATTAGTGAATCCCCCATGGTTGCAATGGGGAGTGTGGATGATGCTTAGTGTTGGTGGGTGCAGGCACGAGGGAGGGATGCCTTGGAGAAATGGGCGGCTGGACTAGAGGCATTGGGTTGTTTTGCCTTGTGCGATTCGAGCCCTCCTCCCTTGCTTTGGCTTAGGCTCTCTTCTCTGTTTTTTGTCATTGAGAGAGGGAATCCCTCCTAACTCTTCTTGAGGATGAGAAAAGACTGCCAGCTCTCAAGTGGCCCTTGGGGATTCGGTAGTCGAGTGGGAATTGAATCCGTGTTTCGTGGCAACAAGGGTGGCATTTGCTGGGGTATGGCTCCGCATCCCAGCTTGATTTTCATATTCGGTTCTTGATGGGTCTTGGTCCATTGCTAGGATAAACTCATTGTTTTTGTCTAATCTGTGTGGAACGGGTGTGACTTGGAGAGGTGAATCATTCTTGACAAGTGATGGAGCTTGTAGGATCCCCCCTTTGTGAGGCTATAAGATGTGCACTATTTGATAGTATGTGGTGGTTCTTTCGAGGCATGGTGTGTGTTGTTGGCAATGTTACCTCTATGGTGGCAACCTAGGAGATCACCTTGGTGATGAGGACGTTGGGACCCGCCCTCTTCTTGACAATATATGTAGTTTGGTTCTGATCTGATTATAGTCAAGGTTTGCCTCCCTTGTTTTGGGTAGTCATTTGCATGGTTATCTGATGAGATTTTGTACATGTGGCTCCCTAAAAAGCCGGTCTATGTTGTTGATGTTCTATGTATCCATGGCTCGTCTCGCATGGACTTCTATGTATTTCCTTTTGCTTATTAATTTACCCACGTACACTTTTAGTTTTGCAAAAATAAAAATAAAAATTTATAAGAAGGCATTATTCTTTGAGACCCCTTGTTTTTTTACATAATCACAAAATGAATGTGCTTATGAGTTATTTGATTGCTACTAATGCATTTACTTTTGTCTATTTAATTTTTTGGCTTCGACTAATGCTTCAATACTAACCCCTATTTTGTTGAAACATTTGGGTAATTTGGGATTTCTAAGTGATTTTGTAATGGCCATTGAATTCTACTATGGTTAGCTAGTTTTGTAAAATTTTCTCGCCCTTTTGGACTAGGGACATCAAGTTTTGACAAGCTCATATTAGGGACAATTATTTCTTCTATGGTTAACTGAATCTGTAGTACTTTTACTTTTTCTTTTTGGATTTGACAAGCTTGTATGACTTGGTAGTTATTTTGGAATACTTTAGACCTAATGTTACCCTACACTTTGAAATTTTGTGGATAGCTTAAGGAGGATTAGATGGATTTAAACTTTTCTACTAAAGTAAAAGGGTATTATAAATGAATGCTTTCAAAATCATTTGTGTAATACTTAAAATATGCAATTTTGGCTTGGACACTGCAATTTTGAAAGAAGTGGGAATTACTTAAGTTTTGCTCATACTTTTAAGTACTATTTAGGATAGTAGCTAGTCTAATATTTTTAAGTTTGACATGGATAACAACTGATAGGTCTTTAAAGCTTGCCATACGTAGACAAGTCTAACATATCTATTCAATTTTCTATATGGATGCAGGTGAGAATTCTATCTTGACTTAAAAAAGTTTAGCGTGCTGCATTTCGACTTTAAGACCCTGATGATTCAATCGAGATGATCTCAACAGCTCTGCTAGTTTTGTATAAGATCATTAGAATGATGCCTCATTCTTATTATGTTGTACATAAATGAATCAAGGACTGAGTCATTTCTGTACAAATCTTTGTCCAGTTATCTAAAGCCACATGTCTTTTGAATGTTATGTTCTTTTGTGTATATGTATCTAGTTTAATACAGTAACACACACATCTTAAACACAAGGCCCTCCCAGACATCTGGGTGGACCGTAATGCTGGCTCTAGATTATTCGTTGTGTATACGCTTTGATTGACCCACTGTCTATAATTCTTGATTAGGTTGAGAGGTGTTAGGTGGTCTTTCCTTGACTATAGACTGGGTTCTTGCTCACGGCTATTGTAGACTTTTTGCTCTGCGGGTTTTAGGTTGCAAGTTATTCCAAATTTACTCACCCATGTTTAATTAACTTAATTTTGATGTTTTCAAGGACATGTTACTTTTAAACAAGCTGCACGTATGAGGGCTTCCCGTGATCTTGAGCAAAAATCATGGAAAAGACTATGAATGACAGCCACACTTTTTTCTACTAGCTGACAAAGCCTTAAAACTCCTATTGGAGTATAGTCTTCCTTGAAGACATGTTCAAATATTGTGTTGATAAGACCGACTCTCTTTTACTGCCTTAACATTGAGTATGGTGCCTGGGTAAGGGTGGCACGCACACACGCGCACACACACACTTGGTCACTTCATCTACTTGTGATTGATACATCCATTTGAAAAATTTTGAGCTCATTTTTGGGCCTTGTAAGAAATTGCTGATGTGGCACAACTTTCAAAAAGTGGGGACTCGTAATTTTTTTGCAAATAAGATCCAAATTTTTTGGAGGCTAGATCTTTAGAATATACTCTTTAAATATATTGGATATTTCCTTCATATAGATCTAGAAAAAGATGATTTGAGATTATCGTAATGGTAATAAAAACTAGCTGATTGAAAGAAAATGACATAACTTTCATAGAACTCATCAAATTTTTTTAAACCTTAGCTCTTTAGAATCCATTTTTCAAGAGATTTCCAATGATAGGTCATATCATGGGGTTCTGAGAAATATTTAGGGGGGTTTACAGGGTTGCTCTCTTTTGTGCAAATTTGGTGATGTGGCACCCTTATGGTAATCATCCACACACACATGTAGCTGATGACTTTATTGTCTTGTGGATGATTACTTTGGGTAGTTACTTTACACTTCCTTAATGAGTAATTTTGGCTCATGATATGCACAAAGAAGTTGATCAGTATAATGTCTAGGGATGTTCACCATGATCTTTTGCCTCGTAATCTCTTCTTTGAATGATTACCATAAGTCTCTACCTAGTACTTTCTACCTCTAGATGGAGTACTGGCCTTGAAATGCTTTGATCATGATTTTAAAGATTTAAGATTTTTGACCTCTTGTTGGGTTGTCTTGCTTCACGCTCTAACCGTTAAGGGTTGCTTAGCCTACGTGATTAGCCCCTTAATGAAAATCTCACTACATTCATAAAGCTCTCTTTTCACTTCATTTTTTATGAAAGTTGAGCAACTTAGTTTAATTCGCCTCGCCCTCATCATGAGGCTCTGCAACTTGTTTGTCGCCCTTGTTCCTTTGTACTACGGGTGCATCATAGTTGTAATACCCACCTCCCATCCTATGATGGACCACTAAAACCAATGTGAAAGGTAAATTTGTATCACCTCTGATTCTTTACTGTTATCAGTATCTCCCTTGCCCTTAGCCTCTATGTGTTGTCCTCTTGCATTTTACAATTCTTCTTTTCTCCTAGTGCTTCGCTCAATACTACATATACAACATACATGATGCCAAGAAATATAGGCTTTGCCTTGATTGATTGTACATCCACTCTCATGCAATAAGTACATAAAAATGAACTGTTAAGTATGGAGCCTGATTTACCCTTGTAATTTTTTGTGGTAAAAGCGCACATTTGTAAGGCCCCCATTATGCAGATAAGCCATCGTGCGTGAAGGAAAATCACTCACCGGAAACCAAAATTTTCATGGACAAGAATCAGGGGCAACTTTAAAGGCCTCGGGGGTGGAGGCCCCCGAGACTTTTTTTCGCCGGAATATTATGGCCGGACGGCGGCCGGAAAGCGGTCGGAAAACAACCGTTCGGTTGGCCGGTGGCCGGTAGTCAATGGCCGATGGCCGGTGGTCGGAAGTCAATGGCCGATGGCCGGTGGTCGGAAGTCAATGGCCGGTGGCCGGTGGCCAAATTCAAAAGCGGACTTGTCTTCTCAAGGGCGGCCACACATGGGCGGATTGGAGGGTCCGATTTGGACTTATTCGCACAAGGGCGGCTACACATGGCTGTCTCTCATAAGAGAGGGCAGCCCTTTTGGCCTATAAAAGGAGGCCATTTCTACACACATTTCATAGTGTGAAATTCATACAACAAGGTGAGTGTGAGGTGGTGAGATTGAAGCAAGGCAGGAGCTCCATTAAGGGTATAATCCCTTTGTAAACTACTTCAGGTTTTGAAGTACTAAAGCCATTGAGTGGCTGCTTTCCCGTGGACGTAGCCCACATTGGGTGAACCACGTATATCGTGTGTACTCTCTCTCTCTCTCTCTCTCTACTCTATAATCTCGTGTATATAAATCTGTCTCTCTCCATTAAGTAATCTACTCAATTATCTATTTAGCTACGTCTTATTTCCTAACAACTGGTATCAGAGCAAGGTTTGCTTGTAGCTAAATTATCTCAAGGAAAGGATTCCTTGAATTGAGTGGGAGTTATGGCGGAGGAAGGGAAGCTCAAGATTGAGAAGTTCAACGGCAAAAACTACCAACATTGGAAGATGCAGATTGAAGACTATCTCTACTAGAAGGACCTCTATTTGCCACTAGGCGTTCTTGCAAAGAAGCCCGCAACAATGGCAGATGAAGCATGGATTGTCCTTGATCGAAAGGCACTGGGAACAATCCGGTTAAGCTTGGCAACAACGGTGGCCTTCAATGTTTCGGAGATGAAGACCACGGAGGACTTGATGAAGTCACTTGACGACTTCTACGAGAAACCATCGGCATCCAATAAGGTATTTCTTATGAAGCGCTTGTTCAATTTAAAGATGGCATAGAATGGTTCAGTTGCAGAACACCTAAATGACTTTAACACAAACATAAGTCAACTTCGATCAGTGAAAATCAATTTCGATGACGAAGTGCGAGCTCTCCTTATACTATCATCTCTACTGGATAGTTGGGACAGCCTTGTGATGGCTGTAAGTAATTCTATCTCTGGCACAAATACTCTTAAGTTTGATGATGTTGTGGGTGTTCTACTAAGCGAGGAAATGCGAAGGAGAAGCACAGGAGAATCATCAAGTGCTGCACTATCAGTGGAAACAAGAGGAAGGCCTAAGGAGAGGTTCAAAAACCAAAAGGGTCGTGATCGCTCAAGGCGGAGCAAGTCACGCACAAAGTCAGTTCTTGAATGTTGGAACTGCGGCAAGAAGGGCCACGTCAAGAAGGATTCTTGGTCCAAGAAGAAGAAGGAGACAGAGTCTCAAGACAACAAGCCAACATCAGAGGCCAATGTGGCAGGTAAAGTAGAGCAAGATGCTCTAATTCTCTCATTAGACAATGTGTCTAATTCCTGGATAGTAGATTCCGGAGCTTCATTCCATGCGACACCACACAAGCAACATTTCCAAGACTACACCAAAGGTAATTTTGGGTATGTATACTTGGGAGATGATGAAGCTTGTGAGATTGTCGGCAAAGGTACAATTTCTGTCAAAACTGCTAACGGAAATGAATGGAAGCTTAAAGATGTTAGGCATGTTCCTTCTCTTCGCAAAAATTTGATCTCTACAGGACAATTGGACGATGAAGGTCACAACATTGCATTCGGAAACAAACGGTGGAAGATCTCAAAGGGATCTTTGGTGGTTGCCAAGGGTGAAAAAGTCGGTACACTTTACTTGTGTACTGTTAGCACGCAACCTTCAACTTGTGCAGCAACTACAGAAGTTGACAGTGCGGTGTGGCACTACCGACTTGGGCATATGAGTGCCAAAGGAATGCAAATCCTTCAAACAAAGAAGCTTCTACCAGGTTTGAAAGAAGTGGACTTAGAGTTCTGTGAAGATTGTGTTTATGGTAAACAAAAGAGGGTAAAATTTCAAAAATCAGGAAATGAAAGAAAAAAAAAAAACTTGAGTTGGTTCATTCTGATGTTTGGGGTCCTGCAAGTACACCATCACTTGGTGGCTCATTGTACTATGTAACATTCATAGACGATGCGACTAGAAAAACATGGGTTTATGTCATGAAGAATAAATCCGATGTATTTTCCATATTTCAAAGGTGGAAAGCCTTTGTGGAGAATGAAACAGGTACCAAGGTTAAATGCCTCAGATCCGACAATGGAGGCGAATATTGCAGCCAAGCTTTTGAAAGCTTTTGTGCTAGCAATGGCATTCGGAGGCAAAGGACAACCCCAAGGACACCTCAACAAAATGGGATTTCGGAAAGGACGAACAGGACAATCATGGAACGAGCACGAAGCATGCGGCTACATGCAGGCCTACCGCTTGAGCTTTGGGCGGAAGCTGTAAGTACGTGTGCGTACTTAATCAATCGGTCACCCTCAACGGCATTGGATGGGGGAGTTCCAGAAGAGGCATGGACAGGTAAACCGGTGAATTATGCATTTCTCAAAGTGTTTGGGTGTGAGGCTTTCATGCACATAGATAGAAGCCTAAGATCAAAGTTAGATGCAAAGTCCAAAAAGTGTTTCTTCATTGGCTATGGAGAAGGAGACTTTGGGTATCGCCTATAGAATCCTGAAGATGGTAAAATCTTAAGGAGTAGGGATATAATTTTTAACGAACAAAATATGTACAAAGATTACTTGGAAAGAAAACAAACAAAAGAAATAGGTGATGAGTACATGGAGCTTGAGGACGGTGAAGACTCAAGGACTGCAAACGGTGACAATGTGCAACAACATCAACCAAATGAGGAGCCTCAACCTATTCCCCGAAGATCTACAAGAGCAAGTAGACCTCCAGAAAGGTTTGTTCCTTCCTTCAACCATCTCTTGATCTCAGATTCTGGAGAGCCGGAATCATATGAAGAAGCTATGCAACATGAATCCAAAGAAGAATGGACGAAGAGCATGCAAGTGGAGATGGACTCACTACATCGCAACCAGAAATGGGAGTTGGTTGAGTTTCCTAAAGGTAAGCGGGCACTTCAAAACAAATGGGTATACAAGCTAAATGAAGAAGAAGGTGGGAAGAAAAGGTACAAGTCTAGGCTTGTGGTAAAAGGTTTTTTTCTCAAAAGAAAGGTATTGACTTCAATGAAATATTTTCTTCTGTTGTAAAAATGAACTCAATTAGGCTTGTCTTAAGCCTTGTGGCTGCTCATGATCTAAATCTCGAGCAAATGGATGTAAATACGGCATTCCCTCACGGTGACTTAGAGGAGGAAATCTACATGCTTCAACCAAAGGGGTATGAAGTAACAGGTAAGGAGAAAATGGTTTGCAGATTAAAGAAGAGCTTGTATGGTTTAAAGCAAGCATCAAGACAATGGTACTTGAAGTTTGATCGATGGATGTTGGATCATGGATTCACAAGATGGAACTCGGATCACTGCGTCTACATGGAGAATTTGGGAGATGGGAAATTCATCATCCTAATGTTGTATGTTGATGACATGTTGATTGCAAATGCTAACATGCAGGACATCAAAGACCTAAAAGAGGAGCTGTCCAAATCTTTTTCAATGAAAGATCTAGGTGCTACAAAGAGGATACTTGGTATGAAAATATCAAGGGAGAGGACGAAGAAGACAATAAAGCTATCTCAAGAAGATTACATCAAGAAGGTACTAGAAAGGTTTGCAATGCAAAATGCAAAACCAGTTTCTACACCTTTGGCTGGTCAATTTAGACTAGAGAAGGATATGTGTCCAAAGACACAAGAGGAGATAGCCTATATGTCTAAAGTTCCATATGCTGCAGCAGTAGGTTCTCTAATGTATGCTATGGTCTGGACAAGGCCAGACATTGCACATGCAGTGGGAGTTGTGAGTAGGTTCATGGACAACCCAGGTAAAGAGCATTGGCAAGCTGTGAAGTGGATACTTAGGTATCTAAAAGGGACAACAACAAATGCTTTGTATTTTGGAGGAACTGATATTTTTCTAGAAGGGTATGCTGATGCAGATATGGCAGGTGACAAAGATACTCGAAGGAGCACTACTGGCTATGTGTTCATAGTTGGAGGCACAGCAGTAAGCTGGGCTTCAAAGCTGCAGAAAGTGGTTTCACTTTCTACCACGGAAGCAGAGTATGTAGCAATGACGGAGGCAAGCAAAGAAATTATGTGGCTTCACAGATTCTTAGAAGAGCTTGGATTCAAACAAGACAATTGTGTCTTGTACAGTGATAGCCAAAGCGCTATCCATCTTGCGAAGAACTCAGCCTTTCATTCAAGGACAAAGCACATTGAGGTGAGATATCACTTCATACGCACTCTTTTGGAAGAGGGACAACTAAAGCTAGGAAAGGTGCATACAAGTGAAAATCCTGCAGACATGTTTACAATGGTGGTCAACAAGGAGAAGTTGAGCTTTTGCTCATTTTCAATCGGCATTCAAGGATAAGAAGCCAGAATGGAAAGCAGTCACAGGTTTGGTTTGGAGATCAGTCTCCAAGTGGGAGATTGTTAAGTATGGAGCCTGATTTACCCTTGTAATTTTTTGTGGTAAAAGCGCACATTTGTAAGGCCCCCATTATGAGGAGAAGCCATCCTGTGTGAAGGAAAATCACTCACCGGAAACCAAAATTTTCACGGACAAGAATCAGGGGCAACTTTAAAGGCCTCGGGGGCGGAGGCCCCCGAGACTTTTTTTCGCCGGAATATTATGGCCGGACGGCGGCCGGAAAGTGGTCGGAAAACAACCGGTCGGTTGGCCGGTAGTCAATGGCCGATGGCCGGTGGTCGGAAGTCAATGGCCGGTGGCCGGTGGTCGGAAGTCAATGGCCGGTGGCCGGTGGCCGATTTCAATGGCTGGTGGCCGAATTCAAAAGCGGACTTGTCTTCTCAAGGGCGGCCACACATGGGCGGATTGGAGGGTCCGATTTGGACTTATTCGCACAAGGGCGGCTACACATGGCTGTCTCTCATAAGAGAGGGCAGCCCTTTTGGCCTATAAAAGGAGGCCATTTCTACACACATTTCATAGTGTGAAATTGATACAACAAGGTGAGTGTGAGGTGGTGAGAGTGAAGCAAGGCGGGAGCTCCATTAAGGGTATAATCCCTTTGTAAACTACTTCTTGTTTTGAAGTACTAAAGCCATTGAGTGGCTGCTTTCCCGTGGACGTAGCCCACATTGGGTGAACCACGTATATCGTGTGTACTCTCTCTCTCTCTCTCTACTCTATAATCTCGTGTATATAAATCTGTCTCTCTCCATTAAGTAATCTACTCAATTATCTATTTAGCTACGTCTTATTTCCTAACATGAACTCCCTTGCAGATCCTTTGATTGGTAGCACTTATTTCCTGGTACTGCTTGAAATATTCTTACAGGTGCATTTACTCAACTAAATGGGTTTACTCCTATGACCTAATCACTAGCTATGGAAGGAGGAGGATGGTCACTTGTCGTATTGTCCCTTTCTATTATATTTTAAGGTGAAGGATTCAACTCCTCACTTAGAATTTGGTTACTTAAGCTTTCTATCTTGCTTTAGAGAGAGAGAGAGAGAGAGAGAGAGAGAGAGAGAGAGAGAGAGAGAGAGATTTTGAGTAATGTCAAGGTATGGTGCTTATGTTTGAGGACATTCAACTTTACCACTCTACTCTCAACATAGACCGTCTGGCGGATGCCTGATCCTATAGGTTGCTATCTAAAACCTAATTCAAGATTAAGAAAGAGTTTGTTCTTGGTTCCTAGTTGTTTACAGTGATGTGCTACTGAGCTATGGTGCTTTTGGACTTTTTGTGGCTGCTTTGATTGATCAAAATGAATGACTTTTCTTAGTACTCCTGTGCATGATGGAATGAGTTAAGGCTGGATTCAAGATCATTACCTTGGGCTAGAGGGTTACTTCTTAACCACTTATCTAGCTTGAACTAAAGAGGGCTTTTCCATATTGTCTAAACACACTCGTTCTCGCGTATGTGCTTTCTATTTTTTAGCTTGGGTGATATACATGTTGTATATTCATACATCAGAATGGAAATTATTAAAAGATGGATAGTGTACAATGAATGTCTTTATTAATATTCTTATGGCTCACTCATTATGTGGAGAACTGGAGTATGCTAGGGCTTGGTTTTTGCCTTAGGACACTGATACTAAACTAAGGTGTTTCTCACCCTTTTGGGTGTTTGATTGCAGGAGGCTGATGATGTTTTGTTGTATTGACATTGCTTATTGTTGGCATTCGTAAATGGCAAATATGTGCATTACTTGGGACGTAGTGTTTTTAGTGAAAATCTAGGGAGAACTTCTCTAATACTAATATTCATAATGGGGGGACTTGCCATGACCTAAATATGTAATGGCCTTCTACTTCCTTACTTTATTTGGATAGCCTCCGAACGATTGCTGCTTGGGAAACTGTATTGTGCTTGATTCCACTTTTAGAGAATTCTTCGGCAAACTCTCGCAATAGTTGATTGATATTTAGAAAAGTTTTGATGATCAGTGGTTGGAACCAAGTCAATGTCATTCCTTCCAATTTCAAACCAAATTCTTCATACTGCATATGGAAATATGTAACTTTTTCTTTTCTTAAGACTTTCTTGAAGAGGAAAACATGTGCGTATGGATCACCCGATCCATTGTACTTCTTAGTCATACACTTTGCCACTTGACATGGTCACATTCATCATGTTTTTGCTACCATTCTCATCATTTTAAGCTCCCGTAATACAACATCTCTCACCTCATACCCATTGATAGGTGCTCTAGAGGGAGTCTGGTCAGTTACTCTCTCTTCAGGTCTTGCATCTGTACCCTCGGTCCTTGTGTCTGGAACCCTTGTACTAAAAATCGTGTTTGGAGCCTCACTGCCCTGGTGCGTGGTCATTGGAACCCTTGAACTCAAGGATCCCAATAGCCTAGGTTCAAAAACATGTGGTCAACTGAACGAATCTTCCACTCTAGTTCTTATCAAACTTGCTCTCACAATCTCTAGCCTTGTTTATGAGACTGTTAGTCTATGATTGCTGTGGGTGACATAGTACTAGTGGAGTGGACCTTCAAAGTAAGTATATCCCTCAAGCTCTTTGGGATCCACCGCAGAGTACCTCTGGCCATACTTGTCTAGCATGATTACCTGAGTATCTCTCTCCACTTTATATGTGAACACATATAAGTGCTTCTTCGTTAACTCTCTCACATTGGGTTCATCATATCTGTAATAGAGCATTTTCTCTCTGTTATCGTACTTGTAAAACATCACATGCATGTTGTGTATGCTAACATGAGTAGCCATATTCACTCACCTAAGCTTTGCATTAGGGATGCCTAGCTTCGACGGTTTTTCCTCCAGCTCAACATCAACTTTATCTTTGGTGCCTATCAACCCCATTTGACCACAATAAAGGTAATGTGCACAACTAAATACATGTTTCCTTCCTCATCAAAGTATCAATTGCCACTATAATCTACCGACACTATGAGCTGGAGCTCACTAGGTCTCTCTTCAATTTTCACACAATAATGATCCATACTATCTTTGTAGAATTTAGCACCCTATTCATTTTCAAATTGAAATTTCAAGTGCAAAAGTTTCATGGTTGGTATTGGTTGGGATGGCCCCGCTCCCATGGTTGTTCCTTCCTTAAAGCTCACACTTTTGATCCTTCAGCCATATAGCTATAGGATCTCTTTGACAAAATATCAAAAAGACTCTCCTCTAAGATTGGCTCTAGGGTCGGCAATGGCCTCTAATTGGTACTCTCTTTGGTTGAAATACGACTAACTTGGTCTCTAGAAATAGGGTTTCTACTATGGTATCATATCTCTAATCGCAAATACATCAAGAATGCACTTTGCAAAACCTTAACCTATTACCTCTTATGATGCTTTTATATCCTCCAATTGAAAGCACTTTGAGCCGCATACTCTAGCTCTTGCAATCTATACAAAAAACACTTGGTGGCTATGAGTTTACAGTCACTCTATTAGTCAAAATTTGAAAGCAGCAAAATTTTATCGCACTTTTGGCAAAAAATCTTATTTTGCTTGCAATATGTACAATTCAAATCCAAATTGAATTTTGAAAAGACCATTATGCTTCTAGAGACTAGAGCTAGCTCTGGTATGAATCTAGGCTCAATCTAGGATAGGGAAACATGGATCACGATCCATGTCCCTTTGTGTCAGAATGCACTAAAACTTGGCACGCAGCTTCCCCTCAGTCCCTTGATCCTTGCTCTATGATTTTTAAGTGATTTGATCACTTTAGATCACCAAAAAGTCAAACCCCAGGTCTGTTTGGTGATTTTCAAACTTTGAGTAGTTTTGCCCTCTTTTGACCCACTTCCTGGAGTTTTTTGACTATCTTGCTTTTAGATATTTTGTTTGTATTGTCTGTGCTATAAGTCTATAGTCTCTATTTAAAAAATTAAAAAAGGTACATGGTTCACAATCCATGTTCCATCAGTTCTGGACGCCAAATTTGGCTTGCTGATTACTTGCAGTCTAAGTAGTCTACTCCACCACTTATTTTGGATTTGGAAAACTTTCTGTTGATCAAAAGTAAATTTTTGTGTTTGCTCTGTGGTTTTTGACTAGCAACTAGTTTTTTGATGCTTTGGTCAAATTTTTGTAGGCTTTTTGTTGTGATGCCCTTTGCAAAAGTTGTTCCAAATATTGTCAAATATCTACTATTCAGATCTTAGCCCCAGATGGTCAAAAGGTACATGGATTGTGATCCATGTTTGACCACATCTAAACATGAATTTGATCAGCTATATGCTTGCACTCTATAGATGTCATATTTTCACTTATTTTTCGATTTGGATCTTAAAAAGTTAAAACATCCAATTTTTTGGTCAATTTATAAGGTTTTTGTGCCTTTTGGCCTATTTCTTGATTTGAGTGAGTTTTCAGTGTCAATTTCTCACCAAAAGAGTGTATTCAGTAATTAGGAATCACCGAATCCAATGGAATCATTCTCTGCTCAAACAAACACAGGGGGACATGGATTTTGATCCATGTTATCGCACTGAACTGAATGCAACTTTCCAGATGGACTCTCTTTGGTTTGGTTATCCCCTTTTTGCACTTATTTTTGGGTTTAGATCAGCTTTTGGATTCTAACCATCAAATTTTCAATTTTTTGGAGGTTGTGGTCTCACTTGCCAAAATATGGTTTTTCCAATTTTTTCTTTGAACTTCTCAGCTCAATTTGATGGTTTTGGATGTTACCTAACCTATTGCTAAGTGTTGAAATGAATCCTAGGAACAAAAGCAAACAAACGGTACAAAATTGAAAGTAAAATAGATGATGGAACAGTACTTTCAAAGCGTTAAAAAAAAAACTAAATTAGAGGCTTTTAGTATCTCACTCAAAACTCCCTATGCCTATCAAGAGTAGATCTAGCAAGTCTTTGACTTCTATCCTCTACCAAACACTAAACCCCATGTCTAGCTGCCCAACTAGTGAGGTATAAATGGAATGAAAATCAAAATCAAGGTCTGAGAAATAAAAAATACGACTAGGTCACTCACCACCTAAGCGGGCTACCGCGATTGGATGTCTTCAGCATAACTGTCTGGCACTAACATAATGTCAATACATAAAGAAGTGACTCAGATGGGGCACGGAGACTCTTTGAGGGTGTCAACCTTCAGAAGTGAACCAATAGAACGAAGCCATCTCTAGCACTAGCAAATATATCACTCTCTACTCATGCAATCTGCCTATGTCATATCTCACCGCCCTTGATCATCCATGCCATTTTGGGACTCATATGAAGTCCAAATGCAACCAAACTTTAGTAGGAGGTCTAAGACACCTAGGGGTACTATCCTACGTAGTCTAGTTGCAATCTGGCAATGCACAAAAATCAGGGTCTATCATGATCAAGGTCCTGAAAACTGCAACTAAACAGTCCAAAAAGGTTTCTCTATGGTCTAGGAACACTCTCCTACGGTCGAAACGTAAAAAAACAACCGTCGTTAATACACTCAAAATAACAAATTTATCTTGCAAGTAGTCATTGCAAACCATAGTGAAATTGGCAATCATTACACTTAAATTAAAGAGCACTAGACAAGGAAGACAATGCAATTGTTAGAAAAAAATGGATTATTAGAGCTCAAGAAAAATGAATTACAATAACCTTTGATAAAAGATTATGTTCAAACTTACAAAATTGGGTTCTATACCTAGGGCTTCTCTTGGCCAATGGCTGGCTTACAAGGCTCATGCTCAAAACCAAACTTTACAACTCAAATTTTACACAGGTTGGCTTAGAGATCATTTGGCTAAAAATTGGAGATCCTCATAATTACAAAGCTTTCCAAGAAAAAAATGGGATTAAAAAATTTTCTGGCTTCATGATGAGGTGGTCGACTTGGAGGGTGCCGGTCTGGTCCATCTACCAACAATGGAGGCTACACCCAAACTGTCATACATTGAAGTGGGTATGGGAGCCACGGGGCCGTCCAAGGGTCCTCATGCCGGCTAGAATGGAGAAGTCCTGGAATCCTGCAATGCACAACGGAACGAGAAGATTGCAATGGATGCGTTCATAACGACTTTACAAACTAAGAGTGCATACATTGCAGATAGAGAAGGAACTGGCAGAGATTCTCAACTCACTCTCTTTGAAAACAAGATCGCTTGAGGAATTAGAGGAACCCAAAAATTACATCCAAAGGCCATGCTCAAACCGAGCCATGGCACCACAAGCTGACCTTAGCTACAGAGACTCCATGGACCCATCCAAAACTCATAACAAGACATCCAATACATTGGCTGGACTGGGAGCCACCCACCAAAGACAGACCCTTCTTGAGTGCCACAAGCCATGTAACAATCTCCACCGAGAAAACGCTTCTCAAGAACGATCACACACAACATTACATAGACAGGCTGTTTCAAGAGCCACCCCCCAACCCTAGAAATGCTACCGACGCACAAAATTTTCTTGGAAACTGGCAACATCGACAAAATTAACGCACAATTATGAAGCAGTGCCATTAATGACACTGTTAATTAATTCAAGCAATGATCTAGGAGTTTAGGCTCCCTTTCCAGTCTTCCTCGGGCCGTTAATGGCTCCGTGATTCATCAAGAAGATTAACTAAACCTAAGCTGTCGGCCGATGAACAAAAATCCTTATGTGTCGGTTTTCCAGAATTGATTGTCTTCCGCTTTAAGTCTTCAGTTATTGTCAACGACTCCTTTATTTTGTTGCTAGCTGAGCTCGACTCCCTTCCTGCCTGCGAGCTCCCTTGTATCTTTTATGCATCTTACCCTCCTTGCTTCTTCGAGAGCGAGTCTCCTTCAAGTTACTCGAGGACCGAGAGAGATAGAGTGAGAGAGAGAGACTTTCTTTTTCCCTTTCAACACGAGAGCGAGAGAGGCTTTAGCACCTTTCTTAGTTTTGAGCACGAGAAAGATATCTCCTTGCTTCCTTGCTCTCCAATAGTCTTCTTCATTCCCCTTTTGCTTCAAGGTTGAGAGAGAGAGAGAGAGAGAGAGAGAGAGAGAGAGAGAGAGAGAGAGAGAGAATCTCTTGCTTGCTCACCGAGCTCCTCCTTGCTTACTCGAGAGCAAGGTCGGAAGGTTTCTCAAGGGCCGAGAGAGAGAACGTCTTCTTTACCCTTTGTGAAGAGCTTCCTTGATTCAACTCATCAATGCTTCTTGCCCTCCATCTGCTCTCCTTGCTCATTACACCAGGCGGCCACTCTTTTAGTCATGTGGGCGACCACTAGCTTAGAGTTCTTTGGTGGGTAGTCGGCTTACCTTCTTGGGCGGCCACTAGCTTAGATAAGGATACTTATCTTTTGTGGCAATCCTGCCATTGTCAATAACCCATACAAAGGTATCATCCATCAGCCCACCATCACATGTTGCAAGCACCAAAAGAGCCACTCTAGCTTAAGGACCTTTATACCTTCATAAAGGCACCACATTTGGCGTACATAACAATCAAGGAATTGTTGAGCACGGCATGGTTAGCCAAGCTTTCCAAGCACGAAATCTTCCTCCAACAACCCTTGACTAACAATATCATCATGAATTTTGCTGCTATTTCAATTTCTCAGATAGTGCCAGAGGCCTTTAACATGCAGGTATAGGTGATTGCCTTTTGAGAGAGGCCTTCACTTTGCTTCTGCTTAAGCCATAGCCGTGTTGGCATTTCTTGCTATCAGTAATCTCCAAATTAATAATATTCTTGTCAGGCACAACATATTAACCAAAGCATTGCCTGTCACACCACATTTGGCATTCATATTGGCTAAGGTACTACCAAGCACGATATCTTCCCTTTTAGCTGAAATTTCATCAAACACTTATTGCATGATATTCCAGAACGTGGTTGAAGCCCATAAATTCTCAACTTGCACTTTGATTGAGGCGACCAAATCGATATAGAACTGGCCCCGGGTGAAACTTAATCTGCTAATATCTCCGCAACCAGAGCTCCGATTGACGATCTGAAAAGACCGACATGCTTCACAAAGTGACTACTTAAGGCCCATGCATTCATTTCATTTCTTTATCCTCAGCTACAGTTGCTCAATCCGGTACAGATCTATAATTGACTCAAACTTCAAACTGCCATAACTTTTTCATCGTAGCTCCAATCGACAAGCTGTAAAGACAACCTGGTAGAGCACTTCAAGCACTATAGTTCTAGATCATAATATTCCATTTATGCTCACTTCAAGCATACTCATTTTTTGCATCATTAAGGCATCTATTGGCCCTTTAAAGCCGCATCTGATATACATTAACTGTAAAAATAGCTTGTTACCAAGCCCTGAACATTGATCATCAATCAAGTAAGCTTCAAATAGGCTTGACGTGCATTTTCTTGTTACATTTCTTAGCATGGTAGCAAAGCTACATGACAATAGGTAGAGACTTATGATGATCCCCGACCAAAACATCCAAAGAGGAGATTACAAGGCAAAGGATTATGGTGAACATCCCAAGACATTATATTCATCAGCTTCTTCATGCATATCATGAGCCAAAATCACTCATTGAGGAAGTGTAAAGTAACTACGCAAAGTAATCATCCACCAGACAATAAAGCCATCAACTACATCAATAGTTCAAGTGTAAGTGTGTGTGTACCTAGATGTATCAATCACAGGTAGATGAAGTGACCAAGTGTGTGTGTGTGTAAGAGAGAGAGAGAGAGAGAGAGAGAGAGACGATCGGCCATATGCAAACCTGACTTTCTTTACAAAAAGCTTTTGTGGGTGGCCAGAGCATATAGATCTCTCATCAACTAAGGGTACGAAGAAATTGTCAAGTCTAAATAAGTGTGTCTTTGTGTGTGTGTGGTGGAGAGAGAGAGAGAGAGAGAGAGAGAGAGAGAGAGAGAGAGAGAGAGAGAAAGAGAGAGAGAGAGAGATTGCAACATTAAGTGTTATTGTAGCTTGCAAACAAAAAGCACAGAGAAATAGAGAGGAAATTGCAGCATGATGCACTGATTGCAACCTCATTATAAACCTACATACGCATTAGTCCCTTGAAAAAACAAACACATGCCAATAATAGACAAAAGCATTTTAAGCATTGTTTGACACAAAGTAAGCCAAACAATGGTATATGCGTACAATTTCGACCTGAGGTCTATTAGCCGAATTGTATCCACTTCCTTAAAACCGAATCTGCATCTTCTTCTTGTCCTTCTCCCTCTCTCCCTCCTCCCTCCCTTCCTCTCCCTCTCTCTCTCTCTCTCTCTCTCTCTCTCTCTCTCTCTCTCTCTCTCTCTCTCTCTCTCTCTCTTTGTGTGTGTGTGTGTGGCCAGAAATGCATTTGAGCAACTCTACATGGTCAAACAAATGACATAAAGCTACGAAAAATGCATTTGAGAAACTCTACATGGTCAAATAAATGACATAAATCTATGTGCGATTGTGTGTATGAGTATGAGATATATATATATATATATATATATATATATATATATATATATATAGAGAGAGAGAGAGAGAGAGAGAGAGAAAGAGAGAGGGAGAGAGAGTTCTATTATCGTCCTCAAAGGTCAAATATGACCTATGGGACCAAATGAACATGTCACGTGGTGTGAGTGGAGGTCATAAGTGACTCTTGATGCTAAAAAATGGCTGAAATGAGCATCACAATAGAGTCCACATTGTGGTTGGGAGAGGAAGGTATGTAGGGAGATCTCATGGCTGAATATATGGGGAAAAGAGGGCCTAATGTGGTCAAAAGCTGAGCACTCAAGTAGTGTGTGGTACTCACTCTCTCACACTTGACGAGGGCATAAGTTGCAAAGTCGACGAGACTCCTCGCCAGTGTCCCAACGTCCTGTCTCGCAGCGTAGAGAATGGGAGCTAAGACAAATGGAGGCAATAGTACGGATCGCACTCAATGGGATGGGCTCAAGGATGTAGGGATGGGTTCGTTTACCTCGTTCGGAGAAGAAGAGAAATTTGTAGTTTGGGGCAACGTGTGTGGTGTAATGGCTGAAGAAAAAACCTCTGGATTTCTCCCAAGCTGTGATACATTAGCGTTGTAAGAAGGCCTTATTAACTTGGGATTTGATCGATGCATCCTTGACCAAGTGACATGCATTCCATCTTCCAAACCATTTCTTGATGTCAAGCATCCACCCCGAACTTAGTATTTTGCTCTTGCATGTCTTTTGGACCTTTTGACTTGCTTCATATGCGATTCTAGGAAGTCGATGCAAAGGGCTACGTTGTGTCTTAAGCATGTACTCCACAACCCTTTGCATGCCCAATACCTCAATGGGAAGTGATCCGGACTCAAGAAGTAAGAGCATGTAGGGTGTTTGTGTCTTGACTTGGAGAAAGTTGGTGAGAAAACGCTTTTGAACATTCTCAAACTCTTTCCAAGTAGACTTCCCGATGCTTCCACCCCACACCTCCACTCCATAAAGAAGCACCAATGTCACCAATGTGTCAAAGAGGTACTTTTTGAGAGCCCAACACTTGATCTCTCAAGCATTGCACATGTTCTCAAATGCATAATAAGCCCTCTTTCCAGCTTCCAAGCGACCCATTGCACAATCCTTCCATTTATGATTGTACGGAACCTCAAGGCCAAGGTACTTGAAGTGATCTACCACTTCAAGTTGCTCATTGTTGTATACAATGCATGGATTTTTGTCATTGAGGGCCTTTACAAGCATAACCTTGGTTTTAGATCCATTCATGTTCAGCCCGCTATGTAGGCAAAAGCATTCCAAGACACTCATAAGCTTTTGTGCATCTTCTAAGGTATGTTCCAAGAGCACTACATCATCAGCATAAAGCAAAAGCATGATCATCGCATTTCCGATCTTAACCTCTTCTATGCCTTCTTGCTGCGTAAAATCAAGAACCATGCATTCCAATTCATCAATGAGTAGCCCAAGAGGGTTGGGGAAAGTGGGCATCCTTGTTTGACACCAATGGTGCTTGCAAAAATTCAGAAATTCCATCTCCCATACGTAATCGACATATCACTTTTTGGTAGATGTGAAAGACTGCATGCATAAATTATCTTGGCACTTGAAGGCTTTGCATACGTCTCCAAAGATTTCCTCGCGGTACCATGTAAAAAGCTTCTTTGAAATCCACAAAGCAACAATACAACTTTTTTCCTTTCAATCGAGACGCTTCCATAAGAACTCGAAGAGTGACAAGGTGATCAATAGTGCTATGATGCTTTCAAAAACCTGCTTTCATAAATGTTCGTGTTTTCTTGCTTGTCCATTTAATCATTGCAGCCTTGACACCTTGAAGGTCCCCTACCTTGCGAGTAGCAAGTTTCTCAAGCGCGCGGCATACATCTTCAATGGTAAATAATGGAGACATAACCAAAGGGAGCTACAACACTCCATCTTATCAACATTGGTTTGCTCATAGAGGTTCTTGCAATGCATATACATATCCTTAAGAGTCAAGTCACCAAAGCTCTCAATGCGCTTGCCTTTTAGATTTCGCCAAAACTTGCCACATGCATGTGATTTCTCTTGCGCTAAAAGAAGTTATTTTTTGACTTCCCACCTTCTCCTCTTCTTTTGAACAAGTGCTTTGTATGTGTGTGAACATTCCAAGTAAACTTCCTTGTCTTTGCTTGCATCCAATCTTAGCAAGTGTTTTCGGGCTTGACTACATTCCATGTCAAACCATTTCTTCTTGGTGCTACCCTTCTTAGACCTTTTGCAAGACATGTATTTCACCGAAAAGCATTCCTTCGCACAAGAGCAAATTACTTCTTTGAAAACTTTCCACTTGCATTCTAATGTTAGGCTCTCTTGTTAGGCTCTCTTGATGCTCTATCATGCTTAAAATTTTGTCCACCATATCAGCATATGTAAGTGCTCGTTTGAAGTTTAGGCATAGGTAGAAATGATTCACATCATGATTGGAGGCTACATGCTCGGGCCTTTACCACACTTGAGGTCAATACATAACATCCTATGATCCGATTTTGGATTCCATCCACCAAGTGTAAATCTTTGTATGCATTCTAGAGTGGCTTCAGAGAACAACATATAGTCAATCACGCTATCACCATTGTGCTTTCTACATGTAAAGTCATTGGTGCCTTGCCATAGAGATACACCATTTGCAATGACCATTTTGGTACTATTGCACATATGTAGAAGTGACTTTCCATAGTGATCCAGTTCTTTTGCATCATTAGAACTTCGATTATATATGTATGAGTCATCCATTCTTCTTGAGATATGTGGCATGTGGACATGTTGTGTGTCATGTTGTAACGTATTTGTACGAGCATTCATGTCTCTAAAAACAATGACTTCACCTTGATCCTTGTAATGAGTAATGTTTTCCTCTAGTTCAACAAATGACTGATCTCTATCCATATCCAAGCGAGCATAGAAGTTGGAGTCATAGTGAGGAATGTATCAACCAGCCACAAACATGACTTGACCATTTGGTGGGCTGATTTTCAGCCATAAGTAGCATTTATACTTATCTTCTTTGACAATGGAAACATCTTTCAAACCCTTTTTGTTCATACATGCTACGCCTCCTTGGCCTCTTCATTGCTTTGCATTTTTGACCCACATCAAAGAATGCACATTGTATTTGTCAAATCCAAGAATTTGTTGTGCGTCATGCTCTCATGTTTCAACAAGAAGTATCACATCGGAGTCATTGGTAAGCTCATCAATGCCAATTCCCGCATTCCATGGATACCTGTTACAATTCCAAAAGCTTATTCGCAAGCGTGAGTTGGTCTCATAGATCATGTGTCCCTATTTGTTGGGTGGACTTGCATCCTCCTCAAGTGGCTGGTCTTCTTGAGATGACACCTTAATCTTCTTGCTTCTTTCCTCATATGCTTTGCGAAGTACATTTTTTTGCATAAGAGTGCGATCCATATACATTACAACCCATTCCTTTGAGGTAAATCCAAATATTGTCAAGGATGATATTTCTCTTTACCTCATCAGCCATGGTACATACAATAGGTCTTTCTCCCGAGCGAGGGACTCCTTGTTTTCCACCTCGATGTGCACCACAAGACATGATTCCTGACATGCCAAAGTGTGTAGCAAAAATCTCTTCAATAGCAACTACGAGAGAGAGAGAGAGAGAGAGAGAGAGAGAGAGAGAGAGAGAGAGAGAGAGACAGAGAGAGAGCACAATGGTCGAGAAGAAGGGGGTTAAGATCAATGGTTGTGGGAAAGAGTTGGAGGCATAGGTTTGATGAGCAAGAGTAATCGGAGGTTTGGTTTAAGTAACCCAACCAATCTACAGGTCGCAACTCAAAAATCCAGCCCAAGGGGTGAGACCACATATATTAGTTCCAAAATATAAACCTTAGTGTCGTGCATGACGCCTTTAGATCAAGGCATCCTAGGCAAGTCGCTATAGATTGGACGGTGGACGTGGAATCATTTTTCTCGAGTTGCGGGGCTAGTAGCTGATTGGATGGGCATCAATCTCAATATTGCAGAAGGCAAATAGAAAACACAAAGTGAGGGAAAGGGTGGCTCCTAAATGCCATTGAGAAATGAGAGAGAAGCACCTGAGGCTACATTTGTGATTGAGAGGCTCTCAAATCCCTCTCTCCTTTATAGATAGTATCTACAAAGTGGATGACACGATCCACTCAATGCAGGGACACCCACATCATGTGAGCTTCCATAGGAGGGATGTGTGTCCATGTCAGGTATCTCCAAAAAAGGTGGAGTGTAGGATGAGGAAGGAGAGTTGATAGACTGCTACATTAAGGTTGTTGACAAACATCCACTACAAGTGTACTGCAACAAGACGCCAAAGGGTACGAGGAAGAAGACATGTTGTTTGAAGGAATGGTATCTTATACCAATGCCCGGGGGATTCACCATGGAAAACTTATCGCACCACATAAGTGCAGGGGAGGGGGGGTTTTTTACAAGTTACATAAGAGTATAAGTTAAGGGCAAGCCCCGAATAATTTATCCCCCAAGCTTAAAAATAAGGGAGGGGGGTATCATATTTATGTGGGAGGGGGGAGGGGGGACCTAAGCCGGGTTGATTACTTGTAACGATTGGTCGCCAATGTGAACTAGAACTCAGATGAATTTAGGGGAATTTTTTAATCAAGTCACACCTCAAATTTTACATCAAGCCGATCATAGATAAGGGCCGATTTGAAGCAGGTCAAGGGTTGATTTACACCAGCTTTGGATGGGTCATAATTGGACAAGTAGCCAGAGTGCAGGTTGATTGGGCATATAGTTTGAAAGTAAAACTAAGACACATTGAGGATACATCTAGTTATCAATAGAGGTGGTTCCTTAGTACGTTGCCAATCACTATGCTACACACTCTTTGATTAGTTTTACTCAGATAGTCAATGTGAGACCTAAATTTCATATAAGATAGGGGTATGATAGTTTTCTCCATTGATTGTCGTATAAGCGTAAAAAGGGGGGTCATATTCCCTAATATGAGTCGTATATAAGGTTTTTATCAAAGTTGTCCGCTCGCACGTGGCGTCCCATTTTGTATATAGAATGAATCCCCCGGGTACCAATGGAGATGTAGCTATCACTAGAGGAGTTGGAGGATGGGAAGTTGTAAGGAGAATCATGCGACAAGTAGTTAGGAAGCTTAGCTAGAGGAAAGGGGCATGGGGATGAGGCTGATCAATAGCACTATTTGTGCATGACGGTGGAAGGGAAAGCACAAGAAGAAAGCAATGTAATAATGGATATCGACGAGGCTCTCAACGGAGTGCAAAAAATAAGGGCATTGCGACTCAAAATCTAGGCAACAAAGAAGGGGTGTCCCCCTCTTTGCCCCCCCCCCCCCCCTTCTCCTCTCTCTTTTGCATTCTCACTCATTGCCTCTCTATCTGTGTCGATCTCCCCACGTTGCCACTTGCTTTGCTTAGGCTTCCAATTGGGGGTTATTGTCATGGATTTCAAAGAAGGGTGTTCTGCAAATTCCGGCACCTACACTACTCTTGCAACATCTCAATCAAAAATTAAAACTCATAAGTACTTTGCTCTTTTGCGTAATTCGGAGTTAGGGTGCTAGGATTGTTTTAACAATTACAAAGTGATAATTTAGTCTCCACTCGCAATTACCCATGCTTGCAACTTGAAGGCATGTTGCATTATCCAAGATAGTGACATTGGTGAACATTCACACATTGTTGACACTCACAAGCTATTTGCAATGCTTTGGTAGAGATGTACGTCAAATGGGGTGTATTTTGAAAACACAAAAGATCTGTGATGAGCTATTTGTCTCTTTGAATGTATTTATTACAAGACATGTACAACATATATGAAGCAGGTCCAGGAACACTTGGCTTTTTTTAGCAGATGCATAGTGAGGATATGTTGTCACCCTTGCTAGCACCCTGAAGGCATGTGGCATTACATAACATTTTTGAAGGTGGGTTGTGGTCTTTTGGAATGCATTGGTTTCAAGTTATGGACAAATCAACAAGGTTAGGGAGCAATTGTCAGCTTTCAACATGTATGACAAATGCGGTGTACATTTGAAGGCTTCAAAAGCTTAAGTTGAGGATTTTGTCCATATTATGGGGTCTCTGGGGATGCATTAATACAAGGATATGCCCAATAGAGGCAAATCATGGAAGCATTGGACTATTTTGTGCGAAAGCAAAGTGAAATTAGAATGATTAGGGTGTTTTGATTGTTGGAAGGATTTTGAAGGCCCCTCTACTGCATGAGGTTGTTGCCGTTTCCATGAGGTTGAGAAGAGGTAACAGAGTTGTCAAATTTGCATCTGTTGAAGAAGGTACAACTTTGGTGTTTTTTCATGTCAAAGTTAGGAGAGCAAAGAATTCTCTTCTTACGGTTAGTGTTAGTAGACAGTTGGTCAACTTGAAGTTGATGTCTGCCTTTCTTTTTCTCCACATTGAGTGCCAAATTGTTGGCCTTTGACAGTGAATCTGGCTCAAACATGTCCACTTCAGCACCAATTTACAGTACTAACTTAGATATATACTAACGCTTTAATTTCTTGCGGGTGACTTGTTTGATAGCTTGAAGCTTAATGAGACAATTCCAAAAATCGTTAGTGTAAGCATATACATCTTCATTTCTACCTTGGCAAATTAAATCCCATTGGTGGCATGCTTTAGCTTTGGACTGTGTGGGTAGAAAATGGGGTAAAAATAACTTCTTGAATGCATGCCAGGTGTAAGGTCTTCTATTGTGTTGTTTGATGGCATTCTACCAGTGCAGTACTACTAATAATGTGATTTGATGCACACTTAACCATGTCACGCCTGAGGAAGTCTTCATCATGGAAGTAGTCATCTTGTTGATCAACCCATGCCACTACTATGCTGACATCTTTAGTGACATCAAAAGTTTTAAATGTGAAAGCCTTTTTGCTAATTTAAATTTTCTTTTGAACAGGTGCAGATTTGGTTGCATGCGTGGACCTTGCAACAGCTTATCTTCTAATTCCTGCCTTCGCATGCGTTCATATGCAAGTGATTGATGCAAATTTGTGATCTGTTAAGCAACATGGGAAGCTGTGGAAGATGGGCCATGATGACATGTTTCTCTCTCCTTTAAAAAAAATAAAAATATTTTCTTTATTTTTTGTTTTTATTTTTTTAATTAAAAATGGCTATATAGAAATTATATGCTCGGTATGTAGAGTTAATGAGAAAATAAGGAAAATAACAAAATAATTTGTACTTAGCTCGACGATCGATGATGACATCCAGTCCAAATGTGGAGCACCAGGGTAAAGTCGAAAGCGGCAATTGGTTGAACAAGTTGGATGCAAGTAGATTGAATTTTTCGACGTTTGAACTCCCGTGTTCCCAATGACAATGGCAATTTAAGAGTACGATCAACTTTTGGATATGGTAACCTGGTGATGGCTAGCTCAACGCAATGATATACTACTGCCTTTGGGGTTTTCGGCAACCACGGCGAATAGGAGCGCCAAAATACTTGTATTTAGAATCTGAATCTCATCCCAAGCTCTTGTGAGTCGAGATGCATAGATTTTGGGAAGCCAGTTTTAAAGGTCTTGGTGGGCGGTCGGAAAGAAAATTTAAATTTGTAGCTTGAGAGATTCAAAGGCGACAACAGTTGAAGGGTTTGTGGTGATACAATGATAGTATGTGGCCTTGAAGTTTCAAACTAAAATTTAGAACTTTGTTAAGCGGCCAACCAAGGAGTTGAGAGGGGAGGAAGGGGGGGGGGGGGGGGGAATTGATGCTTAAAATGGGTGGCTCAATTGTTCATTGGGCGGCCGACCAACTGAAGGGCTAAATTAAGACACACCTTTAAACTAAAAGGTGTGAAAAAAGATCGCATGCAGCGAGCAGGGCAAAAAGCGACAGCGTGAGGCAAAGGAAGGACGAGGGCGACCACTACATGTGTTTTCAGCTTATGTAGAAGTAGTAAAGTTGGTTGGCAAGCTCAAGGCAGCAAACTGGTTTATGTCAACAACACGTCATTCTATTGTGGTCGACCTCCACCCTTTTGTGTATATAGGGTACTGGTCACACTGATTTTTCTCTAAAGTAACGGTCGACCATTAATAGAATTGGCCATCCTCACATAGCTCTTGAGCACAAGAGGTTGTAAATCCCCTTTGAGAATTCTTTACCAAACATATACCAATGGCCGTTCTTCTTGCCAATATGCTTCTTTACACTCATTTTCTTCTTATCTATGGTGGATTCGCTCGTCTAAATCTCCTTCAAGACATTTCGATGCCAAACTTCTTACTTATTACTTCTCTAATATCTTGGAAATCTCTTGTTTCTTTGACTATCGCCCTTTCACCTTCACAAGCCACAACTTTTAGCAATTTTCTTTGAATCAAGTGCGGCACATACCCGTTTTTGGTTGCCAAAGAGCGAAAATTTGTGGAATAAATTGCCGATCAATATTCGGATTAAGCTTTGATGTGAAAATTTATTGCTGCCGATTTAAGAGTTCCTCTTCAAATTTGAAAATCAATCCCCCGTTAACTCGAACCAAATGCTCTGATACCACTTTTGGGAGTAGAGGTGGAGAACAATTACTTCCAATTCCAATTTTTCTTGCACACTCACCTGTCAATCTCTCACCATTTCTCCCGATTCCCCACACCTAGACTATGTCACCACACACACCCACACACACACACGCGGCTAGTTCTGGCATGTTGCTATTTCCTTGGTATATTTTGCTGAGATTGTTGGGCGCCGGGGGTGCCCTTGGCGTATAACCGGCTTGAATTCACTAATTTTTTTTTTAGTAAGTGGTGCCTTAATGGTATCTAGCCCTTGGTGGTTAATTGGGTTAAAGTGGGGAGGACGCATTGCCTTGATATATCCTTGGTATAATTAGCTAGGTTTGGAAACCTTGGGTGAATAATGACTTGAATTCACTGAATAAATCTAAAAGGATTCTAGAGGGTGGTATCTTAATGGTACCTAACCCTTGTAGTTAAAGGGGTTATGATCATTTGGCGGGTCTCTTGGCTCTGTAAACCCTGACATTTTCCGCTTAACTTCATAGTGGCTCCCTCTTGATGACGGATTTGCGCTATTGCACCATTAAGTGCTCTCTCTCTCTCTCTCTCTCTCTCTCTCTCTCTCTCTTCCCCTTTCTCCCCCCTCTCTCTGTACTAGGCAGTACTGATGTTTACCTCTACCTTTTGATGATGGGCCCTCCTTACTGCACTGGAGGAATGTGGCCACTTGCTCCAAACACTATAAAAGGTGAGGTCCCATGCTCACTTAGCACTGGTACTGTATGCTTTTTTGGTGTATGTGCGTACTTGAGAGTTGTTGTCTGTACATTGGGATTGTGAGTGTGTTACCCGCAAGAGGTGTAGTGTTAACATTGTCGGCTCTATGGCAAAAGGCAAGGATAAGCAGGCTATTGTGGAGCTGGCTGCTCTGACTCAATCTTAGGTGACCTATGGCATTGATATGGACTATTGTTTGTACTGTTTGATGTAATATGATTCACTTGTTGTTATGGTAATATTCTTCATGCTTATGCCAGAATATACATGAATGGCAACTTCTACTGTAACATTTACGGCACTGGTTTTTTTCACCGTACAAGTTTAGGAAAGGCTTTCAGTTTATGATTAACTTATCATTGGCATATATGTGTGCATCCTTTTGTCTGCGGCTTTGAAATTCCCTTTGAGGTTAGGGATACCTGGCAATGCATGTCTACGGGCTTCTTTAGGCATGTTTTTAGGATAACTTTAAAAGGTGGTTTCCTCTTCCATACACTGGATAAATGTTGCCTTGATTTGCTATTGTAGCTAAAATAGAATAACAGAAGCTCTTGGTGAATGGCCCTATATGATAGGGTTGGTTTTTTTTGGGTAATTATACGGCCTGGTTTACTCTGTTATGGCTGGTGCAACTGGTATAATACTGATGTGGTGCCTCTCAATTTGTTATCGAGCTTACCATCATCGCTCTGTTTTGATCTATACTATTTTTAGTATTGTGGATATAGAGCTTTAACATTTGCTCACTTAGCCATGAATGGGTGGTTGTGCTCTGGGTTATGATTGATTGTGGCCACAATGGTTATTTTATTGTTCCTATATAGAGGGGTTGATTGGTATATGACCCTATATAGTGGGGTAACCCACTTTGTGGGGTGTAAGACATCGGCATGTATGGTCTGATAAGGATGCCATGGTGGTTATACTAAGGTGATGTGACTCTGGTTGGTTATTGAGCGTCCCAATCTTGTTCAGTTACGGTCCATGCTGTTGTGTTTATGGTTCTTGGGCAAAATTGATTAAATGCACCAAATGATTGGTTGGTTATGATGGATGGTGGCCGAATATGCTAATGGTTAGGATGGGTTGTGAATTATGGTAAATTTGGTTGTAAATTGGGCTACTTATAAGGCCGCATATGGTCGCTTATTACAATGATGTTATAGGCATTTGTGGCACACATCCCTGGCTTTTTGAACAAATAATGAAATATGGAAAATAGGGTTTAATACTTATACTTACTACCTTACATATGGTCTTGGATTCCGACTAAATGGGTGTTGGGCTTATTTACTAATGTCTTTTATGTTACAGGTGACTCCAAGGTATAGATTGATTGCATGTATGAGTACTGTCATTGACCCAGAAAAAATAGCGCAATTAATGCCAAACTCTGTAAAGCAAAGAAACAAGAATATGTGGCCCACTTCGAGGCTAAATTGCCTCATAAATCTTGTCTCCAGCCTTATCTCATGAGAGCTTGTAAAGCACAAGGGGCTCCATATGGTTTTCCACCTTGTAAATGAAACCATTTTTAATTATATAATTAGCTTTATCTTTCTTATTATTTATCTTTGAAGCAATTAAGCTGGGTGACATCCATAACATGTGGGATACTCATGCATCACCTGCACACGATGCCAATGCTAACTGAAAGTTGTGTTGTTTCCATGGATGCAGGCGAGGGTTACCTTCTCAACTATGGTTTTTAAAGTGCCCTGGCTTAGAGATGGCAGACTTATATATCTTCAGGCTCTTGATTCTCTTGTATTTGTGTATAAAATCTGTTTTATACTATGAATGGAAATTATATATATTGTTACTGGAAAATACACACACACACACACACACACACACACATAACACACACACACACAAGCATAGAGTTGATAATGAAAGATTACAAGGGAAGGGGATGTAGACAAGATTAGAGAGTACATAGCATAGCATACATAGCATGAGAGAGAGAGAGAGAGGAATCTTGCAAATCAATGGCCTAAAAATTGTAACCTCAAACTCCATGGCACCTCTTGTGAAGTTTGGTATTTCACATTTGATATTGCTTATTGGTGCAAAAAATTGAAGGTCCCTGTTTTACACTTAGTTTCACTTTAGTTATGCATGCAGCATATCATTTATTGCATGACCCTCTAATTAGGGTGAGTTCTCACTATCCTATTTACAAGGTAGCCATGGTGGGGTTATTGATAAAATATCTAAAACTCTCTGCAAATATAAAATACCGAGGAATTTATTTATTGTCGACACCTTTTCCTCAACTCTCAAAATTCCAATCTTCAAGTCATCAACTCACCGTTAGAAAAAATAGAAAGATAGCACAATAATCAACCATTACGCTCCAGCTATCCCAATTGTAGTTAACCACATACAACAGGAGGATGCGTAGTCTTGTAATAGATTTCTCTCAAAATACAAATTACATCTTAAGGCATGTGGAATCATGCAAGAATTTGTAAGCAAACATAGCCCTGATGAGTTTCAATAATGGAGGTGAAGGAAAGGCTTTTCTCAAGACTTAATCCGCAACTTAGAAGGCATTGGTTGCGGGATATTCCTGTCAAGGTAGGGCCAAGAAGCTCTCAACCGTTGTTGGCATGGGTAGAGTGGGGGTTTTCCTTTGGTTCTAATCTCTTGGAATGTACATATTGCAGGTTGTGTTACCAACGTGGGTAGGCTCTATGCTACTTACAGAGGATGCAACAAGAGATTGATTTTGGGGCACTCTTAAGGGGAAGTGAAGGAATCCCTTGATCGTTTTTTGAGGAGGTGAAGCAAGAGCTTCTCTAAGGCATGAGCAAAAAAAAATCATGATGAAAGGTATCTAGATACTCTCAAAAAAGATCTTTGTACTTGGTAGTGCTTTGATCAATATGACTCTTGGACTACATTTTTGTTAGTGCATCAGCCTATCACCCTTAGAAGCAAGACAAACCTAATTTCTAAGAAAGATTGTACTTGAGGAGCTTTAAAGCACCTTTCGAGCAATGTTTACTACTCTTATGCCTATTAATGGCAACACAAGTGGAGTGGGGTTGTGAGGAATAGGAATTAACCACAAAATTTGCAGTCAGCATGTTGGAGTGTCAACATGTTGTAATGTTTGTAATCACCTTTGGTTAAAACTTTTGTACACACACACACACAACGTCTCTACATACATACCCCACTTCATTTGTCTGCGCTATTTGGACTCATTGAGTAAACTCTTCAATGATCATAGTAACATGATTTATTTGATTCTTCTGCTTCAAATTTGCCCACTCAAATCATCAATCATTTCCAAACATTAGTGAAGGAATGGAGATGGAGGTAGTCTTGAGAACTAAGAATTTGTTACTTGATGCACACGAGAAAATTTCTAAATCTTCTTGTGACATAAGGCCAGAAAGAGAGAGAGAGAGTAGAGCAGCACTTGCATTCAAGCTTGCCCATGGCTATCGATCACGTACTGCTGATAAAGAGGGAGGGGTGAAGGAAGAATCCCCACAATGATGTGGGTGCTCTATTCAGCTTTTGTATACTAGAGTTGTATTGGACGTGAGCATGTTCTTGAACCACAAGGCCGAGAGTTTGGGGTATCTGTTAAATGCATCATCCGTATAATACAATCCAAACCTTGTTTCCAAACCATAGATTGTTTCGAACCCATCCATCAAGGACCATGCAAACATTCCTCGCACATCAGCTCCGGCGCTGTGCATAACCAGAGAAGAGAAGTCATGAGAACATAACAACAAATATGCATGACAAGACATCAAAGTTAACATCCAATGTTATAGTGTATGACCTAGATCTGTCAAACAAATGATTCCTGGTTGAAGCTAAACATTCTTCTGCAGGTTTCATCATGGCATTTCATAAAGCTAGAGAACTCTACCTTATGCCCTTTATCAGATATTTGAGATATTGCGCGTAAAACTCCACACGTACATCATCATTGACAGTAGTTGTTGAACGCAGTCCCCATCCTGCAGTGGCATTCAATCAGTAAAATCAAAGTTTGAGAGGAAATAGTGCAGAGATATTTGCATTCTCCACGCACTTGAGCGTGGCAATGCCAAAACTACATGAGATATATGCAGGAGACTAGATGTCCTACATCTAATTTGTGAAGAAGACTAGATATACACACATGACCAAGAAGATCTACACCATAAATGACTGTCCAATTGAAATCATAACCTCACCCAGTGCAGTCACATAAGTTGGAATGTTATCATAATAAGTTCTCATATAGTTGACGACTTTCTCCAAACCCCACGGTACGTAATACTCATCATCGTACTGCTCATGTTAAAAGCGAGACATTAGAACTTAATGGTCAGAAACAATCTATTAGGAAATTAAGAAAGCAGCTCAGTACAGTACCCGCCCAATGACTACACCATCTCTGTATGCTGTTTGAAAGGAGACATGGAAACCATATCAAAAGTCAGCAATAGAAATGGCACCTTGCCCAAGAACTCTGCTTCGAAGACAAGCAGCAAAAAACTCCACGCCCTCGATGCAAATAGAACCTACCAGTACGCTTTACACCCCACTCCTCAAAGTAGCCAGGAAAGCTCACATTCCTCTCATCATTATTGGTGACATAGATGGAAGTCACAGCATTCAGGCCAATAAAGTCCACCGAGCCACGAATGCGTTCAGACTCCTCTTCTGTAAACGAAGGTAGCCTACTGCCCACTATCTTCTTCATCGAAATGGGATAATCTCCGTACAAGACTGGTTCAATAAACCTGATCCATACGAGCAAGATCACTAATTCAATGAACGTGATAAATGAAAACTCACAATCCAATCAACCAGAAGATGAACTCAAGAGGATCTGTCCAGACTTGATTAACATAATCTGGTCACCAGAAAGGCAGAACATGCAAGGAAAGAAATGACACAGTAAGCTCAAAACCGGTATCAATAGTGCGGCTTTACAATTTTCAAGTCTTAAAGGACAAAAAGATTTGTACCATCCCACAGAGAAATCCAAGGCTCTTGCAGCAGCTTCCTTATCTTCAGTGGAATTGGTAAGAGGCTCATACCATCTGAACCAAATGGCCATCCCAATCTCTCCTTGCTGAGAGGGCTGCATACAATAAAAGGATACAAAACTTAGGGCTGCATACAAATTAAAGGGTATAAAACTTTCTCAAAAAGAATCAGCACTACGTTAAGATCAGAGACACAGCTGATCAAGAAAACCAAAAAGCAGACTAGAATCGCAGTTTACGAGAGGGGAAACTAAAAAACAAGATCTTGAAAGTTCCACATTCAGCTGGAGTATGGCTTACACAAAAACTGATTCTTTAGAGCCAGGAGATCAGGACTGTTTTGCTCCTTAGAAACACAAGGAGCATCCTTGTAATGGAGTGATTCTTTAGAGCCAGGAGATCAGGACTGTTTTGCTCCTTAGAAACACAAGGAGCACCCTCGTAATATATCAATCCTTCAAGAGCTAGGAGTCTTTGTTTTAAGAGCTTGTCCTTGAAAGATGCTTACATCTAGATCACCTTAAGATCGATCATTTTTCGGTATGCAATGAGTAATGCAGGCTTGGAAGCTTCCTCATTTGGCCTTCCTGTAGCATAATACTACAAGATTTTTATCAGAGTTAGCATTTACCTGATAGGTTCTCCTGTAAAGATCAACAGTAGCTGCATGTGCAAGAAGCACATTGTGGCCAGCAATATAGGGTTCAGTGGCAGAATTGCCAGCTGAGCAGTTGTAAGGAGGCTGACCGACAGTGCACCGTCCAGGTGGGCCATAGGTACCAGCATAAGAGAAAGGTACAAAATCGTTACCCTCGTCAAAGGTTATCCAATGCTTTACTCTATCTCCAAACGCATTGAAGCATGCATTAGCAAAGAGCACAAAGTCATCTCTGCCAGCCAGAAACATTAACAGGCATTAGCACAGCAATGACAGATTAAATGTGGTAACTTTAAGAAATCCACTAACAATGAGATTTGAAGAATGCAAATACCGTGATGCTTTGTTGCTATATACAGTAAATGTGTGTGTGTGTGTGTGTGTGTGTGTGTGTGTGTGTGTGTGTGGAGTCTTTCATCAATTAGCAAGTGTCCTCTGCTCTGCGCCTTCGTTTCCCCTTTGAAATCTCTCACATACGGTTCTGGATTTTTGGAGTCCTCCAGCCGCCACAGTCTCCGTTTGAGGTCTTCTTCAAGTGGGTCAGATTTTGGGTTATGTGGACCATATGGCACCAACTTAACTCTCAGATGTTTCATGCCATTGAAATTGACCCTGTCCCTTACTTTCAATTTTCTCTTGGACAGGCACTTCACTTTGCTCATGATGTGGCAGACATCTCTCTTGAAGCTTACAGGATTTACTTTGATTGTTTCTAGTTTTCGAAGCCTCATGGTGCTTCGTCTTTTGTACCTCTTATGTATTGTGGGTTTTCCTCAGTTTGAGATTTCCCACTTGTAAATTCAATCAAGATTTTTAAAAAAAGGAAGTATGTGTGGAGAAATCGGTGGCTTCTTCATCTCAGAGTAGCTACCACTTGGAGACAAAGTTTATGGAGGCTTGATAAGCATCAAGACACTCGGATATTTTTTGGTGGCATCAAGGCATTCGAATTTTGGTGGTCTAGTTTGATGTTTTACACTTTGCATATGTGGGCTCAGGAGTGTAGACCTTTTTATTTTGACACATTTTGAAGAAGTCCACAACTCAATGAGACACCCATTTCGTCAAGTTGTTTTGTGTTTAGATGTCTGATTTAGTTATCAGTTATAGATAACTATGCCAACTATGCCCACAGAGAGCATTGAATGAATAACTAAGCCTTTCGCATGGTCACTCAAGGCTTACTTATTCATTCAACCTCTCAACTATGCCTTGAACTATGCCAAAATCGGCATAGTTACAAAGGGTAGGCATTGTTATTCATTTAATGCTCTTTTTTGCATGTGATCAAGAGTGAGGCTTAGATATCAGTTCAAATAACTGATAACTAAGCCTCGCGTGACCGCCACCACGTGCCTTATGTCCCAGGTTGCTCTTCAATAAGGTCAGTGAATAAAACGAGACAAGGAATGAACTCACATAAAGCGAGCATTGAGCAGGCCTCCGTAGGTATCCTCCAAGATTTGTGGCATATCTTGCTCATACAAGGTAACAAAGGGCTCTATACCTGTGACAGATTTTTGAGCCATTCCGGTCAGAGAAAAATGCATGAATGGACACACGTCCAACATTGGGCAATAAACACAGCAAAGCGTTTACCAGCATCAAGTAATTTGTCTATTAGATCGTTGTAATGTTCCACTGCTAATAGATTGACTTCACCCGTTCCATCTTGAAAAGCAGCAAGAAATTAACAAAAGCAACTGTCATTGAAGCAGCAGGGGAAAACAAAGTACAAAAAGAAAACCCTCAGCATACCTGGAGCCCTTGTAGCTGTACCAGCTTCTTTCCTCAGCCCCTATTAGCCCTAACCTGAGTTTAGTGTGTGCGTCCAGCGTGTCTTCAGCTATCACTAGCTGCTCACACCCTCTTTTCAACGCGCACACGCAGGTATAGCGGTAGAGTGTTAGCCCCTTGGAGCAAGAGCTTTCAACTCTCCCATGTCGAATCCGAATTGACTATTTTGGTCGGTTGGTTGCAGTTGACTGGCAACCGGCTCAAGCTCCTTCGCCACCACGATGGCGAGCAACCCGATATTTAACCAAAACCTAGCCCTAGGCGGGCCTACCTTTTGCAGGCCCATAGCCTCAGATCCCTCTAGTCACAAGAAGATTTAGAAATTTTCTCATGTAGGAAAAGGGAGAGTTTTTCATACAATGCATAACATCATGAGCTTCTGCTCCGGAGGCACCGCATACCTAGCTAGGTATGCCGTGCCTCCCTCACACAAGCTCATGATGTTGCGAGAATCTGTCCAGGACTTCTTGTGAGTATTCAGCCTAGTTTGAGATCCAAATTTTCATCCTTAGATTTCAAAATGTACTTGCTCTGTATGAGCATAAGGAACGAAGTTGTGCACCCCAAGCTTGCAATGAAAAAGTAAATACCACTCCGGCAACGATAGTGGGGAGCCCTAATTGAGATCAGGGTTGTTAGGGACCCCATCTCATAAGGGTCAAGCAACCATAAGAAGGACCACAAGAAGGTAGATAGAATCTTGAAGCAAAGGCTACTTCCATCTCTTCTACCCTGAGAAAGATCTTGCATGGTGCAGGTTACCCGTAGCTATATGGATAGCTCAGATGCAGAAGAACCTATTCCGCAAAGTTTGAGAAAAAGTGTCCAAGTAAGTTTGGCGTAAGAGTCCCTCCCTAAAGAAGACACCTCTAGTATGTCTCATCCTCCCTCCCGACCTGGCTCTCCTCCCTGTCATGTAGCCCCTCCCTCTTCTCCTATTTCCATGGATGCTATATATATTGATGCGGACTATACTGGGGATGATGATGCGGTTCGAGGACCAGCACATGGCTAGATATCGATTCTGAGAAAGCGGACAAGCGCCTAGCCCAATAAGTAGCTAGATCAGAAGACAAGTGCTTAGCCAAGAAAGCCCGACAGGAAAAAAAATAGCTAGCAATGAAGGCAGAGAAAGAAGGCCAATGCTTAGCCATGGAATTAGTAGAGAAAGAAGCTCCCTAGAAGCAGAGAAAGACAAGGCTCGAGATGCTAGTGTGGCTGCAAGTTCATCAAAATAATTTTGTTTGAAAAATGATGTTAAAGAGATACATAGACCACCTCACTTACTTGGGAACATCCTTGGCCATGCTATTGAAAATCTATAGGAATCCATTCCCAAGTCAACAAGCAGCTGAATGTCCTCCTGCAAGAGCGCCACCCCACATAAGATTATCACCTTAGCGCATTAATTTAGCTCTCCCTGCAAAATCTATTGAGAATTCATCTACTCAGCTCCATTGAATTTGAATTCACAAGGCTCTCAAAGAATCCACATACCGCGTACCGTTCAATTAAGTCATGCGAGATGGCAGGAACATCGTATGAAACTCGTCGCGCGTGTGCGTGCGCGCACCCCCCCCCCCCCCCCCCCCACACACACACACACACATTATTGCAGCGAAGCTGTACTCCCACTGGAAGTTTTGACATTTCCTTACATGGAAAGTTTCTCCTTATTTCCTCAACCTCAAGAGTTTGGACAGCCTCATATAAGGACTAGCATGAGCTAGAAACAAAAGCAGAAAGCCTCTCTCTCTCTCTCTCTCTCTCTCTCTCTCTCTCTCTCTCTCTCTGTGTGTGTGTGTGTGTGTGTGTGTGTGTGTGTGTGTGTGTGTATTGTGTCTTACAGGAAAACGGTTATAGTGATCGCCTCCAGCAGCAGGGGTCGTTCCATCAAAAACAGTTCCTGTTTGAAAGGTTCTTGAATGAGGCAAATCGTGGAAAATGCCACCGAAAAAAAAAAATAGGAAGGCTTGACAGACAACCAATTAAGGCATCTTCCTTAGTTACCTTGCTGCCGAGCAAAAACATCCCACACCCCATCGCTTTTTCCGTCATCATAGCAAGCAGCTTCATGCTGCATGCATGCAAACAAGGCACACACTCTTCTCAAAGGTTAAGTGCAAGAGTCCTCAATGACAATGGAGAGCTTATAAAGAGAGAAGAAACCCATGTGTATGGGTTTCCTCCGCACTGAATGCAGAGAAAGTGTCGTGTGTGTGTGTGTGTGTGTGCGCGCGCGTGCTTGATTGAGAGAAAGAGAGAGAGATCTTACTTTGATTGCCCACGTGAGAGAGCCAAACTTGAAGGAAGCAGGGAAATTATTACGGTCGACAAAGAGGGAGTCGTTGGAGAAGAGCTGGGCAGGCGATTTAGAAGCAGCAACAGCAATATTCGTCTGTGCAGGAAGCAGCAGCAACAACGTCAACAACACCATGCACGGAGCCTCCATTGTTAAGAACAAGCTGGCGGAGGAGGAGAAAGCAGAAGCAATTGATACGAAGACACAGCTTGAGCTTGAACTGCTTTTCTACGTCCTGCAGGATTGTAAAAGTAACTTATGATTTTAATAAATGCAGGATTGTAAAAGTAACTTATGATTTTAATAAATGTGGACTTCTTTCCACCTATCCATTTTTCCAAAGTCCTTACAAGTAATTCTCACATGGACTCCTTTTATCTATGCAATTCTCAACATGTGTCTATTCCCATCTCACTCCCTCAACTTGTATATAAATCTCATTAGTTGTCTTCATTTGTAGCAAGATCTTCACTCTCCATTCAAGTGCAATCTATTGTCATTGCTCTATTTCTATTTTGTACTCTTTTATGTATTGACATTAGCATATTAATTCATAGTGATATTAATCACATTTAAGTTAATCTCTAAGTTCTCACATGGTATCAGAGCGATAGAGCTTAAGATTAATTTTTTTAAATAGCGCTAAGAGTCTTCCATCTCTCTAGCCCACACTCGAAGCCTCACTCTCCATTCTTTTCAAGGAATCCGGAACCTCGAAAGATGATCAAGTTAGCTTCGTCATCTTTCGCATCCACCTACAAGCCCCGCTACATTATCGACAAGCTTCACGGCACTAACTACCAAGTGTGGAAGCTTCGGATGAAACTCTATCTCACGTAGCTGCAACTTTGGGACGTCACGTCAGGAGTCGAAGAACAACCTGACCACCCCGAAGACCCCGAAGACAAAGATTCAACATACTTCATCGACACCTATAATACTTGGCATAGTAGAAACAATAGTGCCAAAATGGAGCTCATTCTCCATTGCCAAGATCGGCAAGTCCAAATGGTGAAAAAGCTAACTACTGCTAGCGCCATTTGGAAGTTCTTCGAGAAGAACTATGAGCACACTGACCTCGTCTACCAAGTTTCCCTGATCAAAAAATTGGTAAACACTACCATGCAAGAGGGTCAGTCATTCTCCAAGTTTTTGGAGACGTGACAAATACTTCTAGATGAAGTACTTATCTCAGGGCTTGCCATCCCTGAAGAGCTTCAAAGTATGCTCTTATTGGCTCAGTCTACCTGCATCATGGAGAGCCTTTATCACTACACAAGCCACCACGGCTAACTTGCAGCTACAAAATCTTGTAGCCAAGATCCATTAGGAGGAAACGCTTCGCGACCACACTAGCAGCTCGCAGAAGTCCACAGCACTTGTCACTATGACAAGAAACTCACGCCCTTACAACGGCAAGAAGCCTCAATATTCGGGCCCTCCTCGACAACACAATAATTCTGGAAGAAAGTCGCAATTTCAAAGCCACCACAATCACCAAAATTCAAAGCAATGCACCAACTGTCATCGCTTTGGACACCTCACAAAGGACTGTCGGCAACCACGCAATCAAGGTAATCGTCCTACCTCTCACCCCAATCTATATCCTTCTTACCCTCAAGAGGGGACACGCCATGGCCAGCCATCTCCTTTTATTTATGGTCAAGCTCATTATGCTGACATATCTACTTATGATAGCCCATCTTATTCTTTGCAACTATATGCCACCACTATAGCCACTTCATATCCCAATATCTGGCTACTTGATACGGGCACCACCCATCATATGACATATCACCTACACTCGCTATCCAACATCACTTATTTAGAACACCCTTTAGAAGTATGCCTCGGTGATAACAACATCCAGCTCGCCAAAGCCTATGGAGATGCTGTCATTAACCTACCTAATGGCCTACACACCACTATTTCTCACGTATATTATGTCCCTGGTCTCAAGAAAAATCCCATCTCTGTCAGCGAGCTAACCGACAACGGCATCATCATCAAATTCATGCGAGAAGGCTGCCACATTTCGGCACTAAACAAAGATGGTCAGTATGTCATACTTTTGGTCCCCAAAACTGGGTGTCTTTATCCATTGGGTGATTCATCGCCTGCACATACATCTGCATCATCCATAAAAACACAAGAAAACACACTCAAATGGCATTATAGACTAGGACATATTTCTCAACATGTTTTGCACCAACTCACTCATCGCCAACTTGCACTAGGTCTTCCCAAGCACCTCACTCACATCACACTTTGTGAGGGCTGCATTCTTGCTAAAGCACATCATGTCCCATTCCCCACTTCATCATCACGAGCCACTGCACCTCTCGACCTCATCTACTCTGATGTTTGTGGCCCATTGCCCGTCAACTCCCTCACTGGCAATAAGTATATGCTTACTTTTATAGATGATTTCTCAAAATACACAATTACTTACTACATGGCCGAGAAATCCTCAACCTTCTCTCATTTTTGCACATTCAAGGCATTAGTTGAGACTAAACATGGTTGCCACATTAAAACTCTCCGCACAGATCATGGTGGGGAATACACTTCTCATGCATTCAGAGATCTATGTCTTTCTGCTGGTATTTGACATGAATTCTCCATCACCGACCACCCACAACAAAATGGTCGTGCCGAGCGTAAGAATCGCACACTATTTGAAGCTGCTCGTGCCATGCTTCTTCAAGCTAGCCTCCCAGACACCTATTGGGAAGAAGCTACCGCCACTGCATGCTACATTCAAAACCGCATTCCATCCACCTGCAATCCTACTACTACACCCTACACCCTTTGGCACGGTCACCCACCTCATCTTAGCCACCTTCGCATCTTTGGAAGCATTGCATACCCACTTGTGACGCAACCTTTATCAAAACTATCACCACGTGCTCAACGCACAACTTTTGTCAGCTATGGTGATCGCTTTGGCATCAAAGCATACCGCCTCTATATCCCAGACCATCACAAGTTTATCTTGGACCGCACCGTCGTCTTTGATGAAGAATTCATCATCTCAGGCAAATCTTCTTCACCATTGCACCCTACATTCTCATCACCAGTCCACTCTTCTCAGCAATCTTTGTTGACAGCCTCACCCACACACACACCCATGCAAATTTCCCACCCTTCTAGGCACAATCTTGAGCCTCCCTTCACCATCCAAAGGCCTTTCCTCATCGCCCATCCACCTCCTCGTGTCTCGCATTCTCATGCACAACCAATCGGCAACACTCCTGCACCATCTCTTACACCCATCTCCTCACAGTTGACACCACCACCAACACCGTCCATCCCGACTGCCGCTACTTCCATCACACCGTAGACACTCGGTGCTCCACCTCGTGAGCTCCCATCACCTTCGCTACAGGTCTCACCTTCACAATCGCCATATTTTTTTCGCAACTCCCACGAAACATTGCCAGTTACTCCCATCCCAGCAGATGTCGACGAAGTCGAGCCTCATAGCTCTACTTCTACCACCTCGCCATCGCAACACACTTCGGCTATACACTTGGACCAAGCCACCTCTAGCTTGCATGGTCGCACTCGCTCTCTTCGTGAGATTTATGAAGCCACCAATTTCTCTACTATCCTCAGTGATGAAATATTTCTTGAACATCCACCAGAGCCTCTTGAAGATGCCCTTCCCCTCTCTATTCTCAATGCCCTCGCTTCTAGCGAGAGTAAGGAGTGGCATGCCGCCATATTGGATGAACTCCAAGCCCTCGAAGAAGCTAACACTTGGGAGCTTGTGCCACCTCCTAAGAATCATAACATTGTCTCTTGAAAATGGCTATTAAAGAAGAAATACCACCCCAACGGCTTAGTTGATCGCTACAAGGCACGCCTTGTCGCTCGCGGCTTCACTCAACAACAAGGTGTGGATTACTTCGACACCTATTCGCCAGTACTGGGTATGACTACATTTCGGCTTCTTATTGCACTTGCTGCTAAGTTTAATCTTCTTTTACATCATCTTGATATAAAAACTACCTTCTTACATGGCTTGCTCCAAAAGCTCATCGATATGCTACAACCTCCTCATTTTGAAGACCCTCACCACCCTGATTACGTATGTAAATTGCATAAGCCCATTTATGGCTTAAAACAGTCTGCACGAGAGTGGTACATCCGCATGCACCACTACTTGCTCAAATGTGGCTGGGAACATCTTATGGCAGACTACAATATCTACATATGGCAGACCTCTAAAGGCATGGCTATCTTAGGCCTCTTTGTGGATGGCATTCCTCTTCTTGGCACATCAGAGTACATGTTGCTATAAGCAATTGATTGCATCTCTCATGAGTTCCCAGTAACCGACAAAGGACCTATGACTTATTTTCTCGGCATTGAAGTCATAAGAGATCCAGCAGGTAAATTTATCCAATTATCCCAATCCAAATACATTGAAGAACTCCTTCTCTTCTATGGTATGTCTGCTTCAACCCCTGAGTTTACCCCTTTGCCTATTAAGCACAAGCTTGCTCCCGAATTACATGATTACACTCACACTGATGCACTCTACTGCCCATCCTTTCATTTCCCAAAATTTTGCGGACAATTACGTTATCTTATCTCTTGCACCCGTTTCGATCTTTCCTACACAGGCCATATCCTCTCTCGCTCTATGTCAAAGCCCTGTAAAGTGCACAAGCAAGTTGCAAAGCGCACCCTTCGCTACTTACGCACCACTCAACACTATGCCCTCACTTACTATTACGACCCCTCTAGCCCCATCTCTATTTCAGGATATGTTGATGCCAACTAGGCTGGCGATGACCCTCGATGTTTTTCTACAAGGGGCTATGTATTCACTTTGGCTCGTGGTCCTATCTCTTGGCAAACCAAACGAAAATGTTCTATTGCAAGTTATTCTACTGAAGCGGAATACGTTCCTGCTGCTCTTGCCTCCCGTGAGGCTCTTTGGATCTCTGAATTGATCAACGAATTGAAGCTGCCCTTCAATATCTCGACTGATCCAATCACTCTTTTATGTGATAATCAGTCTACCATCTCACTTACAGAATCACCTTCCTTCTCATCCAAGCTCAAACACATTAAGATAAGCTTTCATCTCTTGAAAGAATTAGTCACAAATGGCTTCATCAAGCTAGTGTATGTTCCATCTGCAGAAAATTGGGCAGACTTTCTCACCAAGTCTGTGCCCGCCTCTAAACAAACAGCTTCATCGCGTAATTTGAGTTTGATCCCTATTGGATGAACTTCTCATTGAGGGGGATAGCATGTATCTACGACATGGCTACTTCACAAAGCTTTTTTGTTCATCAATCTCAATGCGCTACAACGAGAAGTCCACCCTTAAGGGGGGATGTAAAAGTAACTTATGATTTTAATAAGTGTGGACTTCTTTCCACCTACCTCTTTTCCCAAAGTCCTTACACCTAATTCCCACATGGACTCCTTTTACCTATGCAAGTCTCAACATGTGTCTATTCCCACCTACCTAATACCCCCGTGCATTAATCCTCTTAATTCTAAAGGAGGTTCACTTAATGGTGGCAAAGAAACATTGCCTGATTTGCAACAACTCTTCCCCACAAATGTGCGAATGGTCTTTGCTTCTATTTTCCAAGCTAAAGCACCACAAAAGGAACATGCAAAATCCAAGTTGCCTATGTTGTGAAGAATACACTTTTCATGAGAAAGAGACAACATAGAGATATGCATCAAGGAAGTGGTTTCAGAATATAAGTAGGTGATAGATAGGCAATGTGTCTCAACTTTGGAGTAATCTCCCTCTCTGGAGACAATTACAGGCTCCTCGGGAACATCTTCATTATTGGATTCCAAATTGCCTTCCACTTCAATCCCTACATAACTTTACGGGAGCATTGACTCGATATCTACATCCATTGCAATCCTTCCTTGAGGAAATTCACTGCATCGATTCACATTTATCAAATTCTGGCAATCTTCCAAGCGAGGCACATTAATCTCCCCTAGAGAATGTCGAACTCTATCTCGCGCTGCTGCACGTCGCGTAGCTTGAGAGGCTTGACATAATATATCCTACTATGTGTGGCATGTCCAGGAGACAACACCTTTGGACCAATCGCCATCTGTCCAAAAAAGAACTCTTATAAGTACTCACAGATATATATAGGTTAGTATCTAGAGAATTAAGAAGAGAGTATGGAGAAGAAAGGATTTCCCAAGTATGTCTATCTTTCTTTGAGGGAGTAAGTGAGAGAAGATTGCCAATCCACATGGTAAATTTCTATATACTTCTATATCTGTCTCTCTATATCTTATCTAACTACTACTAAGGATATAATTGGTGGAGCGAGTCCATTAGATTAGCCCATTGACGATTGTCGGTTAAGGCCTGAGTTTCTACTGGCAAGTTCCCACTGCAGTTACAATGTGCCAGTCTGCACGTCAACCAAATTCTTGCAGTCGATGCAGATGTGCCCGTTTTGCACCCTTATTTTACCCAGTCCAGTTTATATAAATAAATCATTTATTATGATTTTTTTTTGTTGGACTTGGATGGTTCTTGCCTGACCTAGCCACTCAAAAGATTATAAGTATTGTTCAGTCAATATAAAAGGAGAAGAAGCCCTAATGTTTTTCCATCTGCAAGTTGGGAGCGCTAATGAAGAGTACAGCTTCCTAGCGCTTCTAGACACTGATCAGCCTGACATTTGTGGGTCTAGCAGCAGCCATTATCTGTAGTGTTTTCTCTAGTTGAGCTCATGGTGGCCGAGCGATGGCCTAGCGCAACAGATTAGCCCTAGGGCTATTCTGTGCGTTCTTTCAGCATAGCATTTTGCAGATTTCAGCCCCATACCAGCCATTGCAGTAGGATAGCCAACATTTGCAATTCAGCCCATTGACCATTGTCGGTTAAGGCCTGAGTTTGTGCCGACAATTACCCACTGTGGTTACAACGCGCCAGTCCACACATCAATCAGATTCTCACAGGCGACGCAGATGTGCCCGTTTTGCACCCATTTTTCACCCCGTCCCGTTTATATAAATAAATCATTTATTATGATTCTTTTTTGTTGGATTTGGATGCCGCTTGCTTGAACTAGATGATATAAAAGGAGCAAAAGCCCTAACGTTTTCCCATCTGCAAGTTGGGAGTGCCAATGAAGAGTACAGCTTCCTAGAACTTCTAGACACTGATCAGCCTCGCCATTTGTGGGTCCAGCAGCAGCCTGGCATTTTTTTCTAATTGAGCTCGCGATGGCCCTAACGCTCTTGTGTGCAGTAGATCTGCATAGCATTTTGTAGATTCAGCCCCATACCAGCCATTGCAGTAGGATAGCCAACGTTTGCAAAATTGGTCAACCCATTATTGGCCATCGGCAGCCCACATCAAGACGGATTCAAAGGTGCATCAAATCAGCCCCGAAGGTGCTTCATTATGAAGAGTTACCATGGTGACAGTCCCCATTTGAGTTGGTAGAGTTTCATTGAGGCTTGGATGTTTGTGTACATTATGTTTACGCAATCAAAATCAAATACCACATCGGCAATGGTGTGGGGGGGCCTTGTTGAGAGGGTTGGTTGGGGATCCCATCAGGTGTCAATCTCCTCTTCTCTATATATCTCTCTATTTTCATTCTGTTGCACCTGACACCAAGGCAGTGGCAAGCACGATGTTTTCTTTTAGCAACCATTAACTAACAATATGATCATGAATTCTTGTGCCCATATCAGCATCTTGTGTAATGGCACATGCCTTCACTCCGTAAGTGTACGTGATTGCATATGGAGCGATGCCCTCTTTCTGCATCTGCTAAAAATGGCCCAGAGCTTCCTAACCCTGACCCTTTCCTTCAAGATGTGAGTGCATGTGATTGCATTGGGAGAGACACTCTCGCTTTGCATCTGCCAAAAATAGCCTAGAGCTTCTTGACCCTACCCAAATTGGGCATATATGGAAATCAATGCATTCAAAGAGACAGCGTCCTATATAGGAAGCTCTCTCCCACTTTTTGTTCTTTATGAAGTGCTTCACATTTTTCATACCTAGAAAGAAGTTCAGACATTGCACACACCGAGAATACAATTCCACCTCCCCCTTTCCATATCTCCTTCTTAGAATGCTTTGGAAGCATAATTTAAGAACTCTCTTTCTCCCTCTCTCTTTGGATGCATCCAAAACATTATATATATATATATATATATATATATATATAGAGAGAGAGAGAGAGAGAGAGAGAGAGAGAGAGAGAGAGAGAGCGAGCTGGTGCATAAAACAACTTTGGAGAGAGTATAGTCAAAGTTGTGGAAGGAAACTATGAGAGAGGGATAATTAGTGTAGATAGGGGCTACCATTGTGGCTTAATCAAGAAGCAAAAGTCTAGAAACCCACAGGAAAGAGCTCTCCAAAGGTATCTATATTTATATCTATACTATCTATATCTTACTAATTATAATGGGGAGAGAGAGGGAGTTTGTGCAAAAAATTATCATGAGCACTACTTTGTGTGTATGTGTGTGTGTGTGTGTGTGTGTGTGTGTGAGAGAGAGAGAGAGAGAGAGAGAGAGAGATTCACTGCAACATAACTTGAGAGAGAGAGAGAGAGAGAGATAGAGGGCGAGGGGGGGGGGGGGGGGGGGGGGGGGGGGGGGGGGAACATAGATTGTGTGCTCTTGTGACACTTTTAGCGACGGAAATACACTGGGTTTTTATAACCCCCGCGGTGTCGCTAAGAGCTTCGATAAAGGAACGTCGCTATACGCATCGCTATAATAGTCCCTATAAGCGACGATTATAGCGACGCTGCAGAGCCATCTATAGCGACGCTTATACAGACGTTCATAGCGACGCTCGAGAGGAAAATGTTTTGGTGGCAGGGCATTGAATGCTCTGCTACCCATCAACTATATTGAATGTTTCATTAATTGATTCACCTTTGAAAAAAGTGCAAAGGTAGATATAGACCCAAAATAGTCACCCACAAGACAATATAACCATTAACTCCATCATCCATAGTACGTATTGTTTGCAAAATAAAGATACAAAACTGACAAGCGTGAATTGATGAAAGTAAATCAATGACAATTGTACACATAGGCAAAATCACTTGATTGTTAAATTTTGCAAATGTTATAGTTACAAACCATTGTCATTATTTAAAAAATATACATGGTTTTCAAAAAGACGTATAAAAGTCGTCTCATTATACATAAGCTAGGACAAAAAGATACTAATGCTATCTAGCTATGGCTAAAGTGACGTCGTCTAATCAGACGTCTCATCACGTCCAAGTGGCGTATCTGTCGGATTCTGCAAAAAAAGAAATAAGACAGCGTTTTGTAAGTATAAATATATAGCGACATTTATAAAACAATACAACAAATAGAAAAGAATAAACCCTAATACTAACCATGCTGCTGCAAGAACTCAGAATGTCTATAAGGGCATTTAAGCCCTTCCTGCCTACGTACTCACGCTCATATGGTGTGGAATCACGTCCTGTCACATCGACCACTGTCAAAACATACAAAGAATCCATTATGTTAGAATTTAAAAACCCATAAATCCTAAACTATCAAACATAGAGAGCAATGCGAAAACACTTACAAAATCGTCCTCAAATGATACCCACCTGCCGCTCCCCAAGTGGTGCGAGCTCTCTACCTCTACTTGCGCTCTGGCTGCCTCCTTTTGTTGCTTCCACTTGTCGAGATTCTCGTGCGCTGCTTTCTTCGCATTCTTCCAATCTTCTTTGGCCAGCCAATCTCGTCTGTTCCACCCATGCTTGATTGCTTTTTGCACTTCGGAACGCTTGTGCTTGCAGTATTCGCGCATGTTAGGAAATAAAACGTAGCTAAATAGATTTTTGAGTAGATTACTTAATGGAGAGAGATAGATTTCACACACAAGAGATTATAGAGTAGAGAGAGAGAGAGAGTACACACTATATACGTGGTTCACCCAATGTGGGCTACGTCCACGGGAAAGCAGCCACTCAATGGCTTTAGCACTTCAAAAGAAGAAGTAGTTTACAAAGGGATTAAATCCTTGATAGAGCTCCCGCCTTGCTTCACTCTCACCACCTCACACTCACCTTGTTGCATCAACTTCACACTATGAAATGTGTGTAGAAATGGCCTCCTTTTATAGGCCAAAAGGGCTGCCCTCTCTTATGAGAGACAGCCATGTGTAGCCGCCCTTGTGCGAATAAGTCCAAATCTGACCCTCCAATCCACTCATGTGTGGCCGCCCTTGAGAAGACAAGTCCGCTTTTGAATTCGGCCACCGGCCACCGGCCATTGACTTCCGACCACCGGCCATCGGCCATTGACTACCGGCCACCGGCCAACCGACCGGTTGTTTTCTGACCACTTTCCGGCCGCCGTTCGACCATAATATTCCGGCGAAAAGTAATATTCCGGCAGAAAAAAAAAAGTCTCGGGGGCCTCCGCCCCCGAGGCCCCTAGAGTTGCCCCTGATTCTTGTCCGTGAAAATTTTGGTTTTCGGTGAGTGATTTTCCTTCACGCACGATGGCTTCTCCTCATAACGGGGGCCTTACAAATGTGCGCTTTTACCACAGAAAATTACAAGGGTAAATCAGGCTGCATACTTAACAACGCATTCAAACCTTCATCACGTCTTCATTGAAGCGCTCATCCCGTGTTGGAACGGGAAACTCGTCATGAAGAATGGTGATGACTTTGTCTTTTAAATCATTCGGTACTTCACTCCAGTTGTTTAGTATGTAGTGTCTAAACACCTGAGAGCAAAGACCACGCATGCGCGAAATCACCTTCTTGCCTTCATTATCCAAGATGATGCCACCGCTGAAGTCGACGGAGTAAGGCAAGCCCTCTCGCCGCTGACGCGTGAACCAGGGTGTCCCGGCAAGGGTCTCTAGCGGCATGTCGACGGGGGTACGGACGTCAGGTGTCTCCACTGGAGTCTGAGCCCCGAAGCGAGGAGTGTCCACTGGAGTGACTCCTGGAGGGATAGCTAGTGGTGTGTAGCTACTAGGAACGGTAGTCAGCCGCGCAAAACCTGGTGTCGATGGCGATGCCGTGGCTGGTGTCGGGACGGGCAAAGAAGGGGAGGGTAAAGAGCCTCGTCGAACACGAGAAGGTGTCGAAGCATCGGCGGCGGCATCCCCACAAAAACCGCCACCGCCACCACTAGAGCACCGGTGCCTAGACGAGTGTGAAGATCGTCGCATCAACACCAAAGGTTCGGAGCGTGCTGAATGGTCCGAAACAGAGGGAGATGAGGATGGAGTAGGAATGTGCGATGGTGCGCCAGAGTGATAACGCTCCACATACCACTATCTCTGCTGGGGTGACAAAGAGGAAAGAAACTCCTCATCATCCATACCTGCATTAAACACACGAACATTTAAACTTAATATTGAATGAATGGAGTAGAAAACATGGACAAGTAGATGGATAGAGAGAGAGAGAGAGAGAGGAGGAGGTGCTCGTCGTCCCTGCTTGTGAGAACATACCTAGAGCATACGTACCTGGAGTGGACGCAAAGACCATTAAATATTCAGCTTGAGTGATGGAAGAGGCAAGTCGATAACTCAAAATTTTCAATCGAGAGAGAGAGAGAGAGAGAGAGAGAGAGAGCGCACACAATCAAATCTTGCAGTCGAAAAACCAGGTGGTGGAGCTGCATGTGGCCATGGATTGCCCAGGATATGAGCGCAAAATCAAAAGAGCGTTATACAACATGGAAGGTACTTAGAGAGCCAGAGTTTTTACAAAACGGAGCAAAATTGTTCAAAACGGAGAACCGTACAAGAATCCGAACTATCTCTTTCTTTTTTGACGTAGAACTTGAAGGTGCTTGTAGCTTTGGAATTTTCAAAGGCTAGCAGCAAAAGAACGCATTCTTCTTCTATTCAACTTGAGTGATGGAAGAGGCAAGTCGATAACTTAGAATTTTCAATCGACAGAGAGAGAGAGAGAGAGAGAGAGAGAGAGAGAGAGAGAGAGAGAGAGAGAGAGAGAGAGCGCACACAATCAAATCTTGCAGTCAAACAGGTGGTGGAGCTGCATGTGGCCATGGATTGCCCAGGATGTGAGCGCAAAATCAAAAGAGCGTTATACAACATGGAAGGTACTTAGAGAGCCAAAGTTTTTACAAAATGTAGCAAAATTATTCAAATACAATATTTATGGCTTTAAGAGATCTCTCTCTCATCCTCGCATAGCTCAGCATAACTTCCTATATCTATATAGAGCTCTCCGTTTAAACAAATGTCCTCTGTTTCATTTTGTAGATCCTCTGCATGCACCCCATAGAGAGTTGCAACTTGATGTTCGTCTGGCACCACCTCAACGGCTTCTGACTGAGCATCTTCTCCGATCTCCTCCATTGATGCCACTGTGATTGGCACATGGTAGCCTTCATACGTCCGTGCACTACGAGGGGCTACCTCTATGACGTACCACCAGTTTGATGCAGACTTTGGAGGATGAAATATCACCTGCCAGAGCCACATAACTTACATGAGAGCTTTCAAGCACATAAATTCTAAAATGGGATGTTCACTATTTACATACTTACTTGTTCACAATGCTCGGGTAGTACGAAAGTGTCTCTTAGGTCAGTCCATTTCTTAGTTGAATCCACCTCAAGAAAAATAGACTCTCCTCTACGGAGAGTAGCATTGCGACCCTCCATGATTATCTTGAACCATTGCATGTCGAACAAGTCGACAAAAAATCCTCTATAATCGATCCTCAAAATCTCTTGTAGCGTGCCGAAGTAAGTGAGTTTCGCCACCACAGGATCTACATCAGAGGACCGTCGTCAACTAGACTGTTCAAATTTTGCCCTGATTCCACAATCTTGAGTAAAACGCTTTTTGTCGATCCGTTCCACCCTAAAATGTCGACCTTTACACCATGCTTCTGTGTATGACTTATACTACAACCAACAAAGATTATGAGTGGCCGTTCAAACATCTAGAAAGTCACTAGTCGTACATTGCAAACTTCTTCACCGCACTGTTGTGCACTTTTCAATAGGTTGTGCAACCATCTTAAGCTCATGAATGTTGGTAGGCTCTCCAGACCCGTCAGATAGTGCATCGGTGGTCGTCTTCCCCATCTCCACTTGATTCGTGCCCTTTGTCGCTCTTGCTTTGCATCCTCATATTTTGAAATCCACTTTTGCATCACTGGATTGTGAAGCATGCAAAATCGGTTGATTTTAGCCTCTAGATCTTCCGTCATCTTCTTCTCAACACCGAGATTGCACATGACAATCCCACATATGCGCTCATCATCTATGGTTCGACATAGCGTATCCCAGGCTTTATCAAATCCGTCTAGCCACTCTCCAATGTACACTAGGGACTCTGATACCAGCCAACCTTCTGCCATGCTACTCTCCGGACGTTCCTTCTGACGCACATATCCCTTGAGTGTTTTCATGAAACGTTCATCCATCTGGAATGTTATGTGCCAGCTATTTCCACCTCATCAATTATGTGAACAAGAAGATGCACCTGAATGGTTAGCATGGTAGTAGGAAAATGTTTCTCAAACATGCACACAACCTCTGCAGCGTTTAGTTTGGCGACTGGTATGGAGTCTATGTTGATCTCCTTTTGTGAGATCCATTGAACCAACTTAGCAAGTTTGTAGATTGTGTTACGGACGTCAAGAGACAAACATCCGTCAATGGCAACCGGTAAAATAAACTGCAAAACATGTGCAAAATGATATTATAGTCCACACACGAATTTGTTACACAATTCCCACTATGAACATACCTGACACATTTTATGCCAGTCGTGAGACTTCAAGCCGGTAAGCTTTCCTTCTTTAGTAAAACACGTTTGGAGCGAGTGCATTACGCAAGTGGGGGTCCGCAAAGACCGAATGGTCTCTTTTACTTTGTGTTCTTGGGCTCCTGTGAAAATCCATGGTGTTATCGATCCATCGGACACTGTTTGCGGCCAATATTGCTCCATACGATCCACATTTCTAAGGTCAACCTTGGCTCCCAAAGTATCTTTCTTGCCGGTCGATGATCCCATAGTAGATTACCCACATTCTTGAATATGTGCATTGGATCGAGCAAGTGATTGATCATGAGTTGGGGCCAGTATGGTAACTCGTACCATAGAGATAGTCTCTTCATCCCTAGGGGCAATCCGTCATCACACATCTCCTTCTGCTCTAACCATGCTTGTGCAAACATCCTCGGTGGCTCTCTTCCCAAAAAGCCATCGGGTAACACATAATTCTGTGGAAGATACGCTTGATGACCTTCGTAGATTTGCTTCTTCAATGAGGGCGCCCTACGTGCATTCAGTCTAGGTCCACATGTGACACATGCTCTGTATCCGCTTATTTGAAGCCCTGCATGTATACACATGATAATAGATCAGCTTGAGAAAAACCAAGATTTAAAGTGTCTGAGTGAGGAGTGTAAATAGATCACCTGAGCATTCTGTTAGTCCGGGATAGTCATGCATGGTCCACATTAGAATGCCTCTGATCAAAGCATTCCGTCGACCTGTGTGTCGGCTCATATCTACCACTTCTATGCCAATCCACAATTGTTGTATCTCTTCCAATAGTGGATGAAGATACACATCCATATTCTTCACTTTATATCGCCCCGGCACAATCAAGCTTAGCCATAGGTGCCCCTTCTTCGTAGTCAACCACGGGGGAATGTTGTAGTTGACAATGACAACGGGCCATACACTGTAAGATGTTGATCTTTGACCAAATGGATTTACGCCATCCATAACCAGGCCTAAGCGCAAATTTCGAGCTTCCCTGGCAAAATCCGACCATGTTCCATCTATATGTTTCCAGGCTGCGCAATCTGCAAGAATCCGTAGCACACCATCCGAAGATTTATTCTCCTCATGCCATGATGCTAGGGCGGCCATGGACTTACATTCGAAGAAATTCTTGATGCGAGGAAGCAAAGAAAAATGTCGCAAAACCTTTTGCGAAATTTTTGTTCCGTGGAGATCTACTCGATATCTCTCGAAATCACATTTTGGACACTTATCCATGTCTATGTATTCCCCTCTGAAAAGAATGCAGTCATTAGGACAAGCGTGGATAGTGCATGTAGTGGACAAAATGTGCATGTAGTGGACAAAACACCTTTGCCTCTTCTCTAGCTGTAGCATTTCACAGCATCTTAACATCTTTTCATAGTAGATCTTTTCACCGTTCATCTAACTCTAATTTTTTTACCGTAATCTCGAAGGTAGACTCTAATATAAAAACTCAATCCAAAATCTTATCTTAAATTTAACCTAATTGAACATGTGGTGATTCGCTCCATTGAAGGGTAAAAGACATACCAATGGGGCTACTAGCTGTGTAGATGTGAATGGGCCTCACATATACAAATACTTCAATGCAAGAGTTTAATACTCTCACCTCTCCACCCCGTCGATCCATGACACAGGTGATGGGACAAAATCCTCCTTGAAGCTGGCCCAACCGCCACTCCCCAGGTGATGGGATAATCCCGTCTTGATGCAAACTCTTGCTGCGTCACTTTGCTACCACCGCCTATCTGGATTGGTCGTCCTCTTCTCCCTGATACCCCTCCACTCCTCCCCTCATGTAGTCGCGTTTGCGTCTCCTCATCCAAGCTTCGTCTCTAGTATCAGGGAGGAGAGGACGACCAATCCAGACAGGTGATGACAGCAAAGTGACACAGCAAGAGTTTGCATCAAGACGGGATTATCCCCGATGCAGTGTCTCAAACGCGTAGGCAGTATAATCCTTCGGTGTACTCAAAATAAACCTAAATCTAATCTAATCTAACTTAAATAAACCTAAATCTAATCTAACGTAAATCTAAATCTAACCTTATCTTAAACGATAAAAAGAGGAAAATGGTATAACCTTTCTATCACCCAAGTGTGGTAGACTGGTTATGCCATTTCCCTCTTCAATAACAGGTAAATAAAGTAAATAAACCTAAATCTAATATAATATAACATATATTTAAATCTAACGTAAATAAACCTAAATCTAATCTAATATAACGTAAATCTAAATCTAACGTAAATAAACCTAAATCTAATCAAACGTAAATCTAACTAAAAATAAACCTAAATCTAATCTAATTTAACTTAAATAAACCTAAATTTAATTTAACGTAAGTCTACATCTAACCTAGTCTTTAACGTCTTTTGGATAGTTTCCCACAACATTAAAACTCTCTTCTTCTTGTGTGTATGTGGGTGTGTGTGTGCCAATAAAAAGAGAAAAATGGTATAACCTTTCTATCACCCAAGTGTGGTAGATTGGTTATGCCATTTCCCTCTTGAATAACAGGTCTTGAGTTCAACTTCTTGTCGGTTAGATCTTTAGGTCTCTTGAATTAGTTTCCTATGACGTTAAATTAAACTCTCTTTTTCTCGGGTGTGTGTGTGTGTGTGTTTGGGTGTGTGTGCACGCCAATAAAATGAGGAAAATGGTATAACTTTTCTATCACCCAAGTGTGATAGATTGGTTATGCCATTTCCCACATGAATAACAGATCTTGAGTTCAACTCCTCATCGACTAGATCTTTAAGGTCTCTTGGGATAGTTTCCTACGATGTTAAGACTCTCTTCTTCTTCTTCTTCTTCTTCTTCTTCTTCTTCTTCTCTCTCTCTCTCTCTCTCTCTTCCTCTCTCAATGTGTGTGTGCATTCTTTGTTTATGCATGTGTGTGTGCGTTTTTGGTTTATGCATGCTCTCTCTCTCTCTCAATGTGTGTGTGCATTCTTTGTTTATGCATGTGTGTGTGTGTGTGTGTGTGTGTGTGTGTGTGTGTGTGTGTGTGTGTGTGTGTTTTGTTTATGCATGTGCTCTCTCTCTCTCTCTCTCTCTCTCTCTCTCTCTCTCTCAAAAACACAATGTGTGTGTGTGTGAGAGAGAGAGAGAGAGAGGGAGAGAGAAAGAGGGGAAGGGAACATGAGAGTGAGGAGAGGGAAGGAGCATAACTGGATCTCCTTCCTCTCCTCGTGTGTGTGTGTGTGTGTGTGTGTGTGTGTGTGTGTGTGTGTGTGTGTGTGTGTGTGTGTGGAGAAGAAAGAGAGAGAGAGGGAGAGCGCGCGTTACCTTGCTTGCTTGAGCGCTCGTCGAAAACTCATATCTGAGATCTGAGTTTTCGGACGCTCTCGGTTATTATTTTTACTCCTTACGACGTCGCTATAGGTGTCGCTATGAGTGTCGCTAAGTTACAAGTAACTTAGCGATGCTCATAGCGACGCCGTGGTTTTTCGCATTTGAGTGTCGCACTGCGAGTGTCGCTAACATTAAGTACCTCTTGTAGTGCCTTTCCTTCAAGATGCGAGTGCATGTGATTGCATTGGGAGAGACACTCTCGCTTTGCGAGTCTGCCAAAAATAGCCTAGAGCGTCTTGACCCTACCCAAATTGGGCATATCTGGCAATCAATGCATTCAAAGAGACGGCGTCCTATATAGGAAGCTCTCTCCCACTTTTTTGTGCTTTATGAAGTGCTTCACATTTGTCATACCTAGAAAGAAGTTCAGACATTGCACACACCTAGAATACAATTCCACCTCCCCCTTCCCATATCGCCTTCTTAGAATGTTTTGGAAGGAAGAGAGAGAGAGAGAGAGAGAGAGAGAGAGAGAGAGAGAGAGAGAGAGAGACGGTGCATAAAACAACTTTGGAGAGAGTATAGTCAAAGTTGTGGAATGAAACTATGAGAGAGGGAGAATCAGTGTAGATAGGGGCTATCCTTGTGGCTTAAGCGAGAAGCAAAAGTCTAAAAACCCACAAGAAAGAGCTCTCCAAAGGTATCTATATTTATATCTATATATTACTTACTAAGTATAATGGGTAGAGAGAGGGATTTTGTGCAAAAAAATATCATGAGCACTACTTTGTGTGTGTGTGTGTGTGTGTGTGTGTGTGTGTGTGTGTGTGAGAGAGAGAGAGAGAGAGAGAGAGAGAGAGGGCGAGGGGGGGGGGGGGAAATGAGAGATGTGACTCAAAAGACATATTGGCAACAAAAATAATACAATAATGGAAATGCTCTAAAAATGTAGTATCCAAAGAAGACAACCAAGAGTCGTGAGCAAATTGGTATCCACTACATACATAAGCCTCCCCCAAAATGTAGTCAATATTTGCAGAGCCACCAAAATATAGATCCGCTAAGCCTATAAATGAGAAATAAGTGAGTATTACTATCTATTACATAATTCACTTCTTGCAAGGGTTGCCCTGCTTTGAACTGGATGGAACATCTCCAACGGCATTAATCCCCTTCTTGGGCCAATGGATCATTACCAATGCATTGAGCTTGTTTGAGATAGATCTGACTTCGAAGACACCTGTAGTATGTTGTATTGCTACAGCGGTCAATTTGTTGCTAGTGCTTTGTAATTCAGGCACAATGCTTTTAAAATCCATGCTATCCTTGTCAAGAAGAGACCTCTCCAAGAGACTCATGATTTTTGCCTCGTTGCTTTCTATGCGAGAAAGTTGTTCTTGCACTGAGCTCTGCTACTGCAAAATACCATTGATCTGTAGTTGCATTCGCTCCTCCAGACAATGAAGATAAACCCCTTGCTCATCTTGTGAATGGCTCAACCTGTGAATGCTCCCTTTGTAGGAAACCTGTGATGCCTCCGCTCTCTTACATGAGGCTTAAATTTTGAAGCATACTATGTGGATGATACCTAGCACCCATCTACAATTTGCTTCTTTGAAGATCCATCCCCACCTCGGGCAACGTGCTTGGCATTTCCTAAATTGTTTTGTGGGTCTCTCTCTAGGGTAGAAAATATCACCTCCAAAGAATCTCCTCTAGAGGTAAGCACTTGCTCCATTACAGTAAGATAAGATATATATTTAGCACCAGGTTATACATGTTTTTCTCTCTATCTATTTCTCCCTCTCTAATTTTCTCATATCCACCTCTCTATACCTCCCTCTCTATGGCACAAGGTGGCCATAGAGAGAGCAATAGCCAAATCATGTGTGCATCCTATGGCCATAGCAAAAGGTTGTTGACTTTCCTATGGGCATAATGTGAAATTGAGCGTGTGCGCGTGCACACACACACACACACACACACACACACACACACACACACACACACACACACAGGCTATACCTATATAGCTATATCTCTTTACCTCTCCTTATTTTAAGCATATGTGATTGCATCAAGAGAGGCACCTTCGCTTCTTGGTGCGGACCAAGTTGGGCATATCCCACAATCAGTGCATTCCAAGAGATGACATCCCACAAAGGAAGCACCTCAATAACTTTTTGTGCTTTATGAAGAAGTGCACTACAACTGCCGAAAATAGCCCAAACCTTCTTTGCCCTAGTACGTAGGTACGGCCGGAGGAGATTTCCTCTCTCTACATCTGCTGAAAATATCCTAGAGCTCCTTGATCTCAAAATTTCCTTCAACATGTAAGCGTATGCGATTACATCTCGAGGCACCCTCGCTTCGCCTCGTCGAAAACAACCCAGAGGTTCTTTGCCAAATTGGGCCATGTGTGTGTGTGAGAGAGAGAGATGCAGTCAATTCTCTCTCTCTCTCTCTCTCTCTCTCTCTCTCTCTCTCTCTCTCTCTCTCTCTCTCTCTCTCTCTCTCTCTCTCTCTCTCTCTCTCTCTCTCTCAGACACCCTTGCTTTGCATCCGTCAAAACCCTCCCAGAGCTTCTTCGGCGTCCATATCCCGCAGTCATTGCATTCCAAGAGACGACATCCCCGATAGGAAGCTCTTCAAGCACTTTTTGTGCTTTATGAAGTGCGCGTATCAACATCGTGTGTGATGCCACATGCCTTCAAGGTGAAAGCGTGCGTGATCACATTTGAAGAGATGCCCTCTCTCTGCAGCTGTTGCCCGGGGCAGTCACTTATCAAAAGACCCCTATATCACGTGCGTTCAAGAGGTAATTAATAATACCCCAATATACATACTATACTTACACTGTGAGCCTATTTAAAAAACCCCCACCCCCCTCTGTATTTATACATTTTTATACATTTTGGTCTTTTAATAATCCTCTCCGGTTAACTCACGTGATATGATACACATTCTAAAAAGTGACCGCCCCGAGCGCTGTTGAAAACAACCCGGAGCTTCCTCGCCAAATTGGGCATATCCCAATTTGGTCACTTCTCTCTCTCTCTTTCTTTCTCTCTCTCTCTCTCTCTCTCTCTCTCTCTCTCTCTCTCTCTCAGAGACACCCTTGCTTTGCATCCACCGAAAACAACCCAGAGCTTATTGGGCCGTGTATATATACTCTATAGTCAGGGCATTTCAAGAGACAACATCCCGGATAGGAAGCTCCTTAATTAAGCACTTTCTGTGCTTTATGAAGTGTGCATATCAACATCTTGTGTAATGCACATGCCTTCAAGGTGAAAGTGTGCGTGATCGCATTTGAAGAGATGCCCTCTCTCTATAGTTGTTGAAATGCATCTGAAGAGACACCCTTGCTTTGCATCCACCGAAAACCCCCTATAGCTTCTTGGGCGTGCATATCCCGCGGTCATTGCATTCCAAGAGACGACATCCCAATAGGAAGCTCCTCAAGCACTTTTTGTGCTTTATGAAGAGCTCATATCAGCACCTTGTGTAATGCCACATTCCTTGAAGGTGAAAGCATGCGTGATCGAATTTGGAGAGAGCCCCCTCTTTACAGATGTTAAAATATTCCCGAAGCTTCCTGACCCTCACCGTTGTCTTCAAGATGCAAGCATATGTGATTGCGTCTAGAGAGACACCCTTGCTTTGCATCCGTCAAAACCCCCCCATAGCTTCTTGGGCATGCATATCCCCTAGTCGTTGCATTCCAAGAGACAACATCCCGGATAGGAAGCTTCTTTAGCACTTTTTGTGCTTTATGAAGTGCGCATGCATCTTGTGTAATGCCACATGCCTTCAAGGTGAAAGCGTGCGTGATCGCATTTGAAGAGATGCCCTCTCTCTGCAGCTGTTGAAAACAACCCGGAGCTTCTTTGCCAAATTGGGCATATCCCAATTTGGTCAATTCCTTTGAAATAAGCAATGTCCTCTTCCAAATCAGAAAATGGTTGATCTCTATCCATGCAAGCATAAAAGGGAGAATCATGATGAGGAATGTAGCAACCGGCTACAAAAATGGGTGCTCTTTTTGGTGTCATAATTTTCAGCCATACATAACGTTTGTACTTGTCATCTTTCACAATTGATACAAAATCTTCCAATCCTTTCTTAACCATACATGCTAACCCTCCTTGTCCTCTTCGTTGCTTGAGATTCTTTGACCACATCAATGAATGTACATTGTAATCCTCCAAGCTGTTAATCATTTGTGTATCATGCTCCCAAGTTTCAACAAGAAGTACAACATCGGCTTTGCTTGTTAGTTCATCAATGCCAACCCCCGCATTCCATGGGTATCCATTACAATTCCAAAAGCATATTTTCAATTGTAACTCAGTCTCATAGGTCACGCATCCCTATTTGCTTGAGAGACTTGCCTCCTCCTTGGGCACATTTTCTTCATGAGAGATCTCCTTGTTTTTATTATTCTTTTCCTCATATGCCTTGCGACGCATATTTTGTTGCTTCACATACGAAACATTTTGTATCCCTCAAATAGATCCAACTATTATCAAGGATAATCTTTCGCTTGGTCTCATCCGGCATGGTGCATACAATTGGCCGTTCTCCCGAGCGAGGAGCTCCTTGCTTCCCCACTCTATGTGCTCCATAGACCATAACTCTGGACATGCCAAAGTGGGCTTTGAAGAAATCTTCAATAACAATGGCAAGAGAAGGAGGTGTCTCTAACTTCTCTTCGGGAATTCCACGAATAACAATGTTCTTGGAACATCGCTCCCGTTCCTTCAACTCCTCCATATCCACATTCTCAACATTCTTTGTTTGAACCATAGCTTGCATGAGTGAGGAATTAGAAACCACATTGCTACCACACACATCAGCCCAAGACTTATTTGTGAATACATTTTTCATGTCGCATACATCCCGGCTCATAGTGTCAAATTTCTCCTCTTTCAATACATGGTCATGCTCTACTTTGCTCATCCGCTCCTTCAAAGCATTCAAGTCCACAAGAGAGCGTTTACATTCCTTGACTTCCTCTTCAAGTTGCATCAAATGTGTTGTTTGCATCTCAAGTTTCCTCTTGAGATTCTCATTCTCAACCACAAGTACCCTTAGTGTGACATTCTCCATTGCAAGTGCTCGTAAGTCTTCGCCTTGTTTATTTACGGTCTCTTGCAATGATACCAAGTACGCCATGATCATGGTTTCCGATGTCGTTGGTTGGGTGGTTGTGTTTCTATCTCCACACTTAGGAGATTTTGGATCATTTTCCACAATGGTTGTGGACCTTGTTGAAGAAGAAGAACCCTTGCGAGTGCCGGAAGACATTGTATGTAAAATAGAAGATGAGAATCAATTTTGTTGAACCTGTTCACTTCGAAAATGCTGCTACAGAAACGCCTTCCATAACTCTGAAAATTTCTGTCTTTACATCAATGCGTAGAGGACTTTGTGCTCTTTGATTGAGGCTATAGATCACCCAAATCGGAGTTTCGATGAAGAAGTTATGATCAAAAGAGTGGACTGCTGTCTACTAGGTCAAAACACGGCTGCGTTTGAGAGAGAGAGAGAGAGAGAGAGAGAGAGAGAGAGAGAGAGAAGAGAGAGAGAGAGAGAGAGAGAGAGAGAGAGAGAGAGAGAGATAGCGAGACAGAGAGAAATAAAGAGATAGGGTACGTAGAGAGAGAGATGTAGAGAGAGAAATAGGGAAATAGAGAGAGAGAGAGAGAGAGCCAGAGATAGAGGTAGAGAAAGAGAGAGAATTAACTAGAGATAGCTACGGAGATGGATGGAGAGAGATAGAGAGAGATAGTAGTAGATAGAGAAAGTCGGCGTGAAAGAGTTAGCTTGGCTGAACAATTGTGTGAAAAGGACAGAAACTCTCTCTATCTCTCTCTCTCTCTCCCTCTAGAAGAAACTATGGAACTAAAAGAGGCAAAGGGGTTTTGCCCACTACATGCATTGTCATGACCTGGGAGAGTACGTATGTGTCTACCCATATAGGATTTGACCAATAAAGACGAGATTTTGACCCGGTGGTCCTGATCTCCGTACACCTCTGAACTGAGGTGTGCGGAGATCGGGCAAGGCTAGAGAATGCGAGGTAGTTTACATTGTGAGGAGTATATATATTAAGACAACATTCATAATCATTGTAGATGGCAACCTCATCAACTAACATGGAGGAAACGATTGCATGCTCGTGTACGCTTTGCAAGTATCAAATCCTGCACAAGCATAGGATATGTAATAAGCATGTGCACAAGTACGGAGAGTTTGCTAAAGAAACCGTACAGAATCTACGATACGACTCCTACGGAACGGACATTGATTTTCGCGACATAACACCTACATCTGAGAGACAGAGAAAAAGGATTATGCGTGAAGGTCCGACCAATCTAGAGCCAAGGATGGAAGGAGAGGAGGGCTTACAGATAGAAGACGACGGCATGGAGGAGATGCTGGATGCCTTCTTCTAGACAAGCGAGAAGAACGCTAATGAAGTAGCACCAGAAGACGTGCGCCTATCTCCTGAAGACATGTTGAGAAAGTTGGCACGTCAACCGATCTATGAAGGCGCCAAAATATATGTGCTTGGCACTTGTCTGTCGTTTTTGAATTTGCAGTTAGTGTACGGGTGGTCAGATGCAAGCGTCACTGCTTTGTTTAGGTACATAACTTACAAAAGAGATTTTTCGATTGCAACGGTGACGTGCTTGGGGAGCTTTTAATTTAATGTGGCTTAAAGAGCTTGTTTTTGCGGGAGCAACTTCTCCCGGCTGGCAATGAAATGCCCCCCTCCAGGCCAAACGCAAAGCGACTATTGACCTCCATTGCAAAGTTGATGCGGTGGCATTCTACGAATAGATCCACTGACGCAACATTTAGGGTGCCCGCTGATTGAAAGGCTTGGAGGCACATTGAAAATACCTGGACACATTTTAAGAGTGAACCACGTAATTTGCGTTTGGTCATGGCAATGGATGGAGTTAATCCATTTGGCTTGAGAAGCTCGTCATGGAGCACTTGGCCTGTGTGCCTTGTCAATTACAACCTCTTGCCGTGGCTTACTATCAAGAAGGGTCATTTGATATTAGGCTTGATTGTGCCTGGTAAGTTCAAGGCAAAAAACATGGATGTTTATCTAGCATCACTAGTTGACGAGCTCTAGGAGTTATGTCATGGGATTGACATAGCAGATGCGGTTAAACCAGCAGGACAACAGCATGCAAAGATCCATGGACTTCTTATGTGGACTATGCATGATTGGCCAGGATACGATGAAGCTTCTGGTAATGGTGGATGATTTACAAAATTCTCGCTATTCGCAAGCACTTTGTGTAGTACTAAATCATGCTTTAATATATGCAGGGCTTACAACTTCGGGATACAATGCATGTCCAATTTGTGGGCCGTCCTTGGATGTGCGCTATTTTGCCTCGCTTCGAAAGACAATTTATCAAGGCCACCATCGTTATCTTCCAGATGGCCATCACTTGCGCGAAGGTCAGCTTGGTCGCATCGAATGTCGTCCTATGCATGTACAAGAGTGGCGTAGCCGATGGGAGCAACATGAGGGGCAACCTGTTCCAGGAATGAAACGTTTGTCCATTCTCCATAGGTTGCCATACTGGGGTGATCTACTAATTAACCATTTGCTGGATCCGATGCATATATTCAAGAATGTGGGAGAGCTCCTCTGGAAGACAATCATGGAAATGAAAGACAATCGAGCTTCACGAGATGGTTTGCAGTCAGTTGGAAAGATGCCAGAGCTATGGCCTTTCACCAATGTAGCAGGCCAAACAAAGCTTCCAAGAGCGCCAATATGGGTATTGCTAAAAGGCGAGGAACGACAAGTCAAAAGGGTGATTTCAGAGTTTAGGCCGCCAAACAGAATACATGTGATGTCTCAAGGCAAGAGGGTGATTTCAAAGTTTAGGCCGCCAAACAGGATGCATGCGATGTCTCAAGACAGCATTCACCCGTGACAATCAACTGTCAGGACTGAAATCGCACAACTGGCATAAGTTCTTGCAATTTATTCTTCCAATTGCGATTAGGGGGTGTTTAACGGAGGAAGTGTGGTCTTGCATATACAAGATTTCAGAGCTAGTGTGGTGGATCTCTTCCAAGGAGATACGAGAGGAATCCATTGCACTCGCAAGGGCTAACTCCATCGAGGCAGTTTGCATGATTGAGAAGTATCTACCCACGAGTTGCCTAACTATCCAAATGCACTTGCTCGTCCATATAGTAGATGAGGTTGCAGTGGCAGGTACATTCCACAGCATTTGGATGTTCTTTCTAGATCGGTTCATGAAAACACTTAAGGGTTTTGTTCACCAAAAAGCGCGTCCAAAGGGGAGCATGGCAGAAGGATGGCTGGTGCAAGAGTCTCTTGTCTTGACAATTGAATTTCTATCCGTTTGTGACCCAGAAATTCCTCGACTATGGAGCGATGAGGAGGATGCAATATTGGTGGGAGAGGAGCCGCAAGGGCAAGGGGTGCCGAAGAAAATGGATGACACCATGCGAGAAAAGATCATGAAGTTCTCTATACTAAATTCAGAGCCGATGCAAAAATGGCTTGAAAGGTACGAAGAAGAGAAACAGAGACGCAATAGGGAGCGACATGATTTCAGGCAAAGCCAAACGACTAGAGGCTTACCCTTGCCAGACTATCTCGCTCCTCTATTTGAATTCCCTACAATGGCATGGTTGGACAAGACAGTGAGAGCAGCTCGACAGATCGAAGAACCCATATCGCCAGAAGAGGAGGGGCTGGCTGATGGATGTGGCTGGAGGTATCATACATACATGGCATTGTGGTCGCATGGAAAGCATTTCAGAACACAACAAATTGACAGCAAAAGAAACACGTTTGACAATGGGGTAATGGTTAGTTTCATGCAAAAGAGCAGGGCCAGTGCCAGAGACACGAACGAGAGCACTAGCAACCTGGACTACTGTGGTCTGGTGACAGATATCTTGAAAGTCAGCTTCAGACAGTTTGAGATATTTTTGTTGGATGTGAAGTGGTTCAAGGTGATTACTTCTGGTCGCAATGCAACGGTATACAGAGTTGGAAACAAGCTTGTGCAGATAGATTCTAGAAAGGTTTGGACAGATGCGAGCGACACGTTTGCTCTCCTCGAACATTGCGAGCAAGTGGTCTTTGTCCCGGACCCTCGAGAGTGGATTGCGGTTCAGGTTGCTCCAAGAAATAAACAAGTATTTGAAGGGCAAGAGCTCCTGGAGGAAAGTCGGCCAGACGACGCAGATACTACTGTGACATTAGATGAGATGGACGAAGGTATGGAAGAGGAAGCTGACAGATATACGAGGGATGACGCAGGCGAGACAAATATGACACTTGTAGATGAAGATGCAATGGATGAAGACAATCTGGCAGAACGAGTTGGGGCAAAGTTATGTCTCCAGTTAGAGATAGACGATGATACGGTGCAAGATCTTATCGATGATGCCTCACTAGTCGAGGTCTGTAAGTGTTTGTGTGAAGACGTTGATTTAAAATAAAGCTCTTTCTTAATTTAAACAAAGGTGTTCTAATGCTTTCTTTTACTTTCTTTGTGCAGGACTTTAGTATGGCAGACCAGTATCAAGATCCCGCTTCTATGAGTGCGGATGCATTTATGGACTTCATCACACGGATGACGCCCAATCAGATGGCAGATGTGTCTCAATATTGTGTAGCCAGAGGCACGGGTATCACGCCTCCGGGATTCACACCCGAGGGTCCGACGCCTATGGAGGGGATGCCTATGGGTATGACGCCTACGAGGTCTCCCATCACAGCCGCTTTGACACCTAGGGGTATGGCAGAGGCGGGTACGTCATCATCTCCGCAGCACAGGCGCACTCACTGATCTTGGCGATCGTCAGGTGGAGGTGGTGGTTGATGTGGAGAAGGGTCCACCGATGCTTCGATCCCTCCTCGCTCACGACCCCCGTCCTACCCAGACACACCTCTCGACACACCTCTTAGCACACCTCGGACACCTTGGGGGGCACATGATTCTAGTGCCTCCAAGGTCTATACTGTATGGGCAGATGGACAGGTTGACATGGATAGAGTCGGGACTGAGATGAGACAGCGGGTTTGCCAACTCGTGGAGCTGCAGTTTTCGACCACCATTATGACGCCTTGGCCTGATCAAGATCGCAGCAAAGTCAATTATATAGTGGAGACCATCATGAGAGAGTATCAGCCTGCTCCGGGTTCAGAGGAGCTTCCGAGGAGGTGGATCACGAGTGTTGCATGGGACACCGTGAAACATCGTCAAGATGCAGCTCGTCGGGCTTTCAAGTAGGGCTCGCTGAAGCCTTCGGGCATCTCACACGAAATGTGACAACAGATCAGAGAGGATGTGCAGACAGCGGACACGCGGTTCAAACAGCAGCGTCAGGCCGCGGAGGTACGACGGAGGACCAAAGACACATGTCATCTTGGTAACGGAGGCTTCAACACCTTTCGCTATGAGTTTGTGAGTTTCCAATCCAATCCTAGAGCTATGGCGTTTTTTTTAAAACGCGATGAATCGTGTATTCTTAATTACTTTGGTTTTTGTATAAACGCAGAATCTTGCAATGCATCGAGCCCCAACATGCCAGAGGAGACAGATGGATATTGGAGAGGCATTTATGAAGTATTGAATGATCTTGCTGCCTGTAGGCTGGGAGGCCTTAGAGTTTCATTGATTGATTGAGGTGAGACGTTAATATGTGTGAGTTGACTTAACTAATTAAGTATATGTGAAGTAATATCATACTAATTCTGTGACTTGTGCAGGTTGTGACGCGGAGTCATCAGTGGATGTCTATATATGTTTTGTGAGACACAGACATGGTTATGGTATGTGTTTCTTTCTTGTATAGACATGGTTATGATTATTATTTATTGTTTATGGACGTTATGGTTATGGTTATTGTTTTGTTTATGGTTATTGTTATGGTTTTGATCAATATGGTTATGGTTATGGTTTTGCACAAAGTTCGTTATGGTTATGGTTTTAATTTGGTTATGGTTTTGCACAAATGTTGTTTCATTTCTTCCATCAAGTTGTGACTTAAATCTCATGTGAGATCATACATGGATATCATGTAGGAGACGTATACGTATGGTTTTTTTTGAAAATTTTATGTTAAAACAAAGAGAACTCTGTCGAAATTTCTACGGGAGCACGGTTGATTTTGGTGCTCCTCGCTTTCTTGGGCAAAGGACAGGCAGTTTGGCTGTGACTGTGTCCATCTTTTGACTGGGCACAGGCCAGGCTGCCTGTCCTCTGCCCAAGATTTTTTTTTTCTGATATGGTCGTTGAAATATGCGTCGATAGAGGTGTCGAAATACGCATCGAAAACAAAGCCTTTCGACACAAATATCGACGCGTATTTCGACGGTATCACAGGGACGAAGATTTCAATGTTGTTTTCGACGTCTCGCATCGAAATCTGCGTCGAAGGCACCTGTTTTTGTTGTAGTGTCTAGCTATGGCAAGCTTTTGTGAAATCATACAAGAGAGCAGAGTGATCGTCCACATGATTGGAGGCAAACAAGCCTTAGAGGACTGGTCTAGAACAATACATACCATGATGATATCTTGTAATAAGTAAAGCCTAGGAAGAGTTATGGTTTCTCTGTCAAGTAGAAAACTTGTACTTCTTTGACCCTCAAGGCTCGGTATGAGCTCGAGGTTGGTGTATATTTCTGATGTTCTTAATACTATCCACTCACAATTGTGAGTTTTGCAAAAAAAAAAAAACCTCAAGCGTCCAACCTCCATGATAAATCATCTCCATGTCTTTTTGTTATAACTTGTAAGTTATGTGTGAGCATTGAATACCCAAAGTTCCAATTTTTCAAACATTTTAATGAGTCTCTGTATATGTATGTATAATATATATATATATATATATATATATATATATATATATTTATATTTATATATATATATATAATATACACACACATATACAATTCCCTCTCATGTTTGCAAGAGGCGGCTTAGGCTGGGTTCACAAAGGCCGACGGAAGAACATACAAAAGGGGCGTCCAGTCTGTGTGGCGTGCGAAAAGTGAGCTATCTTCCGGGCCCAGCATCTACATCCATCACCCACTCTATGCCCGTCTTGTTGTTTGTGTACTTTCCTGCCGCCGCTGCCTCGTAATCCAAGCTCACAGACCTTGCATGATTATTTCACAATAATCCCAAGAGCCTGGTGCATCACGCACCAGACACAAAATGCAACAACTGCATATCACCAACCAAAGAAAACATACAAGCTCGTGCTCTATACCGTAGCCATGAGTAGTTATGGCACCTGCCTTCACTAGGCCCTATCCCGTGGCCTCCATTAATGAGCCCACTTTCAACTCCTCCTGCCTTGCACACAGTGTAGAGCACGTCTCTCCAAGGAATTTACACCATGTGTTGCCAATCCATGCAACGATAATCGACAACTCAAAACATGAACCTTTGTCCAGTCTTAGGCCAAAAATTAATTAATTTTTAAATTTTCTTTCATGGTTTGGCCAGAGGAGAGGGAAATGAAAGTTGCACATGGGAAAGAGTCTCATGGAGTTGGGAAAACTAGGAGAGGTTCACATAAAATAAAAATGAAAGGCTCAAAAAGTTGCAACTTGCAACCCAAATCTCAAATCTCTTTCTTGAAGACATAAAACTGGAAGAAAAAGAGAAAGCTTAAAGTTGAAGAATAAAGAATTAATTATTTTATTTTATTTCATGCTCTGGAGCACGGAGGGGAAAGATATTTTACTATGCATTGTAAAATGTGAACCTCTCCTATTTTCCCCGATTCCATGACAAGGACCCTCTTTCCCATGTTTTCCCATGTGCAACTTTTTTTTTGTTTTTGAGGAAAGTAACATTTTTAAACTACTGAGATAGAGAAACAAGTGAAAAATGTGGTCGAAAGTATAAAAAAGCTGGGCCAGACTAATAGTGTGGCAATTCTAAGCATTCATCTACCAAGGATCCCGCCTTGGCCCCCCCCCCTCTCTTCTCCTTCCCTTTTTTGTCCATTAAGGGTAAGTTTTCACTTATCAATGCTTGGTGCAATTGTGCATACAACTTTGTTTCCATATCTTCAAAGTGGTGCTCTTCTGAATTTGGATGTACTTTTGCATGTACGCGTATCTTGATGCATGAGTCTGTTATTTTATACTAATACACAGGTGTCGCCTCCAATGGTGGCTCTCTCTCTCTCTCTCTCTCTCTCTCTCTCTCTCTCTCTCTCTCTCTCTCATATTGACTGTTGAGCACTCGAAGACCTCCTCCTACAGCGGCAGTCCAACGTTCTCTCCCTCTAGGTCACTTTCTTGCATACTGGGCCAACCCTTGCCATCCTCACAATATTGCTCGTCGTCCGCACTCCTTGATCATCTGTGTTTGTCGGTCTTTTTGCAATCCTGTACGTGAGAGCCATGCCCCAGTGGGGGGGGGCGAGCTATAGGCGAGGGTTTGTAGGAGGCGGCAAAGCAGAGATAATGTGTGCGTAGGTTGGCTAGGCATGTGTGCAAGCTACATAACCTACATGAAGAGTGTGTGGGAGAGAGTAACATATAAGAAGTTGTGACGAGGAGTCCATCATGAGATTAGAGAGCCATCTGCCAAGGAATCATTCGGTGAGAAAGGGCATAAGAGGGCAACCATTACCATTCCTACCCAGAGAGAGGGAAGAGCACTTGCACGCAAAAACTCGCTACTCTTTACAAGCTGCATTCCTCATGCATGTCCCTTCTCCACTAGCTTCCTTTCAGTAGCTGTTTTTGAAGGCAACTATAGAGCCACTTGGAGAGCTCAGAGCCCCTCCTACGATGAGTTTGAAACTGTGATAATTTGCACGCGAGCGTCTAGAGGAAGGAGAGAGACACGGGACAAAGTGCCTTCCCTGGATTACTGTGTATCCTAGCAAGCAGAAACTAATAACCTTGCAAGTCTCGTTTCCATCATTGTTTACTTTGAGGGGAGTAAGGGGTGGAGGAGCAACATTGCAACAGGGGGGGTGAGGTGCACCTGAGGAGATGGCTTTAAGCATTCTCTCTCTCTCTCTCTCTCTCTCTCTCTCTCTCTCTCTCTCTCTCTCTCTCTCTCTCTCACACACACACACACACACACACAGCCAAACAGTTTGGTTCGAGAAATATAGACACGGGACTCAACAGTGCAATGTAAGGCCTGTTGGGAATCGAGATCCTGCTAGGCATGGTAGAAATCAAACAACACGACAGGCTCATAGAAGTTTGGTGCATGACATCATTTTAACGATTGCCTTGAATACATACTACCTCTGCAGGCCATCATTAAAATTTCAATTTTAAAATTCAACCAACGCCAGCCAAAAGACATTCATTTCAAAGATTTAGACTAAAAAATGAACCAACTCTTTTTCATTAGCAATAAAACTCAAGACATGTCTATCATAAGATTTACACACTCGTCATTTAAATGAGTGTCCACTATGTTATTTCAACCCAATCAACATTTTTTACCTATAAAAAAATGATTGAAAATACAGCTCAATCTTTTTTCTATTTTAGGCAGCAAAAAGAGAAGGCGTCTCTATAGCAGGCCAAAAAGTACAAGTATATTTTAGGCGATAAAAAGAGACGATAAAAAGAGACGGCAACTCTATAGCCTTTGCTCTTTGGGCATACCAAAAAGTACAAGTACGAGTACCTATAAGATCCTAAGAGTGGGGATGGGTAAGCCCTTACAAAAGGTATTAAGACTTTATTAAGTCTGTCCCACGTGAATAAAGTCCGTCCCACGTGGAGCTTTCTTCTCGAAAGCATGAAAGAAAATGAATAAATTCTTCAGCTTTTCAGCTTTCTCTTTTCCTTCCAATTTTATGTCTTTAACAAAGAGATTTGGGTTGCATACTTTATAGCGTCCTTGTTGTTCCTTCTTTTTGCTTGAGTGAAAAACTCTACGCGCACTTCCTCCCTCCCTCTTAGGGTGCGCACATGCACACCTCAAGGCTCTCGAGGGTTCAAAAAGTGCACAAGACCCACCTCAAGCCCATGATACCCTTGTAAGATTCCTATTGTTGCACCATTGGCTCTATTAGGATGTCACTCTCCCCTTCATTGCCATTTGTAACCGACGAGCACCGTTTGTAAAGCGGGAATGTTTATGATTGATTGAAAGGTTCTGGCACGTTGAAAAGGCTCCTGGCGAGCTCATAAATGGTGTAGATTGCTTTGCATGTGCGCAAGAGGCCGATTTGAGGCTTGCAGTTCTCTCCTCATCGTTGTTCTGTCGGGTTTGCTGCATGTGCTCTCTCCCTCTCTCTCTCTCTCTCTCTCTCTCTCTCTTTGCCCCTAGACTCTAGCCAAGAGCAACTCCTTTTCATGGATTTTTAAAGAGAAAATATTTAAATTTATAGCTAATTTTATCAAATTTACATTGTTTTTCTAGAAATCTAAGTAAGATACTTCCTTTTTGGCTTGCCCCCAAGAGGTGAGGCCTTAGGGATGCCTCCCCTTTTTGGTAATGAAAAAGGGGAGGTTATTTTTGAAAAATGCATGATTCTTTTATTGATTGGTGGAGACACAAGATACTCATTACAAAGATAAGCATATATATTCATATGGCCACTAATCATGGAGAGGAGACTCAACAATCATTACACTAGCTTTTGGCTTGACCAAAATTTCTGCCTTTGAAGCTAAGAAAATAGGTCATTAGTCCATGTACTTAGTGACATTTATCTAAGAAAATAGGTGATTAATCCATGTACTTAGTGACATTTATCTATACTCTCTATAATGCAGCATAAAATTTTCAAGCTCAAAGAGTCCCTTCACATGTCGCATGCTGGAACCTGCCTTGGTGTGGACTTTTCTGCTTTAAAAAACAAGTGATATAATCATGAGGCCTGCAATTTCAAGGTAGTAACTAGAGAGTTCTAAGATATTTTTAACCGTTGGTATTTTGTACTGATTAACAGGAAAAAGGTCGAGTTAATGTCCATCTTTGTTGCTAGAACTTTGATCTTTTTAGCAATACAAATAAAAATGTTCATGTATAGTTTATATAGATTATAGACAAGAATGATGCACTGATAGTTACTTCGTAGACATTGTCTGCATATCAATCACGATAATTACTAATATTCACACTATTTGTAGTTTCTCCTTGTTCAATCACACTCATTTATGGTGAAGATTTGCTAGCAAAGGTTTCATCTTGAGAAGCACCCTCGTTGTTTACTCCTTCAAGAGTTGAAAGAGACAATCGTTCTAAAAACAAAAAGATGCATGTAAAAAGTAACGTTTGCATGGAATGGACAAGACGATCAAACAAGTTACTAATTGGACATCAATTTATTTTAAAAATAACCATTGAGTAATATAAGATTCATAAAGGTAAAGTTCGAAGCTTGAGCACTAACATGAGTTAAAACGTTGAGAATATGGCTCTCAAAAAGTAGGCATAGAGTAGGGGTGAAGCTGGCACCGCGTACAAGGTTATGGAGGACCAACTAGCCACATGAGATCTACCTCACTATCAACATTAACAGATGCATCAGATTCTTATCACCAACCTTGTGCACACACGGCCTCATGCATCTACATGATATGTGCACAAACATCCATGCTACTGCTTATTTCTCAACAGATCTCATTTGAGCCCTTCATGCATGATAATCAAGCAGTCCACAACCCATAGTAAGCATCACCCAAGATGTAAATCCAACACATCAAGCAAGAGTTGTCTATCGACCAGCTTCAATGGTAGAACTCTAGCCACTAGCATCATCTCTGGCCATAATTTTCCTCAACTTGATCCTCTCGCGGTCTACCCAACCCAAGCTAATCATGCTCTAGTATTGGGTAGCTCAAGCTTGCTCTCATCATTAAAAGTAACCATCATCCTCTGCTTTAGCATATAGTCATAATCGACAAAATGGGTGTCCTGTATCAACATTAGCATATTCAGCTTAGAGAGAGAGAGAGAGAGAGAGAGAGGTTTGAGAGATCTATCATCGATAGAAAGGGAAACAAGGAATGTGGAGCAATGGTGAATAAACTTTTTTTAAAAAAAATTCCCCTTGGTAAATTAAAGGAAAGGAATTTTGTACAAATGAAAAACGGTTTTCTATACTCCAAAAGTAAGGTGAGGGCAAGGGGAAAAGGCCAAATTCTGCCCCAAAAGCATGGGTGCGAGATAGCCGTCAAAGTACATGGGTTCGCCTTGCATGGCCTGCACTTTTCGAGAAAAATGTGTTTCAGCTTAATATTGTGCCGTTCTTAATTTCAAAAATGTCGATTGAGGGCAAGGGAAAAAGGAGACATTCCTCCTTGAAATAAAGAAAAATAGTGTAAAAATTCAAAAAAATAAACATATTTCTTAGAATTTTATATGTTTTAGAAACGGTTTTTACACCCTAATGTCCAAACTTTCAAACTTCACAACAACCTATTTCCCAAAGTTTTTGCAAAAATACCAGTTGAGGGCAAGGGGAAAAGGAGAAATTCCACCCCGAAATAGAGGAAAATAGTGTAGAAATTTTAAAAAAAAACTTATTTTAAAAAAAAAATCCCCTTGGAAAATTAACGGAAAGGAATTTTGTTCGTTTTTCAAACGGTTTTTACACCCTAATGTCCAAACTTTCAACTTTCAAAACATGTTTCCCAAAGTTTCACCTTGGCAATAAAGAAATGTTGTTTTAGGGCAAGGAGAAAAGGTGAAATTCCGCCCCAAAATGGAGAAAAATAGTGCAAAACCCTAAATAACAACCTTTTCTTTTCATAAACTTTCGGTCTAGCAATCAAAAAGCGCCACTTGAGGGCAAGAGGGAAAGGCAAAACTTCACTCCAAAAAATCAAGAAATTAGTGCAACCTTGGCAATAAGGGGAGGGTAAGGGGAAAAAACCAAATTCCGCCCCAAAAGAATGGGTGCGAGATAATCGTCCAAGTAGTTCGCCTCGCATGGTTCGCAATGTTCGAGAAAAAATGTGTTTCAACTTACTATTGTGCCATTCTCAATCTTAAAAATACCGGTTGAGGGCAAGGGGAAAAGAAGAAATTCCGCCTCGAAATAGAGAAAAAAAAAGTATAAAATTTTAAAAAATAAACTTATTTTTTTACAATTTTCCCTTGGCAAATTGGAAAAAGTTTTTCCCGAACACAGCCTGGCAGGGACACGCATGCGATAGAGTAGTAGTGTGTGGAGCAGAGAATGACATCGTGCAGCCCGAGAAGGCCACCCTCTCCTAGAGCACCCTTCTCCTTCATGGGATAGCATATGTGGCCGCTCCTGCCCCTTGGGTTAGCTCGAGTAGTATTGAAATTTCACTGCCCTTGAAGCCTCTCGAAGGCATATTATTGACTTTCCTTGAAGCCTCTTGAAGGCATGTTGATCCTCCCTGCTAGGCGAACCCATGGCTACACTGTTTTCCTACGCACGAGGCTTGCCACTCTGGATGCCAAGGCTGAGAGAGAGAGAGAGAGAGAGAGAGAGAGAGAGACCTTAATCTCACAACTAGAAGCTTTTTTGACTCTCACGCACACGCAGTTCTTGACTTCTTGGTTGCCAAACCTTAATCTCACAAAACGAGCAACTTTCTTGACTCTCACGCACACACAGTTCTTGACTGCTTGGTTGCGAGACCTTAATTCCACAAAACGAGCAACTAATTTCTTGACTCTCACGCACACACAATTCTTGATTTCTTGGTTTCCAGGCCTCTCTCTCTCTCTCTCTCTCTCTCTCTCTCTCTCGCACACACACAAGCTGAGTAGATGATCTTATCTCTCTCATGCACACACAGTCTTAGAGTGCAAGAGCAGGCGATCTCTTCTCTATTTTCTCTCTCTCTCTCTCACACACACACGCAAGCTGACTAGGCTTGTCTTTTTTCTCTTTCTCTCTCTCTCTCTCTCTCTCTCTCTCTCACACACACACACACACACACACACACACACACACACACACACACACGCAAGACAATCAAGCTTGCCTTGATTGGGCAGCGCATGCACGGCAGGTAGACCTCTCTCTCTCACACACACACACACTAACTCAGGCGGGTTCGCCGGATACATTAAAGGGAGCATCAAAACTATATACTATCCATGATGCTTGATTGGGCATCGCATGCACGACGGGTAGGCCTGACACACACACATGCGCTCGCTCGCTGACCCAGGCATCATCGCCGGATGCATTAAGGAATCATCCTTTCGATTGTCGACTCAAGTCAACAAGGAATTTATGCAACACAAATTTTTGGCGTGTCAGGGCTAAGGCCATAGTGATGTGTTGCCTTTTTTCTTAATAAAAAAGAGAGTTTCTTAATAAAAAAGAGAGTGTTTTTAAAAAATGTAAATTTTTTTGATTGGTTAGTTCCAAGAACAGACACTCGTTATAAATATTTATAAAGATAGAGCTGTGCAAACACTCATTACAAGGAATTTTTTGGCCCGAGGAGTAAGGCCTCATGTAGAGAGAGGAAACACTCATTATAGAGATAGACTATAGAAAACACTGGTTGTAAGCTCATTCTATGAATCATGATAATTTATTGGCTCAATCTAACAATGGGATGCAGCTGGATATTCCTCCCCCTTCCCCTTTCCACGTCAGCATCTGGTCAGGAGAGAGAGAGAGAGAGAGAGAGAGAGAGATCTGCAATGTCAGTGTGCCTTCCCTCGTCCCGCTACTCTACCTTGCCTACCTTCGCCAGCTCTCTGCCACCACAACGAGGAGTCATGAGAGGTGCTCGTCCAATGGTGTTGTCTGCCAACAAGCCAGTTGAGGGTTCGCTTTGCGAGAGAGTACGGAGCAATGACAACATCTCTCAAGGAGGAGGGCATATGGGCACTTGGGATGTTGTTGCTTAGCTCTGTGGAGACAGTGACCAGTTGCGCACCTGATAAGAAACGTGGATCATCCCCCAAGGCGCTTGTATCAACGCCGGTAGTGTTGCCCATGCCCGGCTGAAAGTACACTTGATCCGCCTCTGATAGAGAATGTCGGCTAGCACCCACCATCAGCTTCACCTTCACTGCCTTTGGGCTCACTGGCTGCCTGAACAAAAATGCCCTTCGTGTCAATGTACTAGTGCTACCAGCACTACTCTACTCACTGACAGCAGCAGCCAGCGGAGGCGGCACTGAGCTCAATATCCTTGGCGACACCATGCGGCACACATGTAGAGCATTGATCAGGAGAAGTAAGATCAAAGTTAAGGGAGAAGTTTGCAACAGAAGCAAAACCGTATTGACCGAGGGGAGTAGCCATAGGGTTAGGAACCGTGTCCTCCTGAGCACACTCGGAGAGAGTAGCTCTGTGGCCAGGTGTTGGGTGCCGTGGCATAGTGGTGTGCTTTCGTAGTGGTTTGGGTGCAATGACAACCTCAAAGCTGGAAGGATCCATCACATACTCATAAGAGCCCACAGAGTAGGACCTTCGCGAACCCGGAGAGCTGCTAGAAACGCCAACGTGGGCACCACCTTCCACAACTCAAAAGCACCTACTTGGTGTGCTAGGAACTCTAGATATAGATCACTAACTGAAAATGCACTCAATTGGCATTTTTGACATTGAGAACAACACAATAGTAAGCATAGAGAAATTTTTTCCAAACACTGTTGCAAGGCAAACCCATGTACTTTGATGATTGTCTTGCACCCGTGCTTTTGGGGCGGAATTTGGTCTATTCCACTTGCCCTCAACTTATTGTCAAGCTTCCACTAATTTTCTCGATTTTTTAGGGTGGAGTTTTGCCTTTCCCCTTGCCCCCAGTTGGCTTTTTTTTTATTGTTAGGCCGAAAGTTTATAAAAAACTGGTTGTTTTCCAGGGTTTTGTACCTTTTCTCTATTTTGGGGCGGAATTTTGCCTTCTCCCCTTACCCTCAACCGACATTTTTTCTTGAAATTTTTTTGGAAACTAGGGTGTTTTTGCATTGTTTTCCTTGATCTTGGGGCGGAATTGGTATGTACTAGTATGTGACCCGCGCGTTGCTGCGGCCAAGGAAACAATGTCTCTATTCTCATAGGGTTATCTTCTCTTCCAAGTGGAACATTATCAATACTCTCTTCCTACACGTATAGTCTATCGCATTCATAAAAGTGATGCATGACATGACCTCTTAATAGATGCTGCAAAGCATTCTTTTGATACCAATCTTGGAAGCTTCTCATAGACATTATTTTTCATGAGGTGCTAGTCCTTGTTCAACAAACTTAGGAGTACTCTAATTCTATTGGTGTGTGTGTGTGTGTGTGTATACACACACACACACACACACACACACACACACACACACACATATATATATATATATAGAGAGAGAGAGAGAGAGAGAAAGAGAGAGAGATTCCTTCATTTGGTCTACCTTGATCTAGCAATGCTAGCAAGCTTGATTATAGAGATTAGATAAGTTAGCATGGTGTGAAAGGATGAAATCTAAGAGAATTTAATGTAATAATAAAACCTTTTTTAATAAATGGAGTTAGTTCTAGAATTGGTTTCAATGATACGAGCGCAGTTGGATTCAATATCTTTGCTCCACTCTCTTACTTGCTTCTATCCTTGTATGTATGTATGTATACATACATATATATATATATATATATCTATATGTACACATATTAGATACACATACACACACACACACATGTATATATATGCTTGAAGCAAAGATTTGTCACATAGGTCTTGAGGCATCATGATATGTTCCAATTATGTCTATATGTACACATAGCACACGCACGCACGCACGCGCGCGCGCGCGCACACACACACACACACACACACACACACACATATATGCTATATGTACACATAGCACACGTGCGCGCGCGCGCACACACACACACACACACATTATGTCTATATGTACACATAGCACACGCGCGCGCGCGCACACACACACACACACACACACATATGCTTGAAGGAAAGATTTGTCACATATTTCTTGAGTTTGTCACATTTGTCACAGAGAGGCATCTTGCTATTGTTCCAACTATGACATTCAAAGTTTCTATGCTCCCCCCTCTCAAAACCCTCTAGTTGAAGTGACTATTCCAGGTGGACATTTAAAAAGGAGAAGCGAACTCCTTTTTCTCATTTATTTGAAAAGAAAAATATAGATGGCTATGATTGGTCTCTCTCTCTCTCTCTCTCTCTCTCTCTCTCTCTCTCTCTCTCTCTACCATATAGATCTTTGAAATCTCATTGGATGTTCCTAAAAAATTTCAAATTCTCCGTTTATCAAGACGTGTGTGTGTGTGTGTGTGTGTGTGTGTGTGTGAGAGAGAGAGAGAGAGAGAGAGAGAGAGAGAGAGAGAGAGAGAGAGAGAGAAGATGAAACAAAAATAACTTTATTCTTACTTATGCTGTGAGATATATCTTTTGGGATTGTTTCGATGGCATTAAAAATTTTCTTCTTGTTTATCTTATCTCTCTCTCTCTCTCTCTCTCTCTCTCCTCCTCCTCCCCCTCATAGATATTCAATTTTCTTGAAGGCTTGTCTTGTAACTTTTAAAGTCACTTTAGATTGTGCCTACATGCGAGCATTTTGTTCTGTCTTCCTCTCTCCTCTTGCGTCATTTGTTGGACTTTGCATTTCAACACATTAAATACGGTACTTAACAATTGTCCCCCCCCCCCCCCCCCCCCTCTTGCGTCATTTGTTGGACTTTGCATTTCAACACATTAAACACGGTCCTTAACAATTGTTCTCTCCCCCCCTCCTCTCTCTCTCTCTCTCTCTCTCTCTCTCTCTCTCTCTCTCTCTCTCTCATTGATTTTAGATTGGCACCCTTGCTTGCCAAAATTTAAGGAATTTATAGATTTTTAAGCATGGCCCACATGTTAACTTTAAAAATAAATAGAACAAAATATCCAAGAATTGGTAAAAGGTCCATCAATTGTGAAATCTCTCTACCCATTTGGGGTGTTCTCTCTCATTGATTTTACATTGGCACCCTTGCCTGCCAAAATTTAAGAAATTTATACATTTTTAAGCATGGCCCACATGTTAACTCTTAAAAATGAAAAGAACAAAATATCCAAGAATTGGAAGAAGGTCCATCAACCGGGAAATCTCTCTACCCATTTGGGGTGTTAATGTGAGGGTTCGTCTTTGTCGGGCATTTAATCCATTTTCTACGGTTGAGAAACTTTAGCTATTCTTTAAAAAATACACTAACACCAGAAAATAATATCTTGAAATTTTGAAAAGTGCGTAGCTCAACAATAAAATCTTTTTTTCTCTCTCTCCCCCTCATAAATGTACTTGTGTATGCACACATGCAATGTGATGGTCTCTTTCTCTCTCTCTCTCTCTCTCTCTCTCTCTCTCTCTCTCTCTCTCATGGTTAATAATGTGGATAACGATCCCTATATTTGCATGTCATAGCCTATATGTCTTCAAAGTGAGACAACCCCAAGTCAACGTTAGGGGAGCTTCTTTTTTTTTCTCGAGCTCTTTAAAAAAATACATACTTCCAAAATTTTCTAAAACATATCAATATTGGTTTTGAAAAAAACCCCTTGAAAAGATAAAACCAATTATATCTTTAAAAATTACATTTTCATTAAAAAAAAATCACTCAAAATTTTCTTTTTTGTTATATCTTCAAAAAGTAACGCATTAAGTAGCAAAACCTCCACTAAAGTTAAACCCCTTTTTGTTATGTGCAATCAGACTTCAACATTTATTTTATGTGGAATAGAAAGTCTCTTGTCTTTACATTTGAAAAGACTTGTTACGTCGTCGAGAGCTAGCTCAGTTGGTAGAGCAAGAGCCCCTTGTGTCAAAGGTCTTGGGTTCAAACCCCCTTGACAGCTCGTATGACATGTAGCCCTTAGGGGTTGTTCCCCTAGTCCAAATGATGGATTGGCCACCCTAACCCGGCTGGGACGACTCACCTTAAGAGTCGGATTGCCTCCACCTACGGGGGTTGGGTGTGTGTGTTGTAATTTCAAAGTTCTACTCTCTCAAAAAAAAAAAAAAAAAAAAGGCTTGTTACTTCTTACATTCTGTCATTTGTTACAATCTTACCCTTTACTTTTGCATTTTAGATTTGATGTTTTGTAAGGTGTTTTTTGAAATGAACCAGGGAGTGACACATCGACACCCTCTCCTTCTTTGAAAATTTTAAGCTGCATTGTAAAGAGTATAGAAGCTTAGGAATTGGTGTGATAGTGGACATAGTTGCATCACAACTAAGTCTATTATAATGGTAGGAAATATGACTTTTGGCTTTCAGTAAAGCCATAAGGATATGATACTTAAAATCCAAGCTTGGGGTTACATATACTCGCTACTTGGTGTGCAGGGTGGAGGAAAAGAATGTTTTAAACATGACAAGCACTCTAGATAGAGATTCCTTTATTGAATTTAGGAACTACACATGGAAGATCACTAATTGTAAAGGCTTCGTGCCAATTTTGAATCGCGGTGGTTTATGAACACAGCAACAAATTGTGCAATGACAAACAGTGGCAAGATTTCCTTGACTATCAGGCTTTTCCCTTTGTCCTGCAGCCTGCCACCATCAAAGACATTGCGAGCAGCTGAAGATTCACCAACTTGAGGGAATGAGACTCCAGCTATGTCTAATTCATGAGCTAGGCAAGCAGCTGCTGTTGAGACAAAGATGGTCTTGTTCGCACTCCTCTTTTAGTGAAAAATCTACTTTGTCTAGAAAAGAAACAAATCACCATCTTAATGTGATGTGACAGTCAAGAGTGGACTGCAGCAGAGAACATCATAGGTACGCCAAGACTAGTTTGAAAAGAGTAAATGTATGCGTTAGCCATACCTGTGCTGCTAGTAGCAGGATGGCTACCAAGGCTTTCTTGAAGTAGAGCACGCCTACACTTCTTCCCAGCTACACTTTGCTCGTAATCCGGATTTGGGGGTGACTCAGCAGAGCTCGCCAATGCCTGCTGTGATGAACGCTTGTTTGTAGGACATGGAGGAATTTCAACAAATCTACGTAGCTCTACAACAACATAGGAAAATGAAGCAACAACTTAAGAAAACATTGACTGGTTGAGCAAAGCAAAACGTGCATAAGAACGACCAACAGGCAACAAACTCGCCAAAGTCAAGGAAAACCAAGCCATAGAAACAAAGTTCTTCAAAGTACGGAGCATGACTTGCGGTGCCACATCGCAAGGCCAGGTGGAGAATCCCAAGGCACAAAATACAGGGTGACTGGCCAAATGTCTGGTGCGGAGCACAAGGTAGTCAGGACATAACTAGACACCGACAACGACCATGAGCAAGCCCTCGTAATAGAGCACGTGCGCTTCAACTTCAAGCGAATGCTCGAATAAAACACGCAGGAAGTGCTCCAAATCTGGCTAGCAAAGAATGTAAGCCCTCGCAACAGATAGCGTGCGCCTCAGTTCCAAGCGGATGCTAGAATGAAAAGCGCGGGAAGGTCACATACTACTGATACATAAGGCAAATGATGGTCAGTTAGCTAAAACAGCTTGTGTCAATCATGCAACTTGGGAAAACCAAAGCTATTCATTAAATCTTCGCTCGTCTCTTCCATACCTCTCCAGGATCTCTCTCTCTCTCTCTCTCTCTCTCTCTCTCTCTCTCTCTCTCTCAAAAGGTAAATGCAACGAGAACTGTACAGATCTCTATAAAAGGCCCCACATAAAACAATAATATACCTGATGGTACATTTAAAGCAAGAATCATGGATAGACTCCACATACCAAAACAACTACTAACCAACCACTATTTTCTAAGTACAGGACCTTGACAACCATTATATGTGCTATTTTGCACTCGTAATCTTGCACCGCATGTCACGATCTAACCTCTACAATTTCAATTTCCTCAGTCTGGGTCCTTTATACTAGAGCACACACTATATCTGTTCCGTTGTCAAATGTTGAAAACCTATCAAAGTTGGCACTTTCATGAACATGACAAAACATCCTTACTCCCCCATCTATCGGTAGGTAAGACAAGCACTATAATATAGCTCATTGAGCAGCTATGATAAAATAAGGAAATCTGTCCATGGGAAAGTTAATGCAAATGGCTATCGTGCATCATGGGGACTAGTGTAGGCTGTTATGGTAGACATGGCGAACAAGATATACACCTTAAGATCCACAAGAATTATTGCTAAAAACTACCATATCCTTACTACATCAGCGGGGAAACAAACCTCTCTCTCTCTCTCTCTCTCAAACACACACACACACACACACACACACACACACACACACACACACAAGAACTCTACAGGTTGAGACTCTAAAATGGCTCTGAAAATGAGGGCTCACTCAAATAATGAAGGCCATCACAAATTAATTCAGTAGAAATAATCACTTCATGAGCAATAGCTCCAGAGCCGTCTATCGCAATAGGCCATTTAGCCCACCAAGATTGTTTCATAAAGTTCAATAAAATACCAATTAGGCCAAACTCTCTCCAGCCATAACATAATAGACCAACAGAAAGACCACAACTTAGCAAACCAATATGACACTTTGTCGACATGCATGGTAAGTGGCGGCTACGCACATCAATCCAAGGGCACAACCTAGACCCAACAGTCTAAGTTAAAACATTCATGTCCAGAAATAGCTTTCCGAGCCAGTGCGGGCATTTCTCAAAGCACATTCTAGGAAAAAAAACAGTGTTGATATGCGGCAAAGCTGACCGCCAAGCAAAAAGCAACCAGTTCATTAGGAAAAATATGAACCCTCTACGGGTGGATGGGCCATATGGAACTTCCAACTTCCCTCCTTTTTGATCCGGTTTTGAAAAAATCCCAAAAATTTGAAATTTTTCAAAAATTTCAAAACTCAAATTTCATCTTCTGAAAACCCCCCTAAAACTATTTTATGGTCAAAAAAGCATTTTTTGATCTCAAAAAGTCAAAACGTGCATCCAAAAACCCTAAAATTCAAATTTTAAAAAATCTTTTTTTGCTATCCAGAGCTCCCCCAAAAGTAGTTATTAGGCAAAAAGTGATTTTCTCTCTTTAGAACCCCTTTTCCAACCCCTCCTTGGTTGCAACCATCACACTCATCCTCTACTCCAACACTCTCTCTCTCTACACCATCTCTATTGCTGCAGCAAGGAAGCTCCTCTCTCCTCCCCTACCACCTTCCATTGCCACACCAAGCAAAGGTTATCCACCTTCTTCTCCCAGTGCCACACCAAGCAAGGGTTGTCCACCTTCTCCTCCCATTGCCACAAGGGTTAACCACTTTCTCATATCACTTTATCCCTCCTACATTGTAGCAACAAGCAAGGTTCTTCTCCTCCTCCTAGTTTGCTTTGCTCAACCATGGCCAACTCTACTTCGCAAAGGCGGCCAAAGGATGAGGTCACAGCACTTGCATGCCACAACACTAGAGGTGTAGATGATGAGTGGGTGCCACAAGAGTTCACCAAAGGTGCTTGGGAATGTAACATTTAATGGCCTAATAACTTCTGTGTAGCGGAAATTAGCATGAACATAGTGGGCATTTCATTAGAATAGCTTCCTAATGAGAATTACAAGAGTGCTTTAATGGAGAGAGCAACAAAAAGCATAACACCTAGTTAGATAGCATCGACAATACTTTCAAAAGAGAGAGAAATTAAGCTATTGACAACAGTTGAGGACCGGATTTGCATGGAGCCGGTCCCCCCTCCAAAAGGCTTTGTATTATAGTTTCTCCCATCAAGAGAGACATTGTACAATACAATTCTTTGTGTTCCTTCAAGACTAGCTAGTGCAATGAAGATGGAAGCTTCATACACTAAGCAAAACACTTAATCAAACACAACTTGAATTATCCCCGTTCTCAGACCCAAGACCTCACACACCTTCGAAGATGGTGAGAGCTAGCAGGGTATGAGAGTAGATTGAGAGGAAGAAGGAGTATCTTACGAGAAAGATGTACATCTCCTCACATAATCACTCATATTAGCATAGCTTAGCTTAGTAATTAGCTTGGTAGAGGAGATGAGCATGCATTGAAGCTTGGCTCTTGGTTGGATTTGCATCCACATGCCAAGAGAGTGTTGATGTAGGCTTCTATCTCACAAGCTTGGAGTAGGTGATGAGCTCTCCATTAAAGCTTGGGAGGAGATAGAGTATTCTTCCTTCACACATGGTCAAGTGTGAGTGTGTGTGTGTCCATGCCAAGCAAAAATCAGCCCCCTCTCTCTCTCTTGGGCGAGCCCTAGTTGCTAATTAGGTCTGGCTTTTGCCTCATTGGACCTCCCCAGGTCAAGCCAATAGGAATTAAGCAGCATAAGTGATAGCCTTCTGACATGTGTCCCCCTTTCCCCTTTTGTGAGAGCTTTAGGTAATTAAATAATTAAACAAAACTCTCATTGGACCCCTTTGTTTCTTGGCCAATAGAAATCAGGCAAGCCATGAGGCTTCTGAATGCTCATTGGACCCTTTGGGAGACTGCCCAATAGTCTTCTAGGAGACTTAATTCTCATTGGTTTCTTTTATTAAATGTTTTTAAATTAATTAAACTACATTTACTCTAGCTTAATTCTCATTGGTCCACTTCAAGGGTCTTCCAATAGGAGTTGGGCACACCTTGTGGGCATCTGGCCTAGGGAGCTGACATGTGTCCCTCATTCCCTTTGTGTAAAGGGAGCCTGTGTGTGTGTGTGTGTGTGTGGCTTTCTCTCTCATCCCCTACCTTTGGGGCTCGCCCCCTCCCATGTAGGGATGTGCAAAGACTTTTAGGGCACACACAAAGCATCCAATTTTTCCTAGGGTTGACCTTTGGACACAACCTTTGAATTTTGGAACCTTAGCATTTTGGAAGTCTTAATGGGCTGAACCTTAGGGTCTTTTTGGCCCATTGTTGCACATGGCTCTTTTGCAGATGGCCCCCCCTTTGGATCCCTATTTTCCCTCCTTTGGATCCCTACTGTGGCCCGTCTGCTAGCTTAACCAATATTCTAGCTTTTTTCTCCCTTGACACTTCCCCACATTAAATGATCAGTTTAATATGAGAAAATCATTTAGGAGAATTAGATATTGATTATTATGACATTACCTCTCTCTTGAAATCATAGTCGTCCTTGACTTTGGTGTAGAGAAGATAAAGCATATGCATGAGTCCTTTTCTTAGCGGGTAGAGGATCCCTATGTTACCCTACGACATCATTCCATAATGGATGACTAGTCCATTTGGTGCTTGAGAGCTTGAGGCTGCCGCAAGCATGTCTGCACATTAGTCCTATCAGTCTTCCATAGTAGAGTGACAAGCTCTACTTGGTGTTTGGGAGACGTCGTCTCCGCAAACTTGATCTAAGCATGCATACTACTTTATTTTTGTGCACAAATAAAGAAAAAGAGAGTCTTATAAGACAAAAATTTTGTTCATTTTTAACATTTTGTACATTTGCTTACTCTTGGGAAGCATTGTAAGCATTGACAAGGTTTAGGTTATCCTTTAATTGTATGCCTTGCATCCATCTAGCATCTTCAAAAGGATAATTCTTAAACTTAATAAGATATCGTCGGATAGTCTTACCGCCTCTTAATACCTTGTCTTCATGTCGGAGAATGGACTCGGGCTGCAGCACCTCCTCGTGGTCCTCGATCTCCGGTGGGTCTTCAATAGTTGGTTCTTGAGGTGGCTCTCCTTTGTAAGGCTTTAATAGGCTCACATGAAAAGCATTGTGTATGAGCCAATGATTGGGCAACTTAAGTTGATAGGCCATCTCATTGATTGGCCTAAGAATCTGGAAGGGACCATAGTACCTTTTTGCTAGTTTAGCATAGTACTTTTGGTGGCCCGTAGGATTCTTGCCCGTCGTGTGCCTTAATCGAGCCTTGGGAAACTTTAACAAGACCCAATCGTTTTCTTTAAAGGCTTGGGCTCTTCTGTGCTTGTCAGCAGCAGCCTTTTGCCTTTGCTGTGAGATAGAGATAGCATCCTTAATCTTTTGGAAAGATTCTTGTAGGTCTCGGCTATACTCATCTGCAGCGAAGATCTTCCCATGTACCTTAAGTAGCAAGGGACTTTTTGATCTTCCCTCAATTACCTCGAAAGGTGCTTTTCCTGTGAAAGTATGTACAGTGTTATTGTAAGCATACTCTACTAAGGGTAAGTATTTCTCCCATTGGGATCTTTGATCTACTTCCGTTACATAGGCTTTTAGTAGATGGAGAATGGTTAGGTTAGCTATTTCACTTTGGCCATCAGTTTGTGGATGATAGGCCGAAGAGAAGTTTAGCCTTGTTCCTAAATTCTCAAAGAGACCCTTCCAGAAATTACTGGTCATTCTAGGATCTCTATCCGACACTATGGACATTGGCAAGCCATGGTACTTGAAAATTTGTGAAATGAAGAGGGTTGCCATTTGATGGGCTTTGATAGTCCTTTTGACAGGTATAAAATGAGCTTGTTTACTGAACCTGTCTACTATCGTCCATATTCCCGTATTCCCATGGATAGACTTAGGCAATCCAAAGATAAAATCCATGGATATGCTCTCCCAAGGTGAATTAGGGATTGGCAAGGGTTGAAGCAATCCAAGTTGCTTCCCTCTATCAAATTTTGTCTTTTGACATACCACACATTTGGAAACATACTCGTGTATGTTCACTTTCATGGTAGGCCAATAGAAATATGTTTCAATTCCCTTTAGGGTAGACTGAATCCCTCTATGCCCCGCATATGGGGGAGCATGAGATTCATACATTACTTTCTCACGTAGTGAGTTAGTAACGCATAGTCTATTGCCATAGAGAAGATAACCATCTTGTAAAGTAAATGGTTCTTCTTTCTTCCCTAATGCAAGGGCTGAAATCACATCTCTAAAATCGGGATCAATAGCATACTCATCTATCATTGAAGATAGATCATTGTGAGTTGCTATGGAAACCGCATTCACTCTCGGTCGTCTTGAGAGTGCATCGGCTACTTGATTATGCTTGCCAGCAATGTGAGCAATATGAAAATGAAATTGCGAAAGGAAATTTGCCCACCTCATTTGTTTGTCGGAGAGCTTGGTCTGCGTCATGAAGTACTTAAGACTTTGGTGATCCGTTCGCAGAATGAAAGGAGTCCCCAATAAATAGTGCTTCCATGAGTCTAAGGCATGTAGAACTGCAAGGAGTTCTTTTTCGTATATGCCTAGAGCTTGCTCAACAGGGTCGAGCCTTCGACTCTCATAGCCTATGGCGTGCCCTTCTTGGAGCAGAACAGCCCCAAGGCAATCACCACAAGCATCACATTGGACCTCAAATGGTTTTGAGAGATCCGGTAGTGTAAGCACAGGTTGAGAGATAAGCTTTTCTTTGAGCTTTTCGAAAGCATTGTTCTCCTTAGCAGACCACGTATACCTAACACTTTTCTTTGTTAGGTCATGTAATGGTCCCGCAATTCGTGAGAACTTTTCTATGAAGCGTCTATAGTATGCACACATACCTATAAAGCTTCTTAGTTCATGAAGATTCCTTGGTTTAGGCCATCCTTTTATTACCTCTAACTTGGATGGATCCATTTGGATTCCATCTTGAGAGATAATGTGACCTAAATATTGAATCTCTTGCAAGAAAAATTCACTTTTCTTTCGATTAACATAAAGTTTATTCTCTCTTAAAACTTGAAATATTACCTGGAGGTGTTGCTTGTGTTCCTCCAATGAATTAGAGTAGATGATAATATCATCAAAGAACACTCCAGTGAAGGTTCGATGAGGCCTGAACAGCTTCTCCATCAAGCGGTTGAATGTGGCTGGTGCATTGGTCAAGCCAAAAGGCATGACAATGTATTCGTAAAGACCAAATGTAGTACGAAATGCGGTCTTTACAATGTCTTGATCAACTATCCTTATTTGATGATAGCCACTTTTTAGGTCAATCCTACTGAAGTAGGTCGATCCTTGTAGCTTAAGAAATAGGTCTTCTACCCGTGGAACGGGAAACCTATTCTTGATAGTGATCCTATTTAGTGCTCTATAGTCGACACACATACGATATGTGCCGTCTTTCTTTTGCACTAATAGCACAGGTGAGCAAAATGGAGATGAGCTAGGCCTAACCATGCCCTTCTCAACTAACTCATGCACTTGCCGCATAATCTCCTCTTGTTGAGCTTGAGAAACTCTATAAGGAGGTTTGTTAGGCGGTGAACTTCCTGGAAGAAGTTCAATTGCATGGTCGTCATTACCTCGTTTAGGAGGTAGCTCACAAGGGATGTCGTCAATAAAAACATCTTGAAACCCCTTGAGAAAATTGGATAACTCTAATTCCTTTTGGTTGCTTTTATTTTCTTTTGCTAAAGCATTAGGTTCATTTTGAGAATCTTTAACAAAAATCATGTACACGGAAATAGAGCTCTTTATTGACTTGTTGAAAGCTGGTGTATGTACAATGGGGATGGTGTTACCCATCTCCTTAGCATCTATATACATGTCTTTTTCCCTGAACTTAAAGGAGATTCTCCTTTCAGGAAATTTAACATCGGCAGCCAGGCGGTCAAACCATGGTGCCCCTAGGATTACATCCTCATGCTTGAGAGGAGAGATAAAGAAGTCCTCTTTGTCCACATAGCCTTGGACATGAAGCCTCAATTTCTCGATTAAGGGAGTGACTGAAGCTTCTTGCCCCTTGAAGGCACTGTCTGCGGGTAGGATATCTCCCATCTCGTAGGATTGTATGCCTAGCTTGGTGGCTAACTCCATAGATATGAAATTGTGAGTAGAACCAGGGTCAAAGAGAATAAAAGCATCATGTTCTCTTACCTTTCCCCAAGCATGGCATAGAGGAGATCCTTTGTGGTGAGTTTGGTGAATCTCCTCCTCTTGGATTTCAACCAAAGAAGCTCTAGGAGGATCTTGACGGTTGTTCTTTTGGGGACAAGCGCGGTACGCATGCCCTTGTTCGCCGCACTTGAAACACCGGTTATCCTTACGATAACGCTCAAGCTCTTCAGGAGAGAGTTTATTCTTTCCTTTGTAAACTCCCTTCTCTTTAGCTTTGTTGGAATTGCCCTTAGGAGACTTTTGGACATTGTCCTTCCCCTTAGGCTCATTGGAACCCTTGTTTTCCGGGGGCTTATTATTTCTTTTACCCCCCGTTTGGAAATTGATTCGCGAGGCCACCATAGTATGGTGTATTACCGCCGATATGGTACGTGGCCTTTGGGAGTTGACATACTCCGCCATTTCTTCGGTTAAGCCCGCACAAAATTGTTGCTTTTGCTCTCCAGAATCCAACTTTTTGAAGACAGTGGCTTTGAGTTGTAGGTCCCAAAACTTGTCTACATATTTGTGGATGGATTCATTGGGAGAGAGCTTTAAGCTTCGCCATTCGGTGAGTACTTTGTCTTTGGCATCGGTGGCCAAAAACTACTTCATAATGGAAGCTCTTAAAGCCTTCCATGTTCGTGGAGCTTCACCGTTGGCTCGTAGGCTAGACCACCATTGTCTGGCAGACTTTTGAAAGTGCATAGCTACATGGCGTAGCTTAGAGGACTCCGTGAAGCCCTCATCTCCAAACGCCGCATCGAATTGTTGGATAAAGGCCAAAACTTTGTCTGTAGCACCGAAGGTGCCATCATAGGTAAGTAAAGAGATGCTCTTCCCTCCCTCTTTGAATTTCTTCAGCTTGGACGACCTCTTCCATGCGGCATAGGATTTCCTATGGCCTCTTCTTTTTGATGGTTCAAAAGTTGCACCATCACTTTCTTCAGAAGGTGAAGAATTTGAAGAAGGTGGAGAAGAGGGTGACCTCTTTCTCGCCTTTTTCTTGTCTTGATCTTTGTCGTCTTCACCATAGCTTTCATAAGAGGAAGAGGATGAAGAAGATGGAGAAGAGGGTGTCCTCTTTCTCGCCTTTTTCTTCTCTTGCTTTTTATCATCCCTCTTTGAATTATGGCGTGGAGAAGAGTGTGATGGTCTTCTCCGCTTTGGTGGTGATGGAGAGCGTTTAGCCCGCCGTCTTTGTGGAGCCATCTCCGCCGAGGTGGCGGGAGACTCGCTTCTTTCTCGTTCCTTCGGTGGAGGCTCTTGAGTTCTCCTTTGGGAAGGAGATGCATCATCAAGAAGTAAATTTTTGAGCCCTTCATATGGATTCTGTTCTTCTTCCCAAATCGGAGAGAGACCTCTTTTGGTAGTCTCACAAGGAGGCTTCCTAGGTGTTCTCTCGTCATGGTGATGAGCTTGGAGAATCCCGTGAGCACGGAGCTGCCGTTGCACTTCACTTTGGAGAGATGGATTGCCCATGGCTTGTTGAAGCCTAGAAACAAGATAGTTAACAAGCATTGAAGCATCATTAGTAGCTTGCTCATGAGCAAAATCAAAGTTATCAACATTAATTTCACTCTCTTTACTATTGTCAGCCATTCTAACAACTTTTAGGTGTAAACTTTTTAGGTGTACTTTGGCACTTCAAGCCCTAGTTGCTACTCCTCTTTACCCCTTTAGAAAAAGCACTCAAGCTACTGTACCCGCGGCTCGAATACCATTAATTGCAAGGAATAGAAGAGAGGGTCTTTCGACACCAAAACAGCACCGGCTCCTGTCAAGCTTCTAATAGCTCAATAGTGGTTAAGCCGTAGGCAAGCCCCGTAGGACTCCACTATTAAGACCATAGCTCTCGACGGTGATGCCCCGTTAACTGCACAAAGGCAGGCGCACTGCAAGGCTGAAAAATCCCTATTCTACTTACTCACAGGCAATTAATAATACCAACCATTTGTAGCTAGCTTGAGGACCTCCCTTCTTGAGCAAGAAAAGAGAAACCTTGAGCTCTGATACCAATGTAACATTTAATGGCCTAATAACTTCTGTGTAGCGGAAATTAGCATGAACATAGTGGGCATTTCATTAGAATAGCTTCCTAATGAGAATTACAAGAGTGCTTTAATGGAGAGAGCAACAAAAAGCATAACACCTAGTTAGATAGCATCGACAATACTTTCAAAAGAGAGAGAAATTAAGTTATTGACAACAGTTGAGGACCGGATTTGCATGGAGCCGGTCCCCCTCCAAAAGGCTTTGTATTATAGTTTCTCCCATCAAGAGAGACATTGTACAATACAATTCTTTGTGTTCCTTCAAGACTAGCTAGTGCAATGAAGATGGAAGCTTCATACACTAAGCAAAACACTTAATCAAACACAACTTGAATTATCCCCGTTCTCAGACCCAAGACCTCACACACCTTCGAAGATGGTGAGAGCTAGCAGGGTATGAGAGTAGATTGAGAGGAAGAAGGAGTATCTTACGAGAAAGATGTACATCTCCTCACATAATCACTCATATTAGCATAGCTTAGCTTAGTAATTAGCTTGGTAGAGGAGATGAGCATGCATTGAAGCTTGGCTCTTGGTTGGATTTGCATCCACATGCCAAGAGAGTGTTGATGTAAGCTTCTATCTCACAAGCTTGGAGTAGGTGATGAGCTCTCCATTAAAGCTTGGGAGGAGATAGAGTATTCTTCCTTCACACATGGTCAAGTGTGAGTGTGTGTGTGTGTGTCCATGCCAAGCAAAAATCAGCCCCCTCTCTCTCTTGGGCGAGCCCTAGTTGCTAATTAGGTCTGGCTTTTGCCTCATTGGACCTCCCCAGGTCAAGCCAATAGGAATTAAGCAGCATAAGTGATAGCCTTCTGACATGTGTCCCCCTTTCCCCTTTTGTGAGAGCTTTAGGTAATTAAATAATTAAATAAAACTCTCATTGGACCCGTTTGTTTCCTGGCCAATAGAAATCAGGCAAGCCATGAGGCTTCTGAATGCTCATTGGACCCTTTGGGAGACTGCCCAATAGTCTTCTAAGAGACTTAATTCTCATTGGTTTCTTTTATTAAATGTTTTTAAATTAATTAAACTACATTTACTCTAGCTTAATTCTCATTGGTCCACTTCAAGGGTCTTCCAATAGGAGTTGGGCACACCTTGTGGGCATCTGGCCTAGGGAGCTGACATGTGTCCCTCATTCCCTTTGTGTAAAGGGAGCCTGTGTGTGTGTGTGTGTGGCTTTCTCTCTCATCCCCTACCTTTGGGGCTCGCCCCCTCCCATGTAGGGATGTGCAAAGACTTTTAGGGCACACACAAAGCATCCAATTTTTCCTAGGGTTGACCTTTGGACACAACCTTTGAATTTTGGAACCTTAGCATTTTGGAAGTCTTAATGGGCTGAACCTTAGGGTCTTTTTGGCCCATTGTTGCACATGGCTCTTTTGCAGATGGCCCCCCCTTTGGATCCCTATTTTCCCTCTTTTGGATCCCTACTGTGGCCCGTCTGCTAGCTTAACCAATATTCTAGCTTTTTTCTCCCTTGGCACTTCCCCACATTAAATGATCAGTTTAATATGAGAAAATCATTTAGGAGAATTAGATATTGATTATTATGACACTTGGGTATACATGCAACCATCTGCTGTTGGCCCTCACCGTGTGCGGAATCGTGCAAACTTGGATCTTCATTGGAAAGGAAAGCTCCTTGGCTTCAAGAACCGCAAAGACAAGGGGACCGTAGCCATTGTGCAACATGTTTTCTCAATGTCAACCATGCACTTGCAACAACCACCTCGATTTTCAACACATTGTAAGTACATGTTTTGAGAATACGAAGCTAAGTGTGAAATCACAGTGTAATGTTATTATGGATTCATACTTAACATTTGTCATGCATTTATAGTCATATTTTCATCGACGTTGGTGGAGGAGCAGCCACTACATAGTCTCTCCGGCACATTCAATGCTATACATGCGGATATTGGAGCAATAATGTTCCCACATCTTTGCCCAACCAAACTGGTTCAAAGAAGGATTTTCTTCTATTCTCACTCCTATATTGTCCCTACTTCTACACAAGCATTTGGAACGCTTGAACCCATCAAAGTAACTTCCTTATTAAGTATGGAGTGGCCGGTCCTAGATTTGTGGTCGGTAGCATCTTTCAAGCAAAAGATGATAATGGATGTCCAAAACTCTTTGAAATACTCTAAAGCTTCTAGGTCTGTGGGCTTGAGTTGGTGTTTGCCTATTCATTGTTTTGTGCACATTTTTAAAGAGTTTGGATTTGTGGAAACTACCACAATGCTTGTATGTAAAGATGCGCATTACGAGGAATTAGGAAGGCTTTTAGAAGAGGATTGGGGTTTTGTGGAGGGCATGCACAACGGGGACCGGTACCGTTGTAAGGTTGGAGCTTCAGGTATTGGAATGCGCTATTTGAAATCCCGCACCTCCTTGTACATACGATTTCACTATGATCGTTGGATGTGCAAGCTTGGAGTGTGGACTCTCTTACAGAGTGTAGACGGTGCTATTGCAAGCTTTGACATTGCAGTGAAGATGCCCAACGATGCTTTGGAGGCAGTCCAAGTGAACAAGCATTGGACTCTCAGTAATGTTCGAGAACATTTGGTTATTATGGGTTTTGAGGCCCTTCAACAAGCACAATTTCGTTTGCAAGGTCACAAGGTGAGAATCCTTCCACCACATTTTCAATACATCATGGTTTGTCGATTATTAGATGCTTATTGTAAGGAATGTCCGCAGATTGGGAAGAGAATGGAAGACAAATTGAAGGTCGAGGAGGACTGGGGGATAGATGGAACTATGCTATCGATCTTATAACTTTGTAACTCTTACAATTTTCATATTGATCCCCGCTGTAATCAACATGATTTGCTTCGGCAAATCATGCCTTTGAATATAATTTTTTGCATTGGGATGAGAAATCATTTTTTGGTGAAAGTGCCTTTTTTTATGTCTTAAAAAAAGGGTCCATTATAAAAGGGGGGCCACCTAACTCATTCACTATTTTCACTTTTGCAACTCTTGAGCTCCTCCACTCTCTATCAACACCCCAGGTTAGACATGGATGCTGCCACAGCCTCTACATCTGCACCCACATCCACCCCTTTGTCACGCTTCATCCTCTTCCTCGAGGACACCAAATACAAAGGGAAGTTGGACCTCCACACCTTTTTTACTCGTCTCCTTGACCTTGATGCCATAGTTGCCCTTCACATGGATGCATTTGAGGAGATTTCTGCGTTCATGGAGGAGCACATCATAAAATATTATGTATCTATCCCCCCACATGCAGGGATCTGGGTGCCTTGCGATCTTTTGCGCTATATACACAAAGGTGATCGCCCATTCTCCAAGCGGTTGCAACGATTCCAAGAAATTGCAACCGATGCAGGCCATTACTTGGACGAGCAAGCCCCTAGGGTGTCAGCGCTCAAGAAGCGCAAGTTGGGGGTGGAGTACCTTTCTCGGCTGGAAACATTTATCTTCTTGGTGAGCGAGGAACCTGATTTGGAGGAGCTCCGCTTACCACACCTTCAAGTTGGGTCCTTTATCAAGGACACCAAGGAGCAGCAGGTTATCCCCATGAACTCTGCAGCAGAAGGAAAAGCACACTGGCTCGAGTACCCTAGGGGTCTTGAGGAAGTGGTTGAGAAATCCATAGTTGCGGCTGGCCCTAGTGACACTCCAGTGCCACTACCACTGACGGATGTGGCAATCCCAGAGGTAGAAATCAACCGCTTCTCCTCAGTGTTAGTGGATGGGGAGAAGTATGTGTTCCTGCATGATTTGGAAAAAGCATTTGGCCTGCGCATGGATGAATGCTTGAGCGTGCTATGCAACAACAACAAATGTCCCTTAGACAATACGCCAGAATCCCTAGAAAGCAAGCTCTTGCCAGATGGGGACTCTGTTGCTGACACTATTGCAGTTGTATGTGCGGAGGTCGTGGCAGCAGAGCAGTTGCACGTGGCTGATGAAGATTTCCAAGCCACCCAAGCCAAGGTTGAGGCTGCTAGGATGCCTATGCCATTATGTGACCTCCCATCTGATGATCCAAAGCTTGTATCTGTGGTGCATGGGAGCATTGACTTGGATGCAAAGGGCAACAGGGAGGAGGACGACAAGGAGCAGGAGGTAAACTGTATCCTAATTTTCATGTTACTATTTTATCCTTCATTGTCTTTTTTCTTTACCTTCATAGGTTTATGACAGGATGTTGTGGAGGTTGATGATTTTGCTGCAAGGACGGTTGGCAAGCGGACGGGCTTTGGACCTCAAGATTCCCTTGTGCATTACCTACGACAACTCCCCCCTGGCGATGTGGCCATTATCCATAATGAATTTACTCCCCAAGCCCATTTTATGACTTGGTCGTTAAAAGCTTTGAGCAAGTTTTTGTGTTTGAGCACCATTGCTCAAACTGTGCATCAAGTGTTCCTAGTGCGTAGATCCCTTGTATGCACAGCGTTTGGCACTGGCTTTCGTGGTAAAGTGCTTGCCCAGATAGGGATACATGCTTCCATTGGCTCAACTGACCCAAATTCCATAGCACAGTCCCTCTTGACTGGGGAGTTGCCTTATGCGCAAAATAGGTGCCAGGAAATGGTCAAAAAAATTACGAACTCCTCATATATATGATGTAAAATCACCGTGTTGGAAGGAATAAAAAATATTTGAAATTGTCTCTCTATATTGCAAATTCTTTTGAATCTGATTTGTCAATCTTGAAAATTGTTTCAATTGGTGATATGAATTGTTTTTTGATTGGTGACTTTGTTATTTCAAGTTCTGTATGTAACTGCAGTCAATTTCAGTATATTTGTTCTTTTTAAGTACCCTAGGGGGTAGATTAGCCTATAAGGGGCAAAAAAATGTCTGGCCACAAGGGTGCGCAAATGGCCCATCCAAAACGGATGGATGGGCCATTTGCGCGCCAATCTACCCCCTAGGGTACTTAAAAAGCACAAATATACTGCAATGGATTGGTTTTGCATCATTCATTTAAATGCACCCTTTTGATGGCAATTCCAGCATATATTCAGACTCAAGGACACTAGAAAAGCTGAAATCAATTATGAAATGAATTTTCCAGCACACTATCACCTGCTTTAGCTCTACCTAGTACACCCCTCCACCAAAAAGTCCAATTGCATTGGACATTTGAAAAATCCAAATTAATGTTGCATAGACACTTGGTTTCACAATATGTTATTTGTTCTGATATCCTATAAGGAATTCAAAGCTTGAAATGACCAAAAAAAGGTGTCCACAAGGATCCATGTAAAATATTGATGCAAAACCAATAGGTTTTAGTAAATTTGTGCATTTTAAGTACCCTTGGGAGTAGATAAGCCTAAAAGGGGCAGAAAAAGGCCTGGCCACAAGGGCGAGCAAATGGCCCATCCATCAGTTTTGGATGGGCTATTAGCGCGCCCTTGTGGCCAGGCATTTTTTTGCCCCTTATAAGCCAATTTACACCCTAGGGTACTTAAAAAGAACAAATATACTGCAATGGATTGGTTTTGCATCATTCATTTAAATGCACCCTTTTCATATGGCAATTCAAGCATATGTTCAGACTCAAGGACACTAGAAAAGCTAAAATCAATTATGAAATGAATTTTCCAGCACACTATCACCTACTTTAGCTCTACCTAGTACACCCCTCCACCAAAAAGTCCAATTACATTGGACATTTGAAAAATCCAAATTAATGTTGCATAGAGACTTGGTTTCACAATATGTTATTTGTTTTGATATCCTATAAGGAATTCAAAGCTTGAAATGACCAAAAAAAGGTGTCCACAAGGATCCATGTAAAATATTGATGCAAAACCAATAGGTTTTAGTAAATTTGTGCATTTTAAGTACCCTTGGGGGCAGATAAGCCTAAAAGGGGCAGAAAAAGGCCTGGCCACAAGGCGCGCAAATGGCCCATCCATCAGTTTTGGATGGGCTATTTGCTCGCCCTTGTGGCCAGGCATTTTTTTGCCCCTTATAAGCCAATCTACCCCCTAGGGTACTTAAAAAGCATAAATATACTGCAATGGATTGGTTTTGCATCATTCATTTAAATGCACCCTTTTTATGGCAATTCCAACATATGTTCAGACTCAATGACACTAGAAAAGCTGAAATCAATTATGAAATGAATTTTCTAGCACACTATCACCTGCTTTAGCTCTACCTAGTACACCCCTCCACCAAAAAGTCCGATTACATTGGACATTTGAAAAATCCAAATTAATGTTGCATAGACACTTGGTATCACAATATGTTATTTGTTTTGATATCCTATAAGGAATTCAAGCTTGAAATGACCAAAAAAAGGTGTCCACAAGGATCCATATAAATAATTGATGCAAAACCAATAGGTTTTAGTAAATTTGTGCATTTTAAGTACCCTTGGGGGTAGATAAACCTAAAAGGGGCAGAAAAAGGCCTGGCCACAAGGGCGCGCAAATGGCCCATCCATCAGTTTTGGATGGGCCATTTGCGCGCCCTTGTGGCCAGGCTTTTTTTGTCCCCTTATAGGCTTATCTACCCCCAAGGGTACTTAAATTGCACAAATTTACTGAAATTGACTGCAATTACATACAGAACTTGAAATTACAAAGATAATAGACAGAGTAGACACAACTGTTGATCATATTGTCATTGGAAAGTCAAATCATTACAAAGATAAGGGTGTGCAATAGAAAAAGAGGGATAACTTCGGCTAATTCTCGAAGTCTCGTCGCAATCGACGTGCAAGCTGCATATCTTTTGGCTGTATTGTCACTCGCTTTGCATGAATGGCGCATAGGTTGGTATCTTCCAACACCGAAATGATGTGGGCCTCTACAGCTTCTTGAATAGCCTCTAGTGCTATTGCTTGCATTCTATACTGATTTCCATAACTTTGAAGCACCTCCTTCACAGTGCGAGCAAAGGGGGCGCGTCGAATCAAGAGCTCCGTCGTCTTCTGGTAGTGGCGGATATCTGCAAATGCCCTTGCTATTTTTTGGCGCCGCTGCGGTTGTCTTGGGGGCACTTGCACATTTGCTGGTGGGCGGCGTTTAGGATTCTTGAAAAACTTATACTTGCGCCTATTTACATGCTTAGGGGCTGGTTCTGCAGCCTCTTCTGATTCTTCTTCTTCCCTTGGTTGCCGATCTTGTCGTGTGGGGAGAGCTCCCTGGCCTTGAGGCAATGTCTTCCCCCCAACGGCCACCCGGTGTGTGCGTGGTATTTTTTCTCGCAGCCATGGTGGCTCACTCTCTGATTCGGTGTCTGTATGGACCACCCGAGTCCTGGGTGGTCCTGCTTGTGATTGGGGACGTGACGGCTGCTCCCTATCGGACTTTGATGTTTGCTGGCCCTTTGCTTCTCTCCAGCGCTGGGCACGTTGCTTCATTCTCTTTCTAGGTGTTATATCTTGAGGAGGTGGAGATTCAACAGTCCTTGATGACTCTCGTGCCCTACCACCATGCCCACTACCAGAAGAGTTCCTGGAACGGCTAGGTGTTCGTGGCCATTTTCTTGTGCCTTTAAGCCATGACGGATTCTCACATCCTTGGAGGGTGTTTTTGTTGGCAGGCGGATGCTCTTTCGCGGTTTGTTTGGTGCGCGCCATTTCGTTGGTAAGAGCTCACCTGTTCTTAAGAAATGAGTGATTTATGAGAGCATGCAATATTTATAAGGGCCCATTTAAAAAGGGCCATGTTCACACTAATTTTTTTAAAAGAACTATTATTTTTTAAATAAACATGTCGCTAAGAGTTGGACCCTGTGTTCACGTTTAGTGACTCGCGCAGTATCCACTTTGATCCTTGTCGCACTCTGCATCGCCGCCATGCAGCATGCTTGGTGGAACCTTGCGACATTTGCCACTTGTTGCTATGCTCTTGACGACTCCATTGGCGCACTTCAATAGCAATCTTGGATTGTCGCGCACGCTCCATTGTGAGCTTACGAGCAAATGTTGTGCGAAAAAACCAGTTGAACATCTCCTCCAAATAATTGGATTGCACCATTCCACCACCATGTCGAGTACACTCCCCTTGTTTGATAATGGGACTTCTCCATGCCTTGAGTGCTAAAAATTTCAAGCGATCCATACTTGTGCATAAAAAATATACCATGCACAAACAAGATATGATGTTCACATGAGTAAACGATCCACACTATTAAATAAAAACAATCCCTTGTAATGAATACACCATGAATGACTTACCATGTAATGTGTGATGTTATTTTCACCCCAAGAAAGGGTGAAGACCTTGGTAAAATCCGCCAAAGCTTCTTGAAATGATTGACGTTGTTCTTCTGTTGTGCTGTTAAGTCCCATAAGCTTGACCATTTTATCAAAATGGGCCCAAACTTGCTTGCGCTTGTTTGCAAGCTCGCCATTTGAATCATTGTCAGTAGTAGCTTTGCATAACTCCTTCCAAAGCTCCCAAAGGTTACCTGTCTGCTGGTTGGAGCTGTTTTGAGCATCATATCGACTTGGCTTTCCTTGGGAAACTCTCTTCAAAAAGTGTCTAGCTTTTTGTCCACTCATTGACACTTGTTGAGCAATTTCATGGGCCTCCCCTGTGTTCTTTGCAGCAACTATAGACACATTTCCACCGTGACAGCCAATGGAATTCAAGAGTACCTCCACTCTTTCGATCGCTTCCTAGGACTTTTCCAACGGTTTCATTGTGAAAGCATAGTCAATGTGGAGCTTCAATAGCCTATCAAAAATGCGCATGAATGCGTGTAATGTACAAAAATGTACATTCGATAGAGGAAATCGAAAGATTGGATTCCAAGCGTGGTCCTTTTGATCACGGTATGGGGCATTGAGCATGGGACATCTCATAATAGACGCTTCCCATTCTCTACCTTCATCTCCGACATCATGACAATCAAACCCTTGTTCTCCATGCCCTTGCCATGGAAGCATGTAACCGGCCTTTGCAGTGCTCTTATGTGATTTTTGTCCATTAGGTTTGTACCCTCGAGTGCAAAATGGACAAGGCATGAGAGAAGAAGCCCCTTGTTTGCAGCCAAGCAAACACTTTATGGTCTTCAAATCCCCACCTAAGTGCCACTCCACATCATAACTACCAAAGCCCTCAATCTCCAACTTCTGACCTGCAATTTGGGAGTGTGTTACTTCTGTGATCCATGGAGTTCTCTCAAAAATCCATGAAAGTACTCCATTGGTCTCTTTGGGCACCTCAATAGCACCCAACCACCAAATGTCTTTCTCTGATTGCACGCTAAAAGATAGGGTGGGATATGGCTCAACTGAATCCCTACGCTTGGTTTGCAGAAGGGCCTCCTTCATTAGAGTGACACTTAGCCTCTCTAACCTTCGGCCTTTCACTATTTGACACTCATCGAGTTTCAGCACAAAAGCGACTTTTGTGCCAAGCACTACAAAATAAATAGTGCTAAGACCTTAAACTTGAGCGTCTATGATAAGAATAATACCAAAGAAAAAAGTAAAGTATGTCACCTTCTTCAAGTAACTCGTAAAATCTAAGCATGGCTTCTTGAAGCCTTCTAAGATCCACGAAAATATTGTTCCACATTGTGTAAGGAAAGCCCTTCTCCGAAGGTCTTATGGATTGTTTCTTACCTTTTTCCCTTGTCTTTGTTGCACACGAAGCATAAAGGGAAGTTGGCATTGTGTCCTCAATGTGTAGGTATGTCCCAATGCGGGAGAACACATCTTCGTTTGTGGCCTTCTTTGCGAGCTTGACCTTGTGAGGAACGGGAAATAGGTTTCCACAATGCCATGTTCTTTGAGGGCATCCTTTAGGAGTTGAAAAATAGCCTGATAGGCTTTGGTGCTGATTCCAGCCTCATCACAAGCTTGTTGAACCTCATCATCACTAACCACATTTCTTAATTTACGCATAAGGTCCTTGGTGACTGCATCCTTAATGTGCTTACCTCCAGGTGATTGTAAGATAGAAATCACGTCCTCGGTATTGAGACAACTAGTGAGAAGGTTGACTCGATTATCTTGGCTTGTTCCACCGCATGCCTCCTGGATGAAGTTTCTGGCAACAAATAAACATAAATGTTAGAAAATAGTGTGAAGTAAGAATGCATCATGCAAGTAAAGACCAAATCACCTTGTGGCTGTAACTCATCGTTTGCGTGCTCCTCCGGAATGTGCAAGAGTTTCAATGGATGAATACGGGCATTTGCGTTCCCTTGCACCAAGGGGTGTTTCTTTCAAGTATGTGATGGTGTTGGTAAGCTTCCGGATGTGGGACTCCTTTTCTTGCATTTGTTGTTCAAGACTTTTAACTACCCTCTCCGAAGAGGCAACACTCTCTTGTAATGCCGTCGTCTTGAGGTGAAGAGCTTGACATTCGTGCATCCACATATGCAAAGAAGCACCTGCACCCATACACAGCCGCTTGCAATAGCCTAACAAGCCTGCTTCTCCCCTCCCAAGAAATTGAAGAAATGTGGAAAGGCTATTTAACGGTGGATGGAAGCGGCTTATAGGATCATAAGGGTACAAATGGCCATCCACCCAAATGTCAACATTGGTCTCACAAGCGGTGCAACGTTCCTGTGATGACCTTTGATCACCCTCACTAGTGGTCTTCGGTGCAAATGCCGTGGGTAAGCGAATATGTATGCTTTTGGTGTGCGGAGTACGTGGTGGCGGAAGCAAACCATTTGTGATGTCCGTGAGCACCATGGAAGCTGTTGCGTGAGGAAGCAAATGATGAAAAGATAGAGGGGGAAGGGTAGAGAGGCCGAGCAGGATGGGAGGAGAGAAGGAGGGAGGGGGGGGGAGGGAGAGATTGGGGAGGAGGAGGAAGGTAGGGGCAGAGAGGGAGAGGAGAGGGAGAGGGAGAGAGGAGGGAGGAGGGAGGAGGGAGGAGGAGGAGAGAACAAAATGTTTATTACTTTTTGGGAGAAAAGATTTTTGAAAAAATGGACTTTCTAAGCTTTTGGGTTAAAAAATGGGTCAAAAAATGATTTTTGGATATGTATATATGTTGGGAGGGAGTTTTAAGTAAAAATAAAATAAAAATGATTTTTTTTCAAAAAAGTCAAATTTTGACTCTTTTTGACCCACGGAATTGCTGATGTGGAGACACCCCTATGCTTCCTTCACTTTAAAAAAAGCTAGAGAGAGAAAGCAACCCTTTAGGTCCACATCCTACATTTGTCTAAAAAAAAGTCTAGAAAAGCCTACTCAAAACTACCTTATTCAATGCCCTTGCCCCCTAAACCCCACACAACATTAGCCTTAATCCCTAAAAATTAGGATTCCTTACAAGGCCCATGCAAGGTTCATATTTCTCCTAATGTTAGTCAGTGGTGCTGCTATATGCAAGGAAAAAACAACAGCAGGAGTGCACATTCAACACCAGCACAAGCCAATGCTCTTGAGTGGCTCACCAATAGGGGAAAAAAACCAGGACCAGAAACAAAAATGCAAGAGAGGAACGTAGCAAGAAAATACCTCCGATGAGTCTTCGATGCAATGAAGCAGTAAATCGATTATCGTCATACGAAAACATTAAAATAAACTGCCAGCAAGCCAATGCAACAAACCTCCGAAGAAGTCCATGCTCTCAGCATCGCTAGGTGAGGCATTGCTTGTACTTCCTTCATTAGAAGACGCCATGACAATAGAGGAGCTCCAGACAATAATTGGTGCAGGTACTTGAAGGCACAACACACAAGTTCTCAGAGAAGTTCACACCACACGTTCACAAAGCTTAGAATCCTCAAGAGCCACAACATAAGCTTCAACAGAATTCAAGAGAAGAACCCATAGCCTTGCACATGGTAATGATAGCCGTTTTTCGGCTCTCCATAATTGCCATACTAAGTTACTCCACCCTACCAAATTCACCCAAACGCTATGGCTATCCCTACCATTTCACTATATATAGGCGTGTGTGAGTTAGGAAACTTTCCCCATATTTTCTTAAAAACCCTCAGCTAGCTAGTCACTGGGCTAGGTGAGCCAAAAAATAAAAATAAAAATAAAATAAAAAAATAAAAGTATATTATGGCCTCTTTGTGTGTAAATATTTCATTGTATATATGGCCTAAATATAGGGATTTTTTATAATTATTTTGGTATTTTATTTAAATATTTCTACTTAGGTGTGTGTTTTATTAAACCTATGTACACCTTCTTTCATCCTCTTACACCATAATTATATTTTTTGCCAATATGTACATACTCTAACCTCATATTTTTCCTTTATACAAATCACTCCCACATTTTCACCCTCACCCTCGTGAAAACAAAAAATTGATTTCTACTCATTGGTTACTTTTATTATATTATTTACTTGCATACCTTTTCCTCTTTCACCCAAAATAATTCAAGGAGGGACCATATCATATGATTCCAATATCTTTCCATATCCATAACTCCTCCATATTTTTATTATTATTTTTACTCATTATTCTAACACCATGTGCTCATTGAGCTAAAGTCCATGAATAGTCCATACACTAGTCCCACCATGTATATATTTCTTATTTCACCAATAATCCTCCTCCATGCATGGGTCAAGGGCAACTTGAATGCTTTGTATTATAATATGACAAAGGAGGGGCTCACTCTTGGATGCATTGTACAAATTCAACAAAGGAGGGGGCCACTAAAAGACTTTTGCAGGCATAAAAAATAGGCTTTTTGGTGAGAATTTTGGCACCTATCTCCACTCCGAATTTGGAGCGGTGGTCAAAAGAGAAAATGTAGCCCACGCTTTGAATAATCACCTCAAATTTTTTCATAATTTTTGGAGCTACCAGCGGTGAGCTATGATTTTTTGAGTGGATCCCAGTCTGCCCACTTTTCTCACAAGTAGCCCTTAGTCTTCTCTCACCCTTCCACACACCTACTCACTCTTACACATCCCTCCCTCTCCTTCCCTCACTCAAACCTGCAATTTCCATGGCTTCTCCCACCCTCTTCACCATTACCCTTCTCTCTCATCCCTATAGTTCTTTTATGAACCTCTACATACATACACCCTCTCCATGTCTCTCTCTATTGCTTCTATGTTACAATTTCATTTACCTCTCCTAAAAATATCTAAAATTCAGCATCTTAACCATGATAACTTCTGCAAATTGAGGATTTTTCATCAACAAATCCTCTTTTCATCGTGGTGATCAACTGTGGCGGCGGCGTAAAGAAGCGAAGAAGAAGAAGAAGACCAACGGTCATTTTTTCCACAATCTACACAAGGGTGAGTTCAAGCTTCTTCAAAGCTTCACCATCTCAATGATTCTCTTTTAATTCACCCCTCTTCCTTCATCAAATCAACTCACTCTACCCATTGTAAATGTAACATTAACTTTCTAGTGATTACTAACGACTAACATACTAACACAAAATAGCATTGACCTAACCATAAAAGACACCTCACCTCAAGACATGTACAAAGTAACTCTCTCTCTCTCTCTCTCTCTCTCTCTCTCTCTCTCTGTCTCTCTCCTTACTTACTTTCAGCTTATCTACCATCAATAATGCTCTCTTTTGAGCCCACACCCATGACTCAGGCAGACAAAGAAGGCCCGCAATGTTTTGATATTCAAAAAAATCATAATCCTGATTTGTTAGCTTGTAAATTAGGATTTCCAATAATCTTTATGAGGGGTTTCCAACCTATAAATAGACCCCGCTCCTTCTTGTAAAACAACCTCCAACATCTCACATAGCACCCCAACACTCTATGCGTGAAGAGAGACTTAGGTGTAGCAACCACTTGTGAGCTTCACTCTTGGTGTGAGAGAAGCCTTCAAGCTACACATTGCAAGTGAGAGAGTGTGAGTTCCACAAATCTCAAAACCACTATTGTACATGCTCCTTCATCATCAATAAATTGAGGTTTGGTGCATCAAAGGCGTGATTCGACGTTTAAATCTTCGTCCTTCCATTTGTGCAATACGGTTTGGTGAATTCAAGGTGACTTGTGTATTTTGAGTTTTATCGGTTGATCTTGATTTTAGAAAGTGTTTTAGTGTGTTTTTCATTGCCAGTTTTGTGTCCATTGTAAGAGGGTATTGTGGTGAGAGGTCTCCCACACCCTAAGACAGTGTGTGTGTGTTTTGGCAATGATTAGCAATCACTAAGCATTGAGTGATTTTTGTACAAGTTCTACGATAGCATCATAACGAACCATCTCCATTTGCAAGTCACAAATAAGGTATTACGCAAGATCCTTTCCTCTCTCTCTTCCCTTTGCTCTAGCTCTCTCTGGTCCATTTCATGTGTGTCTTGGTGTGAGGTTGCTTGTGTGTGTTGTGTGGTGCATCTTCTTGGTTGTGCCAAAATCTCTCTTGCGTCCTAGTTCGCATACCATAACTAGGTGGTGCCCCTATCTTGTTTGGGTTTGCCTGTGGGTTTGTTGTTGTGTTGTGCTTGTGGTTGCCCCAGCCCCAATTGAGCAGCACGGGAGCCTTGAGGGGTGTTTAGAGGTCGCCTCTCTTGTTGCCCGCCCCGGACCGCCCCAATTTTGGTGTCCCCACGGAGGACAGACTTGTGTATGTTTTGTGTAGGCTCAACCTTTAGCATAATCAAGTAGCTTGCATGAATCACGAGAATTTGTATGATCCCTTCATTCCCATTGCAAGGCAAAAGGTACACATAATTGTTAGTACTAAGTTGCAATTTCAACGTGTAATTCGTAGAATTTTAGGTCCTCTTAGGTTGGCAGAGATAAACGCATCAGTAAATCCTTTTATTTTGCCTCTCATTAGGTACGACCTTAGTTTGGATGTCTATATTTTTGTTTTGTTTTAAGCATAAGGTCATGCATAGACAATGGATAATGGCCCAAGAATAGAGGTTTTCCCCTTTCATTTCACTCCACACATTAGAATAAACATTGCAATTAGTAGAAAAATCCATTTTCAACAACGTATGGTGTTTATGTTTGGTGCCCAAAGAGTAGGAGAAATTCTCGCGTCACCAAACCCTGTCATCCTACCTCTCATTGATTATCATAGGTCATTTGATGTGAATATTTTTATTTTGTTGTAGAATAGATTGCAATTTAGAGAATATTATTGTGTAGATCTTTTAAAGAAAGAAAAAACAAAACGCGTCACTTTGAAATCAATTCAATGGAGAACCAACGCCAAATGTCTGGATATCCTCTTTTCTTTGGAGATCCTGGAGAGGATGCAGAATTATTTTTGGCAAATTTCAAGATGTCTTGTCGTATCAAGAGGATAGTAACTGATCAAGAACGTGTAGAAATGTTTGAGGTAGTCCTTAGGAAAGATGCTAGCACTTGGTTTGACTCTTTGCCTGAGGAAGTTAAAGAAAATTACATGGAAGTTGTCAATCATTTCAAGAGATACTTCTTTGATCCCCAAAACACTCAAAAGCTATGGCAAGACATTGTTTCTCATAAGCAAAAAGACTTAGATGACTACTACTTGTACAAGCAAGAGTTTCTACGTCTTTGGGCTGTATGGGTGAGAAATGTTTCTAACCCTGGTGATGGTGCAGAGTTCCTAAAGAAGGAGAGGTTCATAGCCGGACTCTTTCCTGACCTTAAGGTAAAAGTTGAGGCGGGTGCACCTGCTACCTTTGATGCAGCTGAAACTAGGGCTGCTGAGAAATATAGGAAAATCAAGTGCTTAAGGGGGGAGGTTCCAATAGAAGGTCCTAGACCCAAAGGTAAGTCACAAGCATCAACATGTAAGGAGCTTCCTGAGGTAACGGCGGAAGTGATTGAGAAGTTAAATGAATCTTTAAGCAGCTTGTCAATTCACCTTGCACAAGCTGTAGGTCCAAAGGGACAAGCAAAGAAGTCTGAAGAGCGAGACCCACGACCTAGGAGAGTCTTGCAATGTTGGAATTGCGGTGAGTCTGAACATGGGATGTATAATTGTCCTTGGCCCCGTGGGGAGCCAGGGAGACCTAACTTGAATTACCCAGTGATGAATGTAGGTGAAGGAAGTAGTCAGCAACCACGGCTTATACAAAGGCCAAATGGAGCAAGACCACCTCCACAAGGAGTGGAAGCAGTTCCACCTTTGCCAGACCCAAACGTGCATGTGGTAGAGGTGACAAATTCAAGAGAGGTTGACATGGAAGCAAATGGCATTAAGCGTGGCCGAGGGAAAGGTAAGGAGAAAGAAGGAGTTAGATCACAAAGTGACCATGGACGAGAAAAGAAGGCAAAGGAGACCAAGGAAGCTAAGAGGACTCGACGTCATATCAACCTCCAAGACTTTCCTCTTGGACATGGAATGGCTCCATAAAACCTGTTGGAAGACATGAGAGGTAAGGGTCCTGATATCTCATGGCCTCAATTTCTTGCATTATGTCCACAAGTTAGGAGGGATTTAACAAGGGCAGTTAGCACTAGGAGAAGGGCAAAAGAGAGTGTGCCTGTTGTAAAAATTGCACAAGCTGAAATGAATGAGGACATTACACCTGTGCTAGATTGTTACATAAAAGGGAGATTGGTTAGGAAAGGTCTAGTGGATGGGGGTGCACAAATTTGTATCATGACAGAGGGACTCATGCAAAAACTAGGCATGCACATCCATGAGACACCTAAAATTAAGGTCAAGATGGCAAACAATAGCAAGGCTAGGTGCGTAGGAATTTGTAAAAATGTTTTTGTGGAGGCCTTTGGCATTAAGAAGGCAGTGGATTTCTATGTCATGTCTACCAAAGGAAATGGTTACCCATTTATCCTAGGGAGACCATGGCTAATGAAAATGCGAGCTTTGCAGGATTGGGAGAGTGGAAAGCTAATTTGCAGGAACGACAATCATAAGAAGGTTGTCTTTGACATGAAGGAGCAACGCCAAGAGGAGCTCCATGAAGAATCATCTCAAAGTGAGACGGAAGAAGGTTGGATCGATAACACTTCAGAAGAAGAAAGTAGCGGCAGCATTACTGAAGAGGAGTCTTCCATCGAAGTCATGGGGGTAAGGTTTAAGCCAAGCAACCAAGAGACCTCTTGTCAAGGCTTGGAGGAGGTAGGTCCTCAAGAGAACCAAAAAGTGGAAGATGAAAGAATGCTAGAAGGTATGCTATCTACAACACTTACAAAGGATGAAAGAGAGGAGTTCAAATGTGTGCTAAGGAAATTTCCTAGGCTTTTTGCTAAAGACTACACCGATGTGCGTGGAGTAGCTGCTGTTCAACACAAAATTGAATTGAAGCTAGAGGCCATACCTAAGGCTCAGAAGCTACGAAGGCTAGGAGTCATCAAGGAGCAGGCTTTACTCAAGGAGGTAAGAAAGCTTCTAGCAGCAGGTTTCATTTATCCAGTGGAGAATTCAGAGTGGGTCTCTCCCGTTGTTGTCACTCCTAAGAAAAACGGAAAGTGGAGGGTGTGTGTGGATTACCGTCCACTCAATGAGGCAACAAAAAGAGATCACTTTCCCCTCCCATTTCAAGATGAGATACTAAATGAGGTAGCTGGTCATGAGAAGTACACTGTGTGTGATGGCTACTCAGGCTACTTTCAAATAGGTATCGCATTGGAAGATCAATTGAAAACAACCTTTATCACTCCTTGGGGTTGTTATGCTTTTAGAGTCATGCCATTTGGTCTGACAAATGCTCCTGCAACATTCCAACGTTTCATGAACATGGTGTTTCAAGAATTCTTTGGAAAGTCAATTAGGGTGTTCATTGATGATTTCTGCATTTATAGCTCAAAATCATTGCATCTACAAAGGGTAGAAGAAGGTTTAAAGAAGCTCTACGACATGGGAGGTCAACTCAACCCCGACAAGTGCCACATAGGTGAGGATGAAGTGATCTTGCTCGGTCACAAGGTTTCCTATAAAGGCATTGAGGTGGATCCTTCAAAAGCAAAGGTTCTTATTGAGCTCCCATCACCGAAGAGTCTTAAGGAGGTTATCTCTTTTATTCAGAAGGTGAAGTATATGTCACGCTTCATTCACTTAGCCTCGGAGTTGCTTCATCCTTTGCAAAAGTTGACACAACAAGTAGAATTTGCATGGTCTGATGAGCTTGAAGAGTATTTTTGTAACATTAAAGTCATTTGGTCAGAGCTACCAACACTCATGCCTCCTTGTTGGGAGTACACATTCTTTGTTAGCTCTAGTGTTAGAAGGGAAACAATTGGTGCTGTGTTGCTACAACAAGATCCCCACAGTACAAGGATGCGACCCATCTACTTTGCTAGTAGGGTCATGAATGCTTTGGAGAGAGACTACACAGAAGCAGAACTCATGATGCTTTCTCTCATGTTTGCGGTGAGAAAGTTTAGATCCTACCTGCTACCAAAACCTTTTGTAATTCTCACTGCAGAAAATTTGTTCCCTTGGGTGTCATCTCAAATGAATCTTAGTACTAGGATCTCAAAGTGGATTATGGAGTTGCAAGAGTTTCAATACTCTTTCAAGGTAGAAGATAGTGTGCGTGCACAATTGGCAGGGATTCTCACTTATAGGGTACATGAGAAGGAAATTAAGGTGCCTCAAGTAAAGACCCTACCATTGCCACCACCAAAAAGTATTCCTAATGCTTTTACCTTGTTCTTTGATGGAGCTTTTCGACGAGCCACAGGGAAAGCAGGGGCAGGGCTAGTGTTGCTCAACCCAAGTGGAGAGGTGGTCATGAAAGAGAAGGTCAATCTACCAGGTTCAACTAGCAACAATGAAGCAGAATACGACACACTACTTCATGGTTTGAAGATGTGCATTGGCCAAGGGATAAAACGTCTCATGGTAAAGGGAGATGCACTTCTCATTGTTAAACAGATTTTAGGCATTTGGGCATGCAAGAATGAAAGCTTAAGGACAAAAGTTCATGCCATTCGTAAGATGTTTAATCAGTTTGAAGAAGTGCAACTATATCATATTCCGAGGAAACAAAATGAAGATGCCGATTTACTTGCACAACAAGCAGTTACATGTGTTGAGAGAGAAGTGCAGGTCATCATGGTGGCAGCAGCTGTCAAGCAACCGAGATACCAGGGATTGGAGTCATTGGCTCCCATTATCGGCTACATTTTGGAGGGTGAGTTTCCACAAGACTTCACGAAGGCTCAGAAGAGGAGACTCATGAAGAAGGCAAGTTTCTATCTCTTCCTAGAAGGCTCCCTCTATCAAAAAGGGAAGGATCAAGTGTGCAGAAGAGTACCAACTATCGAGGAAATTCCAGCCATTCTAAAAGGTTTGCATGAAGAGGCATGTGGTGGTCAGTTTGCCCAAGAATCAACTGTGAAGAAGATTTTGCTTGCGGGGTATGTTTGGCCAAGCTTGCATGTGGACGTTCATCATTGGTGTAAAAGCTGTCACAATTGTCAGATAAATGGAAATAGAAGGTTGGTGCATGGCCCGAGGCAAATAGTTCTTGCAAATGGACCCTTTGAAAAGTGGGGCATTGATGCTATGGATCCTCTGCCTAGGACAAAAAATGGTAAACTCTACATTCTAGTGGATGTAGACTATATGACTAGGTGGGTGGAAGCACAAAGTGTAGCAAAGGTAAATGAGAGGACAGTGAGCAAATTCGTCTACACTCACATTTGTTGTAGATTTGGCACACCTTTGGAGATTGTTTCTGATAATGGTCCAGGGTTTAGAAAGGGATTGCTCACAGAAGTCTGTGAAGAACTTCACATTCTACATCGTCACAGTACGCCCTACTATCCCCAATCAAATGGTTTGGTAGAAAAAGCTAATGGTGTCATTGCAGGCATCATTAGAAAGATGGTGAAAAACAAGACAAAGTTGTGGGATGACTTCTTGGATGGTGCCTTGTGGGCGTATCGAACCACATATAGGGAAGCCACGGAGTTCACACCATTTCACTTGGTCTATGGTCAAGAGGCTTTACAACCAATTGAGCTCAACATTCCAACAATGCGACTTCATGACAAAGCAGCACAAGATGATCAAGAAGCATGGATGGATCGACTTCTTACCTTAGCTGAGCTTGAGTGGAAAAGAGAAGCAGCATACGAGTGCTATAAGAGGAAAGCCACACAGACAAAGGAGAAGCTTGACAAGAAACTGAAGGACAAAGGCATCAATGAAGGAGATCTTGTGCTAAGGTATGACAATTGACTCGATAATCGTTTTGATGCCAAATTTGAAACAAGATGGCAAGGGCCATACATAGTCAAGAAGGCTTTCAATTCAAGTTACTATCAGCTTATGGACTTGAATGGTAAAGAGCACTCCAGGAAAGTAAACGGGTATCGCTTGAAGCCCTATTTGAGTCGCCTTCTACCAAAGGATCTACCAAAGATCTGTCAAAAGGCCGCTGTCTCATGTAAGTATTGTTACATGAAGCATGAGTGTAACTCCAGCCAAAATTCTGAGGGGCCAAACAATGAAGATCTCGTCAGGGACTCTGAAGCACTCTCTTTGGAAAAGATGCTCTATGATGGTACATGAATATACCATCATCCTGGGGGGAGGGCTATTGATAGCCGTTTTTCGGCTCTCCATAATTGCCATACTAAGTTACTCCACCCTACCAAATTCACCCAAACGCTATGGCTATCCCTACCATTTCACTATATATAGGCGTGTGTGAGTTAGGAAACTTTCCCCATATTTTCTTAAAAACCCTCAGCTAGCTAGTCACTGGGCTAGGTGAGCCAAAAAATAAAAATAAAAATAAAATAAAAAAATAAAAGTATATTATGGCCTCTTTGTGTGTAAATATTTCATTGTATATATGGCCTAAATATAGGGATTTTTTATAATTATTTTGGTATTTTATTTAAATATTTCTACTTAGGTGTGTGTTTTATTAAACCTATGTACACCTTCTTTCATCCTCTTACACCATAATTATATTTTTTGCCAATATGTACATACTCTAACCTCATATTTTTCCTTTATACAAATCACTTCCACATTTTCATCCTCACCCTCGTGAAAACAAAAAATTGATTTCTACTCATTGGTTACTTTTATTATATTATTTACTTGCATACCTTTTCCTCTTTCACCCAAAATAATTCAAGGAGGGACCATATCATATGATTCCAATATCTTTCCATATCCATAACTCCTCCATATTTTTATTATTATTTTTACTCATTATTCTAACACCATGTGCTCATTGAGCTAAAGTCCATGAATAGTCCATACACTAGTCCCACCATGTATATATTTCTTATTTCACCAATAATCCTCCTCCATGCATGGGTCAAGGGCAACTTGAATGCTTTGTATTATAATATGACAAAGGAGGGGCTCACTCTTGGATGCATTGTACAAATTCAACAAAGGAGGGGGCCACTAAAAGACTTTTGCAGGCATAAAAAATAGGCTTTTTGGTGAGAATTTTGGCACCTATCTCCACTCCGAATTTGGAGCGGTGGTCAAAAGAGAAAATGTAGCCCACGCTTTGAATAATCACCTCAAATTTTTTCATAATGTTTGGAGCTACTAGCGGTGAGCTATGATTTTTTGAGTGGATCCCAGTCTGCCCACTTTTCTCACAAGTAGCCCTTAGTCTTCTCTCACCCTTCCACACACCTACTCACTCTTACACATCCCTCCCTCTCCTTCCCTCACTCAAACCTGCAATTTCCATGGCTTCTCCCACCCTCTTCACCATTACCCTTCTCTCTCATCCCTATAGTTCTTTTATGAACCTCTACATACATACACCCTCTCCATGTCTCTCTCTATTGCTTCTATGTTACAATTTCATTTACCTCTCCTAAAAATATCTAAAATTCAGCATCTTAACCATGATAACTTCTGCAAATTGAGGATTTTTCATCAACAAATCCTCTTTTCATCGTGGTGATCAACTGTGGCGGCGGCGTAAAGAAGCGAAGAAGAAGAAGAAGACCAACGGTCATTTTTTCCACAATCTACACAAGGGTGAGTTCAAGCTTCTTCAAAGCTTCACCATCTCAATGATTCTCTTTTAATTCACCCCTCTTCCTTCATCAAATCAACTCACTCTACCCATTGTAAATGTAACATTAACTTTCTAGTGATTACTAACGACTAACATACTAACACAAAATAGCATTGACCTAACCATAAAAGACACCTCACCTCAAGACATGTACAAAGTAACTCTCTCTCTCTCTCTCTCTCTCTCTCTCTCTCTCTCTCTCTCTCTCTCTCTCTCTCTCCTTACTTACTTTCAGCTTATCTACCATCAATAATGCTCTCTTTTGAGCCCACACCCATGACTCAGGCAGACAAAGAAGGCCCGCAATGTTTTGATATTCAAAAAAATCATAATCCTGATTTGTTAGCTTGTAAATTAGGATTTCCAATAATCTTTATGAGGGGTTTCCAACCTATAAATAGACCCCGCTCCTTCTTGTAAAACAACCTCCAACATCTCACATAGCACCCCAACACTCTATGCGTGAAGAGAGACTTAGGTGTAGCAACCACTTGTGAGCTTCACTCTTGGTGTGAGAGAAGCCTTCAAGCTACACATTGCAAGTGAGAGAGTGTGAGTTCCACAAATCTCAAAACCACTATTGTACATGCTCCTTCATCATCAATAAATTGAGGTTTGGTGCATCAAAGGCGTGATTCGACGTTTAAATCTTCGTCCTTCCATTTGTGCAATACGGTTTGGTGAATTCAAGGTGACTTGTGTATTTTGAGTTTTATCGGTTGATCTTGATTTTAGAAAGTGTTTTAGTGTGTTTTTCATTGCCAGTTTTGTGTCCATTGTAAGAGGGTATTGTGGTGAGAGGTCTCCCACACCCTAAGACAGTGTGTGTGTGTTTTGGCAATGATTAGCAATCACTAAGCATTGAGTGATTTTTGTACAAGTTCTACGATAGCATCATAACGAACCATCTCCATTTGCAAGTCACAAATAAGGTATTACGCAAGATCCTTTCCTCTCTCTCTTCCCTTTGCTCTAGCTCTCTCTGGTCCATTTCATGTGTGTCTTGGTGTGAGGTTGCTTGTGTGTGTTGTGTGGTGCATCTTCTTGGTTGTGCCAAAATCTCTCTTGCGTCCTAGTTCGCATACCATAACTAGGTGGTGCCCCTATCTTGTTTGGGTTTGCCTGTGGGTTTGTTGTTGTGTTGTGCTTGTGGTTGCCCCAGCCCCAATTGAGCAGCACGGGAGCCTTGAGGGGTGTTTAGAGGTCGCCTCTCTTGTTGCTCGCCCCGGACCGCCTCAGTAACTACAGTCACTTTAAATTTAAATATTATAGCATATGGGGACCCACAAGGCTTCTCAAGAGGAATTGAACAGTAAAAAGACAATATCCCAACATACAACAACAGCTCAAAGCTTAGATATTTAGAAAAAGATATAGACATGCTGGCACAAATTAGACACTGTAGTTTACAATCTCATCTTGCCTTTTATAGAAGCTACAAGAAGCACGTGGACTGCTTTGCAAAATTTGTTGCAGACAAAGAACATTCTACACGAATTAATTAGTCACCAAGAAGACTGCCTTCCAAACAAGTCTCACACGGACACTTCGAACAAGGATAGCACTCACTGGAGACTACAGAACCCGACATTCAATGCACTCTCAAAAACCTTGAAACTACAGGCGGCGCCCACCTTCAGCCTTAAAAGCGCACGAAGACTAACTGCACACGCCATATCCTTTGCCAGCAGAACCAGCATACGCCACGTTTTCTGGCAGCGGCACGTTGAAAAGCCTGAGCGCTGCAGGTTATGTTCACCACCTCCTCTGCGCAACCTGGGCGACGATAAGACTGGCAGCAAAAAGGACTGCTTTCTTTTGCACGAGCTGCAAGTTACGCCCGCCATCTCCTTTACGCGACCTGGGTGACGATGAGACTGTGAGCGAAAAAGACTCCTTTCTTTTGCACATTGCCTTTATTAAACCTAGACACGCGGCAGGTATCGGCTTAAAAAATCCAACGGCCTCACATTTGCAACAACTTTGCAATAACAACCCTATGGCCTTTCGCAAGCCAACAAACCTTTAGCAGTACACTTATAGAATTTTGATCCCATGACGTGAAATATTACAATATTTTGATTTGTAAAAGAATCTTTTTTTAAAGTGCTCAGATGAGCTTGAATAGTTTAAAAACCAGAAAGTTACAAAGAGCCCTGGCATATCCTTTGCTTATTAAATCTACCTTTTAGTTTGTAATAGGGTCTCTTTATTTTTTTGTTTTTAATTTCAATTTTTTATTTTAATGTTTTTATTTTACTTTTTGAAATTTTTTATCGTAGAATGCCACTGACCTTTTCACCTTGTTGTTTAAGTGGGTCCATCATAGCAAACATGACATCTCTACTACTTGTTTATGGAGCTTGGAAAAAATAAGTGTCAACTTAAGGGTGACTCCACTTTTTCCATTTTGAAGGTCATAAAAAAACTCCCTTTCTATATTTACTCAAACTTTAACCTCACTATTTGTTGACCATTTCACCTCTATGTAGATGCGTGTGGGGGATTGGGCATGAAGGAAAAGTGTATTTTCCATATCCATAATCCATCATCGAAGGCAGTGGTGGGGGCCAGATCGATCGATAGGTTGGTTTGGAATCGCTAGTTTGTAATTATGTGTGTATATGGACAATACAATTTTATATTAAAACAATACAATTGCACAACTTGTTAAGACCTACATCTGCTGATAAATCTTCCCCCTCCCCCCTTACCTTCACCAGGCCATCCTGAATCCTCACCTTGTTAAAAGAAGATATCCATGGATGAAAGTAAACTCTCTATAAATCTTTTTCTTTGCAACATCAAGCTATGTCCATGGACCTTTTTACATCTTTGCCCCCTCAAGACACGTGTTAAGAATTGCTTCATCTTTGTAGTTGTGCACTTTCAAACTTAGAATTTCAAAAATAAGACTTTTAAAAGTAAAGTTAAAAATTTGTTAGGTGGGATGACACTAAATCGGGTTTTTTGGAGCACTGCGATGCACAATGCTTTGTTCCAAAACATGGCTAGTGAAGTTGGATATGGGAAAGGGCAACCCTTGCTTGTACTTGAAGGTTTTCCCGTTAAAATTTCCTTTCAATTTTGTGTGTGCTATCACCTTGAGGTGTTCTCACCTTCAAAATGAGAATTTTGAAAAAAAATGTCAACGTTTGATAGGAAATTTGGCTATCACCTTGAGGTGTTACCTCCTCCTCATCAGTCAAAATTGGATTTAAAAAAATGAAAAGCAAAAAAACAAAGCTTGTTAGGAAATTTGGCTATCACCTTGAGGTGTTCTAACCTTCAAAATAATAATTTCAAAGTTGGATTTTTAAGAAAAAATATTGTACGAAAACTTGTTAGATGGGATTACAATAAACCGTTTTTTAAGGGCACTCTCACATACAACGCTTTTTTCCCAAAATGCGGGTGCCGAAGGGCACGATGGAGGTCAACCCTCGTTGAAGAAACTTGCATGAAATCACTTTGAAATGAAATTTAGAGATAAAAAATCTAGAGGTATTTTTTTCCCTCAAAATGAGAATTACAACATTAGAATTCTTAGAGAAAAATATCAACTAAACCGGTTTTTTTAGAGCACTCTCATAGACAATGCTTTCCAAAATGCAGACGTCAAAGGGCACGGCGAAGGTTAGCCCTCTTCTATATTTGAAAAATTTTGCATTCAATTCCTTTGAGTTTCCTAAGTGCTATCACTTTGAAGCTTAAATTTAGAGATAAATCTCAAAATTTCAAGGTAGGTTAAACTTAGGATGCTTTTGCTCAAAACGCGGGTCTTTAAGTTTTGTGGGAGGTATCACCTTGGGGTGAAATATTGGAGTTAAATCTCAAAATTCATAAGTGGGATTGCAGTAGATTACTTAGGTTTTTTTTTATATTGTTTACAACATTATCTTTTTAGGTTACGAATTGCTTCATGTTTTTAGGTGTTCACCTTCAAAATTAGAATCTCAAAATCAAAGATTTGAGAGGTAAATCTAAAAAATTGATATATGGGACTACACTAAATCAATCTTCGAGCACTCCAATACACATTGATTTTTCCCAAAATGTGAGTGGTGAAGATAGGTGGTGGCAAAGGGAAACCCTTGCCTATATTTGAAGTTTTTTACACCCTAAATTCCTTTGAACTTTGGAGGTTTTCTTCGTTTCTAGTTGGAATTTAGAGGTGATTCCAAATTTTCGAGTGAGAATGCACTAAACCTAGGTTTTGAACAATGTTTAAAGGCAAATTTTAGCTTTACAGACAATTGTCTCCCTCCCCCCTCCCTCCCTCCCTCTCTCATAGCCACTTTTGGCCACAATCTATCCTATATGTCTTTATAGGTTTTCTTAGCTTCAAATAATGAATTCAAAAGTAAAATTTATGTGGTACTACACTAAAACTAGCCCTTTTTTGAGCACTTGGATACAAAATATCAATGCTACAATACTTGAGAGCTTAAGATTTCTTTTGGACTGACTTAGTCTATCGCCCTGCTAAAACATCTCTCTCTCTCTCTCTGTGCCACTTTTGATCACGAGCTACCTATTCTACTCTTTTGGTTATTGTCAGCCATGCTAACTATACTTATGTGTTTAGTTAGTGTATTCTTTAAATTCAAAACCTTAGTTGCTACTCCTCTTAGCCTTTGAAAATCAGCATTTAAGTATCTACACCCACGACTCGAATTGGTTAATTATAGAGAATAGTGGAGTGGGTCTAACATATCAAATTTTTGTAGGGATAGCTCCTTTCAGACTTATTATGGCTCAATAAGGGTAAAGCCGTAGATAAGTCTAAAAAGACTCCATTATTAAGACCAAAGCTCTCAAGGTGTGCACCATATCCCACATAGTGGGCTCAACAAAACCGATAATAGATCCCAATAACACTTATCCTAATATAATTAACAAAATCAACCAGTAGTAGGCTACTTAAGGACCTTTCTTCTTAAGCAAGAAAAGAGAAACCAAATGCTCTGATACCAATGTAATGGAAATGGCCTATGAACTTTGAGAATAACGAAATTAAGAGAACTATAGTGAGCATTTTTGTGAGATTACTTTGAGGACATAGAGGGTGAACTTAATTGATGGTAGCAACATAAAAATAGTACTTAATTAACTTGATGGTAGTGAGCATTAGGAGAACTATAGTGAGCATTTTTGTGAGATTACTTTGAGAACATAGAGGGTGAACTTAATTGATGGTAGCAACATAAACATAGTACTTAATTAACTTGGTATGAACAATACTTTTTCAAGAGAGAGTATTAGAGAATATGACAATAGTTGAGGATCGGATCTACTTGGAATTGGTCCCTCCTCCAAAAGGCGTTTGTATTATAGATTCTCCCATCAAGAGAGACTTGGTATAATACAATCTTTGTGTTACTTGGGACCTAGGTGATGCAATGAAGATGGAAAGCTTCATGCATCACGAGCATAACATAAACTTTGCAAAAAGCATTAACTATCCTAAGCCTCAGTTCCAAAACCTCAAACACCTTCGAAGGTGGAGAGAGCTAGTGGGGAATGAGGGTAAGGAAGAGGAAGAAGAATCATTCCTAGGAGAAAGAAATAGTTCCTCACTTATCATCACTCTTCTTGCTTAGAATATCATAATAGCATAGTAATGAAGATGAAGAATATGGAAGGCTTAAGTATTGAAGCATGGCTCTTGGTTGGATTTGCATTCCATAGCCAAGAGTCATGGTGTAGGCTCTCAACTACTCAACAAGCTTGGAGAGGAGATGGAGCTCTTGCACTTTGCACTTCACACAATGAGAGTGTGTGAAGTGTGTGTGTGTGTATACTCTTTGCATTCCATAGCCAAGAGTGTTGGTGTAGGCTCTCAACTACTCAACAAGCTTGGAGAAGGAGATGGAGCTCTTGCACTTTGCACTTCACACAATGAGTGTGTGTGTGTGTGTATACTCCCCCTCATGCTTGGTCCACTCCTCTCTATCACACTCTCTCTTTTGTATTATTTAATTATATCATTTGGACATGTGTCCTCTTTTTCCTCTTTGAGAGAAAGAACTTAATTAGTTATTTTTATGCATCTAAATTCTCATTGGAGCCCTTTAGAGACTATCCAATAGGATTTAAGCACATCATGAGGGCCACATGGGGAGGATCTTGACATGTGTCTTTTATGCTTCTTAAGATATCATGTTTGAATTGAACACTTCAAGCACCTTAGTCATTTAAGCATGAAAATCGTTTATGGCTCTTGAGAGATCATGTTTGAATTGAACACTTCAAGAACCTTAGTCATTTAAGCATGAGAAGCATCTGAAGCTTGGGCAAGGTTCTTATCAACACCTTAAACACCTTAGCTAGCAAGCACGACAAGCACCTCATGCTTGGGCAGGATTGCCATCTCAAGGTCAGCCCTTTCTTGCCTAAGGTCAAAGGAATTTTTAACACTATCTTTTGGAGGTCTTTAATGAAGTTAACCCTAAGGTCTTTATGCTCCATTAGGTAGAATTTCTCTTTAACACATCATATCTCATTTGGACCCCTTTAACCTTGGCCCCGTATTGAGACAAATCCATAAGCACATGTTTATATTCTAACCCTTGTTCTCATTTATTCTCCCACATTAAATAATCAATTTAATATGAGAACATCATTTGGGTTGGTTAGATATTAAATTTTATGACATTATACTTGCCAAGTGATGCCTTTCCATTCTCAACAAATGACCATGGTCGTGGCAGGAGTCCCTCCACATTTGTAGAAGGTTCTATCCATGGTGATGTTACTATTTTACAAGTCAATCTGCAAACTTTCATGCAAGGAAAAGGACGAAGACAACACACTCTTTCATGTTTGGATGTGACAAGAAGATATCATCAACAACGAGCAAAGCAACGCACCACCAACATAAAAGAGCAGTGCCATCAACATGACAAACACTTTTATCCTCTCATAGACGCTCAAAATGAGAAACACGTCCCGTATGTTCATGACACATCACTTGGAGGAATTGCTTGCATTCTACATGCCTATCCCTGTATAAGAGGTGTTCACCCTTCCATACTACCATTGATACATGTCTCATTGCCTTCAGATCATACAGGAACCATGTCCTCCTTCTCTGAGTTTTGTAGTGCACGTATTTGGCCATGTGAAATGAAGAAGGAAGATAAATCATCAATGGGAAAATATTGTTGCAAAGGTGGGAAAGTATCCCTCTTTCCTCTTGCAAGACTGCCAGATGTATTGGAGAGGCTACTCAATAACAGTGATGCTTTGAGCAGGTCTTTCAGAAGAAACATCAAGAGTTACAATAGTGTGATGGCATTTGCATCTCTTGGAGCTACCATTGATGAGACATTGATGGGTAGGTCTGGTGCATATTGATTTCGTGTACATGGCGGGTTCTTTGCTACCACATGAAGCAGGGGTGCCAAAATTTGCACAGATATATGTATGTGAAACAAGTCTACTTGCCTACAACTTGCATGTTTGGCAGTACCATACATAGCTTCAATAACTGGTACGTGTAAATTGTTGTGTTTGGTTCTTCAATTGTATTATTTCAAAAAAAGTCTCCCTTTTTTACTATTTTTGTTTGTTAATCCAGGAGATAATCAACCTTGGGATGGAAAAACGGTCCTTAATTTAGGAATGGAGAAACTCCAAGCCGATTGCCAATTGCATGATGAAGCGACCTACATTGATATTGCCTCTTAGATCATTTGTGGCACAATAGTTTCCTTGACTGTGTTTGTTTCTATGACAAACATATCAACAGCTTTGCCATGTTTGTGATCCATTTTAGGCACACTGAGTATGAGGTTTGGAATCGTATGAGTGCCTTGGATGGTTTGAATTTTTCCATTCTTGAAGCATTATCAATGATGATGCAATCATGTAATCCATATGCGAATGCCTTCTACAATGTTGGTAGAATGTTACGTGACAGTCCTTGTGTGGAGATCAAAATGACAATTTGGGAGAATAGAAATAGTTCCAGGCAGTACTTGATACTTGTTGGTAATGAGGTTGTTGCAATTATGCCAGGTCAAGGGGATGTACAAATAGCTGGCCATCAAGACATTGTGATAGATTGTCAAAATGGAAGGCTACAAAGGAATTTGAATCTACACAGGTCATATATACCACTATTGTATGTTCTTCTCTTTCCATGGGGAGAAGATGGATGGCATATCAAGCTTCCTTCAGCTAATGTGCATGGCCCTTTGGATGCCTTGGTTGGTCGACAATGTGTCACTCAAAGAGAGTACTATGCATATTGGCTATAGATTCGTGCCGATATGGAGTCATGATTGCTTTGTGGGGGTCGTTTACTTCAACAATTTATGGTTGATGCATATTGTGCCATTGAGGAATGTCGTCTTGCATGGTTCTGTACAAATCAGCAGATGGTGAGGGCAAAATTGTATGCAGTCTTGGTTGACAGGATGCGTGATACTGTACTTGATACCTGTTGGCAATGAGGTTGTTGTGATTATACCAGGTCAAGGGGATGTACAAAAAGCTCGCCATCAAGACATTGTGATAGATTGTCAAAATGGAAGGATACAAAGGATTTTGAATCTACACAGTTCATACATACCACTATTGTATGTTCTTCTCTTTCCATGGGGAGAAGATGGATGGCATATCAAGCTTCCTTGTGCTAATGTGCATGGCCCTTTGGATGCCTTGGTTGGTCGACAATGTGTCACTCAAAGAGAGTACTATGCATATTGGCTATAGATTCAAGCTGATACGGAGTTATGATTGTTTTTTGGGGGTCGTTTACTTCAACAATTTATGGTTGATGCATACTATGCCATTGAGGAATGTCGTCTTGCATGGTTCTGTACAAATCAGCAGACATTGAGGGAAAAATTGTATGCAGTCTTGGTTGACAGGATGCATTTGTCTGGGAGTGATACTATACTTGGACGGTCTGCAGGTGGAAGAATTGTCTTACCCTCATCTTTTATAGGTGGCCCTTGGCACATGTACCAATTATATCAAGATGCAATGGCAATTGTGCGTGCAAAGGGAAAGCCAGAGCTATTTATCATATTCACATGTAACCCTAAATGGCAAGAAATAAATGAGGCATTACTTCTAGGACAGGTTTCCTTTGATCAACCAGACGTAACCACCAGGGTTTTCTTCCTAAAACACTCGAGCATGATGATGTATATCTTAAAGAAAGATATTTTTGGAAAAGTGGTGGCTTACATGTCTGTCGTGGAGTTCCAAATGAGGGGCTTGCCACATTCTCATTCATTATTGATTCTAGATCCTTGATGTAAGCCTCAATAACCATTTGACTATGCCGAGATGGTTTGTTTAGAGATGCCATATAGAATTTGATTTCTAGTGCTGCATGATATCATTGTTAGTTGTAACATTCATGGCCCATGTGGTGAGTTCAATAGTTTGTCTCCTTGCATGGTTGATGGCCGGTGTACTAGAAAATATCCATGTTCATTTTGTCAGCAAACAAGCATGGATAATAATGGCTACCCCATTTATGTGCGACGAAACAATGGCTTCACTGCCAATGTTAGGGGCTCTATTATTGATAACCGATGGATTGTGCCATATAATCTTTTTTTGTCAGCACTATTTAATGCACATATCAATATTGAGGTATGATCTACAATTTCAGTCGTCAAGTATGTTTATAAGTACATCTACAAGGGGCATGATATGGCAAGTGCAAGATTCCATACATCGATACGTGATGCAAAATGGGGAGAACATTGATGAGATAGATATGTACACGAATGGCCGCTATGTATCTGCATCTGAGGCTTGCTGGAGAAATTTTGAATATCCTTTGCACAATGATGCACTAGTTGTTCAGAGATTGAGTGTGCATGTTCTAACTGGTCGAATGGTGACTTTTCGAGATAATGGTAGACTTAATGATGTCTTGCAAAGGGACAATGTATAGAAGATCACTTTGACAGAGTGGCTCACATGAAACTTAGAGAATCTTGATGCTAACAATAGTTTGTACATTGATTTTCCTCAAAAGTAAGTATGGAATTTGGGTTCCAATAAATGGACTAAAAGACGTCTTGGGGACACTATTGGGTGAATGTATTTTGTGCAGCCCTCAGGTGAATGATATTATGTCTGTTTGCTTTTGACTATTTGTAAAGGATGTAAATCATTTGAGGATCTATGCTCTGCAAATGGTATATTGTTTCCAACATTCAAGGCAGCATGCATTGCAAGGGGCATCTTGAAAGATGATGGGGAATTGTTCGGATGCATGGAGGAAGCTTGCAGTACACATACAGGCTAGCAATTGAGACATTTGTTTGTGACCATTCTATTGTTTTGTGAACCCTCCTCCCCTTATCTCTTATGGGAAAGATTTTGATGTTTTTTGTTTGAGGACTATCAACACATGTTGGAGATGAGATATGAGTCGTTAGATGGATGTATACAAGTTGCTGAAGGGTATGCGTTGAGAGATTTGCATAACATTCTTGGTACTTTTGAACGAAGTTTAATTGAATTTCTTGGATTTCAAATGCCTGATGAACACTTTGTGACATGAGATGAAAATAACTTTCTTTTCCAAGAGTAATGCCTTGACACAATGCAAGAGCTATCCGTGTCATGTGAAATGAGCAGACTCTAAATGAAGATCAAAGGATTTCTTTTGAGGTAGTTTTGCATGAATTGACTATTGATGATGGGACTTATTTTTTCCTAGATGGTCCTGTGCAGGGACTGAGAAAACTTATTTGTATAATTGTTTGTTGTCACGCGTGCATGGAGAAGGAGAAGTTGCATTGGCCACATCATCTTCTGGTATTGTAGTATTGCTATTGTGAAATGGACGCACTGCGCATTCTAGATTCAAGATACCCTTGGATCTTGATAGTTGCAGCACATGCAATATTTTTGTTCAGGGTCAACTTGTTGAATTGCTTAGAATGTGCAAGTTGATTGTGTGGGATGAGGCTCCTACGATGCATCGATATGTCTTCGAAGCTTTGGATAGGTCTTTGCAAGATACCATGTGCTCAAGAAATCCATTTGGTGAAGATGCAACAAAAGAATCTGTGGAGGGGACAACTTTACAGACTAGCACAACATGGACTTGGTAAAATTCCTCCTTAGGTTGATTTTTTTTTTGTACCCAAGCAATTTTGGTAGTTGAATGCTTGACACACAAGAATTGGGCAACTCTAGATCAAATGCATTAAAATTGATTGCAACCCTTTGAAACGATGAAAAACTATGGCTCTAAATAGCTTGATCTGCACCCACATGTACCCTTGGTGATAACAAGCTATCTTTGGAGCGCCAAAGATAAAATTACTACCTTGGGACCTCCAAAGATATGATATCTTCGGAGAGCCAAAGATAAAATTTCAGTATTTTAAGAGATTTTTGCCCAATGTAATTTTCTTGGGTTTTAACATGTAGTTTCAAGTCTCTCCATTGAGTTTCAATTGTATGTGAGTGGTTTACCATCTCTTTTTGTGTCGTCTTAAAGGTTTCAATCTGTTTTGGTGTTTCAAGTCTTTGCACAGTTTCAAAGTTGTTCAAACTTGCTCAAGATCTCTATAATGTTCAATGGAAGCTATGCCAATGAAAATTTTCCAAAATCACCTTTTTGGTAGAAAATTTATCTTATGTGCACCTAAGATAAAATTCTCCAAAATTTAAACTTTGACCACTTGAATGGGGTTCCTATGATAAAACAAAGCTAACCCAGGTTTCAAAATAAAAATTCACCTTTCTGGTAGAGAATTTATCTTATGTGCGCGTAAGAGAAAATTCTCCAAAATTTAAACTTTGACCACTTGAATAGGGTTCTTATGATAAAAGAAAGCTAACCCTAGTTTCAAAAACCAAAAATCACCATTCTGGTAGAGATTCATCTTATGTGTGTACCTAAGATAAATTCTTCAAATTTTGGACTTTGACCACTTGAATAGGGTTCCTATGATAAGACAAAGCTACCCCTAGTTTCAAAATAAAAACAATCACCTTTCTGGTAGAGAATTTATCTTATGTACGCCTAAGATAAATTCTTCAAATTTTGAACTTTGAGAAGTTGAATAGGGTTCCTATGATAAGACAAAGCTAACCCTAGTTTCAAAATTTAAAAAAACACCTTTCTTGTAGAGAATTTATCTTATGTGCACCTAAGATAAACTCTTCAAATTTTGAACTTTGACAACTTGAATAGGGTTCTTATGATAAGACAAAGCTAACCCTTGTGCCAAAATAAAAAAATCACCTTTCTGGTAGAGAATTTATCTTTTGTGCGCATAAGATAAATTCTCACTATTTCAAGAGATTTTTTTCCCAAGGTGATTTCCTTGGATTTTCACATGTAATTCTGCTGTCAAATCAAGAAAATTACACTTTTGGTGAAAAACTTATCTTCGGAGCGTCTACGATAAATTTTCTTGTTTCAAATTATTTTTGATTGATGTGACTTTTCTAGGTTCTTATATGTGATTTCAAGCTTGTTTAGTGAGTTTCACAAAGTTTGGAAAATTTATTAGTGTTTTGTCCGTGGGACGCAGTTGATCCAACTAGTGCATGGAGGCTACAAGAGATGGCCAATCTGTTGGAAAACCCAAGTCTAGTGTGCTCTCACCTAGATCGGTCTCAGGTGTGTCAGGCACCAAAAGCCACTTCCCTTACAACAAGCTCAATCCGATGAATTTGTATTGCTACGGTGCTCTGATTGAAACTAAACTTAATGTCGAGCATGTGTAGAGTATCATCAACATCTCTATGTGCTCAAAAGTCATTTTTGACACTCTTACAAAATCACGCCTAAGATAAACAACATGTTTATTGAAGCGTAATATGTTGATTTCATGTAGTTACAATGCTTTAAATGAGACAAAACGTACTACAGGTCTAGAATGTGCAGAGTATCCTCAACACTCTCATGTGCTCAAATGTCATTTTTGACACTCAAACAAAATCACCCATAAGATAAACAACCTATTTTAGGTCAGTCAATTTCAAACTCTGAAGCACTCTGTAACTTCCTTAGTCACTCTATCTATTCCTATGATAAAAAACCAGTTTAGATGCGTGTATTGTGTGTAGGGAATGAAAATAGCTCGTAGATGGACATGCCTAAAAACAAAACTTCATCTCGCCAGAAACTTACGTAGAAAGAGAGAGCTTTCACATGTGAGCATGTTGGTATGCTTGGATTTGCAATGCAACACCATACAAGTGAGACACAAAACATTGAAACAAGAGAGAGCTCATAGGACTGTGCTGCAGCACACACTCACTTTCATTATCCAAAACTTACAAAACCCTTACAAAAGTTGGCTTTCACACCTTAGCCATAAGGTTTAAAATGTGCAATGTTTGGGCACCCAAGACCTTTGAGTCTCCACAACTTATTGTATCTACAACTTAGGTTAACTGACGTATTCTTTACGTCTTGGAACTCTCATTGAGCCCATAACACGTTAGAATTATCACAATGGCTAAATAAATAAAAAATTTACAATACATGGTCATCTTGGAAAAATGTGTAACTCTAATCTTCACTGCTTTTTCATATTCATCTTCGATGTGCATTCATAAGGCTTCTATCTTTAGTAGCTCTTATTAACTGACGTTAGCTCAATTCACACTCCTTGGTCCACTAATCAAGTGACAGACTCCCATTTTTCCACTACCATGGTGCAAAGGATTTCGTATTGTTCTTCCATAAAAATCTTTTTACTGGTTTTAAGAACTCTTTCCAATGACACTTTGCCATCTTGAGAAGTGGGCTGGTGAAGGCAATATATGGGAGCATAAATGAATTTATCATTGTAATCCATCTTGGGAATGGGAGAAGAGCTTACTCCACCTTCTCATTTATGTTTTGATTTTTTTGAGGATGATAGAACTGTTATCCTAATGCAAGTTGAAACTTTTTTGTCTTTGTATTCATAGGCTTTGTCACCCCATTTTCTACATCCTTTGATGATGAGCTTTGCAATATCACTTGAAAACCATGCAAAAAAAACATGTGCAAGATTCTAAGTGAAGGAGTAAAAGAGAGAGGGAGTTTATTACCAGCTTTGAAATCCATACTAAA